>NC_090278.1:30706246-31036603 GCF_040414725.1 Anabrus simplex
TAGTTAGGCCGCCAGCGCCACGTGTCGAGCTGGGTAACTACTCCGATTACAGTGCGTGGACCCGATTGTCAAGGCCGGTAAGGAGCTAGCTAGAGCGACACATCAAGTCTGCCAGTACTCACAATTTGAAACCTTCCCGAGCCATTTAGCCTTCAACGTTCTGCACAATTGAGGAGATTGCTTAATTTTACATTTTTCGTAGTATGGGACTCCTACATTGTCTGCCAAGAAAATGTTTTCTATATTAAAAATTATTATGACAAGTGTGCCGTTTCATTGTTCTGAGAGCAATTACGCAGAGTCGAAATGCATGCGATGACCGTTAATGAAATTAAGTAGTATGCATAAGATGTTATAACATCAAGGAAATATGGAATTTCACGGAACAGTTACGATCAGAATCTTAGTGGCCGTGAGCGAGACAAAGTAATGGTCGAATTGTTAACGCCAACACTTACAAAAATAAAATCGAATTGAATGCACATGGAAAGAAAAAAACGGACGTGTTCCAAAATGGCGCCCAGGGAAGGTATAGACCACTCAAACAAAGACGAGTACGTAACAAAGTCTTAACGTTTAAACACAATAGGAGGCCATGACTTACTCGAAACCACTGCATTTCGAAGGCGGTGCAGAACAGAGTAAGGTCAAGTAGATTGTTTCAGAAAAACAAAAAATAGAAGAAATTATTGAGAAAAATCACTTGAAAAATTGAACTTGAGAGGAAGAGAAGTTAAGTGCTGTTGCTCTGTAAAAATAAGGTCCGACTCGCTGGCTGAACGGTCAGCGTACTGGCCTTCGATTCAGAGGGTCCCGGGTTCGATTCCCGGCCGGGTGGGGGATTTTAACCTTAATTGGTTAATTCCAATGGCACGGGGGATGGGTGTATGTGTTGTCTTCATCATCATTTCATCCTCATCACGACGCGCAGGTCATCTACGGGTGTCAAATAGAAAGACCTGCACCTGGCGAGCCGAACCCGTCCTGGGATATCCCGGCACTAAAAGCCATACGACATTTCACTTTGTAAAAATAAGGAGATTACCAAGATTGTGGCAGAAATCCTGAGGAAAAACTAGAAGAACACGGCCAAAAAAACCAGTAAAATACTGTAGAGGATATAAAATACACAGACATATACGGAAATTCATTCAGATACGTATACTGATTGTCCCGAAGCACAAGATGTTTATACTACGAAAACAGAAACTGGAAACCGCAGGAAGAGGAAACGATAGGAGAGAATGACTGCAATAAAAGAGAAGTCGTGGAAGAAATAATATTTTTGAAATTAAATAATCTAAATTTGAGGATTTGTGCAAGACGAGGCGCAAATATCTTACGCGGACTTAGTGAATTGGACGATTATTACACAAAAGAAGATTTTAAAAAATAGTTTAGAAGAAATATTACTCTAACAAAAATCAAACATGAATATGAACTTCTCAGAAATATTTGATCTTATCGGCAGTTTTTCCAAGAAGATGATGGTCTGCTAAACATCCAGATGGACCAACCTGGAGGGAGATATCATCCGAGCAGCTAAAACTACCCAAGATGAGAGGAGGATTTCGCCCAGCCAAGTCAACCTAAGATGAGGAATCCAGGCAGACATCGAACCATGGCCAATGAACCAACCATGTGACGAGCAAGTGTGCAAGTGAAACAGTGAAGTGAAGTGCATTACATTTAAGCTGGCAATGATATATTAAGTCAGTGTAGAATTAGATGGATATCTCGTGGAGTATGGTTACGTATTAACGAGGTCGCTGAGTTGAACTGTGACTAAGTCATACTTCAGCCTCAATCAGTATGGAGGTTGAGAAGGGGTAACATGAATGTAAAAATGACAGAGTATGGATTTATGCGGGTATGTTCCTGAATAGCTCTATAATCACCACCACCACCACTACCACCACTCAACGAAACTTGATACATATACTGTATGACTTACCATCTGAAAAAGAAAATACGATGGAGAAGAAATGTCACAGCACCTGATGGGGGTGGAGAATAGGAGAGGGTGCCTCGGAAAATAACCTATATATATATATATCGAATCCATTGTTTATGTGTCGCTGATACGAATTTAGACGGTTCGCATACCGTTTAATTCCACGTTCAGCCTTCATTGTGACGGGGGCTGAGAGGGGCTTAAAAGTAAACAGTCTGTAGTGAATGAGATTAGTAGTAGTGTTGAATCCGCTGCGTTTGGGGTCGCAAGGCTGATTGGTGACAGTGTCGAAAACAGTTAAAATCGTGTACATTTTATCTATAGCATGATGGGTAAATATATATATAGTTATCACTTATTATTTATTGAATGGATCAAATACTTCTCAGTCAATTCGTGCTTCCACAAGGACCACCTTTTTACTCGGAAAGTAAATAATATAAAACTTGAAATCAAACCCATGTAATTAACTCTAAAACTACATAACAGATCGTGAAATGGAAGTCAGAGAAGATTGGGAGACTATTGGCATAACGGAAAAATATCCACTGATGACAATACAGGATAATTCCAAATACAGAATGCTCGTGGAAGGTCACAGATGGACGGACACCAGGAGCCAGATTCAGATCACGGAAGCAGAGAGAAAGAGGAGGAGTGAGAGAATAAAGAGGTATCGGGAAGAAAGAAGACGTACCGAACAAGTCACTCGTGATCCTCAGTGGTCGTAACGAACCGAATAGAATAGATCGTGAAATATGAATCTATAATTATAAAGGAATGCTATAAAAAATCACTTCACACATAACTAACAGGTAATACAAATCTTAAAGGTAAGCCTTCATACACTATCCGACCAACGCTGGGTACTAGTTAATAAATAAATATAAACTATCAAAACGTCCGGCTCCATGGTTAAATGGTTAGCGTATTAGCCTTTCGTCATAGGGGACCCGTGTTCGATTCCCGGCAAGGTCTGGAATTGTAACCATAATTGGTTAATTCCTCTGGCACGGGGACTGGGTTTATGTGTCTTCTTCATCTTAATTTCACCCTCATCACGACGCGCAAGTCGCCCACGGGATCAAATCAAAAGACCTGCACCTGGCCAGCCGAAGTCCTCGGACACATCCCGGCACTAAGAGCCGTACGCCATTTCATTTCAGCTATCAAAACCAGACCCTTCCTAACACCCCTCACAGAAGCTAACCAGATTGAGATCAGGAAATGGTCCAAGGAACGCAAAATAGAGTTCAGCAAGAAAATGAAGGATTACTGGGATATCAGAAAAGGTCAAGGTACCAAGAAGAAAGCAGCAGCCAAACCTACCATCAAGAACACCAGAAGCGGCAAACAACGACGACAACAAAAACAACAACAACAATGCAGCTACAGCACAGGCACTAGGGTTCTCGGGTGACCCAAATGAACAATAATATTTAAAAAAGAACAGTACGAACTCAGCTACAGTGTGAAATTATTTTGATTTGTCGCCATTTAGGCTACATGACTGTCAACATTTGACGTTACGGTTTACTCTATCAGATGACAGAGGAAAGCATCACATTACAGCTATCGATGGTTGATTTTTAATTAATTTTGTCGGGTAAAAACCAGATATACCACCATAAATGTTAATTCAGGTGTACCTCAAGGTTCACATTTAGGACCACTCTTGTTTATGTTCTTCATAAATGATTTGCCAGATTTTGTTGTAAATTACAAATGCCTCGTAATTGCTGACGATCTTAATTTGTACAAGGATGTATCACATGTTAGGGACTGCATTTCTCTAAACAGGGACATTGAGTATATCTACATGTGGAGCGTCAAGAATAAAATCACCTTTATTATCAGCAAATACTTTCTGATGACTTATTCTACGGTGAATGATCCTTTTCAGTGTGAATACTTCATGAAAGGACAGAATATAAAACGATTCGAGTCCGTAAATGACTTAGGAGTTACAATGAGTAGTAACTTGTCATTCAGTGCACATATCGAAATAATAGTAAATACAGCACTGAAACAAGTAGGTTTTATGATACGAAACGGGAGGGACATAAATACGATTAAAATTTTATGTGTTCTCTATAACTCATTCGTGAGGTCAAAATTGGAATATGCACTCATTATATGGATGCCAAATTACAAATCAAATATAAATAAAATTGAAAAGGTTCAAAAGAGATCCTTACGGTTCATTTATTACAAGAAGCATAATCAGTCAGAATATAGGTTGAGAATGTCATGTAGTCGCTTATAAGAAGAACTTTGCTACAATTCATTAAGCGCTCGCCGAGAATTATACCAACAACTGCTTCTACACAAAAGTATGAATGACGTTATAGATAGTGGTGATTTACTAGCCAGCATAAATTTTAAGGTAAGCAAATCTAACTTGCGTAACCGGACGCACTTTTACAATCCCTTATACAACATGTTCATTAATAAAAATTCGCCATTAGTAGGGATGTGTAATACGTTTAATGACTTATTCAGAAACCACGACATAGATCTCTCAATGTCCCTAACAGACTTCAAGAAATGTTTAGTGACTTTCTTTAGTGAATATAGTTAAACGATCTCAAATAGCATCTCATAAAAAGAAAATTGAATTCATTACACTATATCTTTGTCAATAATACAAATGGAATTCAATTGTCCATAAACTTCGAGATATTATTTTTACACTGTTAATAAAGCATATGTGTGTACCTGCACATCAAATTTTAGTTCTTCCTACTTATGTAATCAGAAGTAGGTAATTGCAGCACTATCTAATCCTGATCTATATATAACCTATTGTCGTTTTGTCATTTTTTCTTCTGAATTTGTTTATTATAATTTTTCAAAATCTGTTGTTAACTTTTCGTGATATTTTTCTGTTTTGTAATATATATATTATTGTAGTATATTTTAATTGTAGTGCAACTCTGTTACAGACATGTGTCATAAATAAATAAATAAAATAAATACTTTACATGTCGATATTATAGGGCATGGACTGACGAATGGATTTCTTTTCCTACCTCTGTCAGATTTGAACCGCGATCTTAGAATGTAAAGGCCGACATTTCACCACTGAACCACAGAGAAAGATTAGCAGGTAATTGTTAAATAAGTTTGAAGTCTAATCAGTTATGTTTACAATTCCGAGACGTATTAATTGCCATTCACGTAAATAGTTCTCTAGCGTACTACTTCTGTGTGGGTTATCTAGCCGACGCTAGTGAAAGGCAAGTCCAGCCATACTGCTTTCTCTCCAGTAAGTGTGCGCTCCGGAAGGTTGAAACCCGATTAACTAGAGTTTAATCAAGGGCTTACTGAGGACAGCTCCAGTCCCATCCACCAAGATTTACAGCAGGAGAAGGCAGCCTCTATACACAATCGTAGGAGGGGTCTTCTAGTAATTCCATAGTTAACGAGTCGCACTTTATGACTTAAATCAAGCTGCTGCTAGGAGACAATATTACAGTACTGAAATGAGATATTCCACTATCTTAGGCCGGGCATAAAACAATTCCATGGTCGGATTAATGACCAAATCATCCCTCTCTCTGAAATTCTACGGTAGTTGCGAAGTAATCTCATGTACAGAATACAGTGGTACCACATTGCTTAACTCAAACTTTGGACGAATTATATTTATTCTCATAAACGTTTCCGCTTCAATTTTGTTCCGCAAACTCATACGAGGGCCGTGAATAAAGTACTGGCAATATTCGTAGAACTAAATATTTAATGAACTAGCAAGTAAAATTGCATTACTTTCTTTCACTAGTCACCCGAAATGTCGCGAAGCCATAGGGAACCGTTGACAAGGCGTTATCTGTTGATGACGGCGACAGATCGCCATACTGCGTACAATACAGATGTCACGTCAGGAAGTAGCGACCTCGGAGGGGTTCCTTCAACTTCGAAAAGATATCGAAGGCACAAGGTATCGTGTCCGGTGAGTACGGAGGCTGTTCAAAGACATCGCAATGTCACCGTTGCAATAAGAGCCTGGCATTGTTTACAACATAGCAACACGATTGGGCGATCGTCTTGCAATGAACGTGGAGGTTCGCGCAGCGTAGTCGCACGCAGACGTCGCTCCATCAAATTTCGAAAACAGCGGTGAAATCGACACTCTTCACTTCAACGCCACACAGCTACAAAATTCACAAATGTATGCCCGTCAAATGCACACTACATATCGAGTACAATACTTACTGCGAGGTGACTGTCATTGGCATGGGTCCAACTGGTTGCAGTCCACTGACTTGGTTTCGCATTGTTTAATAATGTGATTTTTTTACAGTTATGTTATAGTGTAAAAATAAGTCTGCAATGATGAGAATCGAGGCAAGAAGCAGCAATCCAGAAAGGAGTGAGGCAGCTGCAGTTTGTGCTTGCTCTTTCTCAATATTTACATAGAACAGGCAGTAAAGGAAATCAAAGAGGAGCTTTTTTTCCTTGCTAGTTGCCTTACGTCGCACCGACACAGATAGGTCTTATGGCGACGATAGGACAAGAAAGGCCTAGGAATGCCAAGGAAACGGCCGTGGCCTTAATTAAGGTACAGCCCCAGCATTTGTCTGGTGTGAAAATGGAAAACCACGGAAAACCATCGTCAGGGCTGCCGACAGTGGGGTTCGAACGCACTATCACCCGGATGCGAGCTAATAGCTGTGCGCTCCTAACTGCACGGCCAATTCGCCCGGTGAAGAGGAGCTTGAAAAGGGGGTCAAAATCCAAGGAGAGGAAATCAAAACCTTGGAATTTGCCGATGATGATGTTATTTTACCTTAGACTGCAGAAGATCGAGGAGTTGCTGATTGGTACGGACGGAGTCTTGGGTAAGGAATACAATATGAAAATAAATAAGTCCGAAACAAAAGTAATGAAGTGCAGTTGAATGAATTCAAGTGATGCAGGAGATATTAGATTAGGAAATGAAGTCTTAAAGGAAGTAGATGAATATTGTTGCAATTGATGCTTTCACGGCCCGTACTTATAGATATAAAATTTACTCACTTCGAACATTGATACAGGAATTAGAAAGACGTTTCTGAAGACTAACATTTATGTATGTCGACGCTGGAAAGTATGACTTCCTTCTTAACAAACGTTTGGGCTTATGACGTGTCAAGAAAGTAAGGTAAAATTATTTACGTTTCCCTGAGAAATTTGCTCTGCGTCTTCAGAAGAAAGTCCCGTCTGTTCAGGTGGAAGGCTTCCCTAGAGGACTAAAGAGGGCATAAAATGTACACTATCACAAGCAAGGAAGGTCTTTCTTAAGAAAAGAAATGTGCTAACTTCGAACATTGATATAGGAATTCGAAAGATGTTTCTGAAGAATAACATTTATGTATGTCGACGCTGGAAAGTAATACTTCCTTCCTAACAAATGCAGAACAGAGGCCATGTTGGCGATAGGGTAGATTGGAAGGGATGGACAAAGAAGACGGAAGAAAGCAGCCTTGGCCTTATGTTAGGTACCATCCCATCATTTATCTGGAGGAGAATTGGGGAAATCACGGAAAGCCACTTCGATGGTGGCTGAGTTGGGAATTGAACACCCCTCTACTCATTTCACCTCCAGAGGCTGAACGAACCCCGTTCCAGTCCTCGTACTCGTGGCACAACCGGGAATTGAACCCAGGCCTCCGGGGGCTGGCAGCTAATCACACTACCCACCACACCACAGACGCGGTCACAGCACCAATATTGCCGGTTATTATTTATTTATGGCATGCCGTATATGCTGAGTGTGTCCGTGGACATGTTCGGCTCAACCGGTGCAGGTCTTTTTATTCGACTCCCATGGGCGAGGTGCGCATCTGAATGCGGTATGCTTATGGTAATGAGGTAGGGGGAAGGGCGAAAGCGATGTTGGCAAATATCCTACTCCTGTGGAATACGGACGAATCAAATTCAACAGCATCATATGACCTCATTTCATATGACCACTGTGGAGAGATTTTGAAACTGAATCCAGGCTTTTGGCACGCAATCTACTCATTAGAAATACTACACCACCTCTCCTACCCTGCCGGCCAACATTAGAACTGGCTAAGCAAGATGTCAGACCATCTAGACTTGACGCCTTATCTATCATGACCACCGGGTAGGATTTTGTGTGTGCTGTAAACCCGCGAAACCACGGAAAACCTTCTTCAGGACTGCCGACAATGGGGTTCGAACCCAGTATCTCCCGAATGCAAGCTGATAACTGCGTGTTTATAACCGTGTGGCTAACTCGCTCGGTACTATATACTTTATTTTATATTATTAGCAAGCCGCCTCTGTGGTGTAGTGGTTAGCGTGATTAGCTGCCACCCCCGGAGACCCAGGTTGGATTGCCGCCTCTGAAACAAAATTGAAAAGTGGTAAGAAGGCTTGAAGGGGGTTCACCAAGCCTCGGAAAGTCAACTGAGTGAAGGGGAGTTCAATTCCCACTTCAGCCATCCTCGAGTGGTTTTTCGTGTTTTTCTACTTCTCCAGCCAAATGCCGAGATGGTAAAAATCTTAAGGCCAGGACCACTTCTTTCTCTCTTCCTTGCCTATCCTATCTCTTCCAATCCGCCCACATGGCCCCAGTTCGGCATAGCAGGTGAGACTGTCTGGGCGAGGTACCGGTTCTTCACCCCAGTTGTATCCCCCGATCTAAAGTCTCACGTTTCAGGCCACTGTCCTTGAGGCGGTAGAAGTGGGATCCCGCGGTGAGTCCGACGGGAAAAACAACCCTGGACGGAAAAAGGACTAAAACAGGAAGGAAGGAAGGAAGGAAGAAAGAAAGAAAGAAAGAAAGAAGCTGTAGCTTCGCCATCCCCAACGATCTTCAGTTTTTCTCAGGGCAACTGGAAAGATAAACTGGTGACAGTCTTCACATGTCTTGTCCAACTGGTAGCAGTCCTTCCCTTCATGATTAACTTCTCCAGTTTTAAGCCAGGTTATCTCGCAATGTGTCCAAAGAACTGCAGTATTCCTTCATTGATACGCGAGGAAAAGCGTTTTAAAATCTTCAGCTCGTGAAGAATGGACGCATTCGTTCTTCTTGCGGTCCAAGGCACACGTAGCATTCTACGTTAACACCAAATGCGTTTTCCGTCCAAAGCCTTTACGGTCCAGTTCTCACAGCCATACGAGAAACCAGAGAATACGAGGGTTACAACGAAATAGACTTCGTATTATTAGAAATACCCTTGTTCTTCCATATCTTACTTAATTTCATCATTGCGACTCGTGCTAGGTAAGTCATTCTCCTTTTCTCTTTTTCGGAACTTCCCGTATCACTGGCAGCTGACCAGAGGTATGCAAAGTCGTGCACAACATCCAACTCTTTCAAACGACCTGTGCTGCTCTCTTTCAGTCACCATCAGTTTGGACTCACTGAGGTTGAGCTCCACTCCGTACCCAAGTCTCACTTTCTTCACTCTAGTTAGCACATCTGAAAGCTCTTCAAATCAATCAATCAATCAATCAATCAATCAATCAATCAATCAATCAATCAATCAATCAATCAATCAATCAATCAATCAATCAATCAAACACTACTGATCTGCATTAGGGCAGTCGTCCAGGTGGCAGATTCCATATCTGTTGTTTTCTTAGCCTTTTCTTAAATTATTGCAAAGGAATTGGAAATTTATTAAACATCTCCCTTGGTAAGTTATTCCAATCCCTAACTCCCCTTCCTATACACGAATATTTGCCTCAATTTGTCCTCTTGAATTCCAACTTTATCTTCATATTGTGATCTTTCTTACTTTTAAATACACCACTCAAACTTATTCGTTTAGTGATGTCATTCTACGCCATCTCTCCACTGACAGCTCGGAACATACCACTTAGTCGAGCAGTTCGTATCCTTTCCCCCAACTCTACCCAGCCCAAACTTTGCAACATTTTTGTAACGCTACTCTCTTGTCGGAAATCACCCAGAACTAATGGAGCTGCTTTTCTTTGGATATTTTCCAGTTCTTGAATCAACTAATCCTGGTGAGGGTCCAATACATTGAAACCATACTCTACTTGGGGTCTTAATAGACACTTATATGCCATCTCCTTTACATCCTTACTGCAACACCTAAATACACTCATAACCATGTGAAGAGATCTTTACCCTTTATTTACAATCATATTTATGTGATTACTCCAATGAAGATCTTTCCTTATATTAACACCTAGGTACTTACAATTTTCCGCAAAGGGAACTTTCTCACTGCTTGCAAGCAGGGTGGTGTCATCAGCAAACGGCAAGTTGTAAATTTTTCTCTCCAAATTGAGTTGCCTCCAACCTAATCATCAAGTGACTTCCTTACGATATACTCGCCATAGAGGTTGTTAAGTTGAGGGGATATGATGCAGCCTTACCTTACGCCACGGGACACACTGAAGTATTCTGAGAGCATTTCTATGAGATGAATGGTATATTCACATCACACTTCATTGTTGCAAGGAGCACTTCAGTAAAATACCACATCGCTTTCTCTTAAATAACTTATTTTTTGCAAAATCTCCTACGTATTAGTATTTCTGTCAGAACTTTTTAAATATTCACATGATAATTGGTTTTTCATTCGGGAAGTACAAACTATAACCTGTGTCACTTTCACTTTAACTTTTGCCTATCTGTCTGTCACATATCACGGGAAAGTGGATGAATGGATTTTAATGAAATCTGGTATTGTAGTTTAATATAAGGGCGAGTAGGATCTTAGTCACAATTCTTCCAAACTAATCAGCAAAAGATCGGCTTCAAAGGGGGCTTTGGATATAAAACTCGATGTATCTCTTTTATGGATAGTTTTACAGGAAAATTTCTCATGAAAAATATTCAGAATTTCCCTTTTAAACTCTTTTGTTTTTATACCTTTGACCAATAGAGTGAAAAAAGGGCAATATAGAGGCTTAGATAATGACTGGTCTAAGTGGGTTTGTTTTACATATTACAATCTGTTTTACGTCTTATGGCGACGATGGGACAGGAAATGGATAAGAGTAGGAAGTAATCGACCATGGCCCTGAATAAGATCTGCTGTGGAATTGGGAAAACATGGAAAACCAGTTGGGTTCGAACACACTATCTCCCGAATGCAAGCTGATAGCTACGTGCCCCAAACCAGACAGCCATTCGCTCTGTTTTTAAAGGTATTTTACATCTGTCTGTAGCCCCATTTTTAGTATTTACTTTCTTTTTATACCGGAAGGAAGAAATCAAATGAAGAGCAGACGTCATACAAAAAAGGATAAACCAAGGAACATTGAGAGCCAGGAATTGAGTAGCCTACATCACGACAACCCGCTGATAGCCGCATGTTCCCTTGCGTCCGTCGAAAGCTCAGAAGCAACTTAATGGGGTTGGAAAAAATGCAATGATGCACATGCTAAATGATTTTCCTGTCAATTACGGGTGCGGGGAAGGAAACAAGAATAAAATACGCTGAGTAGCATGGACGGTGGAGTTATTGGCCCAACATGGCAAGCTCAATCATGGTTCAGTTCGGCGTTATTTGAAGTTGTTCGATTACAACAGCCTCGTGTCGGTAAATTTACTAGAACGCAAAAGAACCCATGTGGGGCATTATTCCGGCACCTAGACGTCTACGAGAAAATGTAATATTAGTTACCGGATCATAAAAGCCAATAACATCATTAACGGTTTACTGTGCAATTCTTGGGTTCGAGTTATTCAGATATCTTGGAACGCATTCATTCATGGATTTACAAAAACAGGAACAATAATTTCCAGCAACAAGGGCTAGCATGTATTCAGTGAACTCTTACACCGGCAGAATCTCGAACACACAATCCTCAGCTGTATATATTACAACAATATATTACGTCCGTCAGTTCTAAACCCACCTGCAACCCTTCTATATCACCCTCTCGAAGATCGTCATACAAAACTTATTTACACAACATAAATTCCATTCTCACCCTACATTTGACGATATATCTCTCATATCTTTCACCCTTACATGTGTGTATGCGTATAAGAAAAATCATCCTTCCCCCTTCCTTATATTATTTTTCTTGAATTGTATTGTTGTATCCGATATATATGCATGAGGCTTTCAGAAATGATCAATGCAAGAAAACGAAGTGAAGATACTCCGGGAAGAAGAGAAGAAGGAATAATACACGAAAGGAGATATGAATCGAAAGAGAATATAAGAGGGAGAATTCTATCGCATTCCGTCTCACTGAGAAACACACACACACGTGAGGGATATTTAGAAATAGACTTCTCTTCTTCGTCTCATATTTTTCAGCTCACAATGGGACGGCTTGAGCTGGGGATGGGTGTAAAGAGAAGTTGGCAATATCTTGAAATGTTCCCCGATACACCTCATTCTGTAAACATAGCAATACACAGCAGTGCGTGCTATTGCCTAACATACAAGACTCTTCTTTCAAATATTCTCTATTTGACGGGATAAACAAAGATGCTTACGATATCAATACAATAAAGGGCAGATATAAAGATTGGGGCGGTGTTTTGGATAGCGGAATAGGTAATACTTGTTGCTAGCCTCAGAGGCTATAAGCCAAACTCTTCCAGTTGGCTTGAAAATGCGCAGTAAACGATTCTCTGTCATATATATTTATCATTTTCACCAGGCATTGTAATGTATAATAGCATATTCATAAACTTGTTCACAACCCTCCAAATCCTCATTCCAAATTTAGTGTGTCTGCCAGAAAAAGGACATTAATGTTCAAGAAGTGTGAAGAAAGACATAGAAATGTTACCCTGACTTTAAATATCACACACCTAGCATGTTTTCAGTCGATTGAACTGCAATAAACCATTAACGATTGCTCTAATGTTGGGTGGTCATTGTATTCTTCTTAAAATATACTTAAAAGATGCTGGAAGTGTGATCCTTCATAATGAGGGACTTTCTTCTTCTTCTTCTTCTTCTTCTTCTTCTTGCGTTACGGCCTCTGTAGGACCACGGACAGCTCCTTCATGGATTGCATTTTCTTCTTCTCCTCCCAGAACCTCTTCATCCTTTCTCTTCTTCTCTCCCTCTCTTCTTCCGAGATATTCAGTATCCTCTTCTCTTGTCTACTCCACTGGCATATTAGTCGGTATGTACTTGCTTCTCCAATTTTCCTTTTCTTCCACCTTGATCCCCAATTCCGACCAATCTTTCCGGAGTTCAACTACCCACTTGGTTCCTGTCTTTCCTCGTGTCCTCGCTGTTGTTTCCCATACTCTTTTCGTCATTCTATCCATATTCATCCTGATTACATGTCCCGCAAACCTTGCTCTTTTCAGTCTGATTTCTTCTGAGATTGTCCTCATGTTCCGGTATAGTTCTTCCCTGGGTCTCCTCATCCATCTCTCACCTCCTCTCTTAGGGCCTAGTATTTTCCTCAATATTTTTTCTCTCTTCTTTCTCTAGTTGTTCCGCACCATTAGGATTTTCTGCACACCAAGAGTTACAACTGTTCATACCACCATTAAGATGAATCCAGTCCTCATCCCAAAAGAACACAAGCTGTGGGTCGAATAAACGATTATTCAATGAAGCAAGATACCACTCTCAGTATCTCACTCTTGTGGCTGGATCAGCAGCAGGCTGTAAAGAAAGGGCCCATGTGAACCTGAACTGTTTGATGTGTATCAGCTTTGTAGCTCTATGTGCAGAAGAAACCGAAACACCTACTTCTTGTGCTAATTTTGTGTGATTTATTCGGTGATCGTTCAAGATTCGCACCAGTATCATGTAGCTTTTCCTCTGTTAAAACTGTTCGTGTCCATGCATGTTTTATATTGACACTGAGGCAGTAGTTTCAAATTTATTTACAATTACGTTAATATGTGCTCATAAAGGTAGTACTTCACCAGGAAATTGCCGAACAAATGCATCGCTTACCCGTCGAGTCGACTCGTACATAAAATAACTTTTACATACGAAAATTCGGTGTTGCAATGATAACCGCCTCACTATGTTAAGAACTGAGATTCAGACTGGCTATTGATGCTAGGTCGAACACGTGCAAGCTCCTTATAAGGTCAAGAACTACGCGCGCGCCTTCCATACGGTACAGCTTCTTAGGTCTCGGAGAGTAGAAACGCCGCTGGACGGTCTGGCTTTATATGAGAGACCCTATATAAATGGAGAACATCCTACTCTCCCAAGTGCGACTTCAGAGGACACCATGAACTTCACTGCTAACAGATGTCTTAAAACACACATTTTGAACATTGAAACGGGTAAACCCACTGGACATCAAAATTTGGATCATAGGTGTGCAATGAAGGCCCGCTGCTTGAGCTAACAGCATGAGCGCTGTGAGCAGACTTCTAATAGTTTGTGCTGTAAAACCTAGATGGCGATATGCATAGTAAAGGTGTATACATACTATAACCGTCCAAAGGCATGTGGGACAGTTTTTGAGCCATTGAAGGTTATGCTAAGGAAGAGATCAACGGGAATTACTCGGAAAAATACGTCCAGCAGCTACAGGTCCAGTTGCCATACGTCTAATTGGATCTAATAGCCGGAATAACTCGCACATTCAATTAAGAAATTGGATGGATACAGAATGAGAACGGAGATTCATAAGCTCAGAACCCTGTGGTCATCGGATGCTTAAGGTCATGAAATGCCATTTAATATAAGCAAAGGATAGCAAGTAAGTTTACATTTTCAACGGCAGAAAGAAGCAAGTCTACCATATGACATTTAGGTCCAGTGATAACGCGGCGGAGGCCATGACTTAACGTTATAAGTTCAATGATCAAGAAGGCGCTGAAGAGGTAATCGATTGTATACGTCAAGAAGACAAACAAATGGTGAAGTGTTCCTTTGTATAACTTCCTAATTAGAAGAGATGACGTTATCACAGAGTTTATTCCTCAAAAGTCAAAAATATATGGAAAAGAAAATATAAACTAACGAACTTAGCAGAAGATATGAAACGCGGACCAGTATTATTAATGTAACAATTTTTAATGGACTTCTGTTTTTATGAACAATTCGATTGTAGGAAAGGAACTGAAAACTGAGATTGAAGGTCGATATAGGAACTATTCACAGGCATCAAGAAGAAGCTATTTGGAGTTTTAGAATTTAAAGGAAACACATTGAAAGAGATATTAAGGAGATTTAATTTTGTATTAAATAACGATTCAGTATTTGTTGTTAAAACAAGGCGAGTATTTTGGGCTAATAGTGAAATATTATATAACGCCCATATTGTACTAATTCTATCCATACAAGTTTCAGGTCCGATTGTTCACAATGATTGAAGATTGTTCCTGCAATGTAATGATGAAAATATGATTAGCGTCCTAACAGGCCCGGAGTGATGCTAAAGTGAATGCCAGATCGAGACCGATGAAATGGAGAGATTAGAGAAGTGTTACGTGATCTTCACTGATAAGTACCCAGGATATCATCTTTCTTTGTTCTATCTTGTAGAATGCATAGTAGTAGAGTAGATTTTACTTCATTTTATAATGAAGTGACAATAAATTGAAACAGCTTGAGTGGCCTAATGCGATCGTCGCAAGTGCCCAGTGATATTCGTAATTACAGTTAAGTTTAATGTGAAGGTATTGAGATCATCTGTCCAGTGCGAGATTCAACTTGTAGAATACGCATATTTGTCGTGAGTTACCCGGGATTCTTCTATGATTATAGTGAATGTAAAGAGAAGTTTTTTCATAATTTTGTATCATACTATGACTGCGTAGATATTTTTGTGAGGTGATATGATTTAATGTCTATTTTAAAAGGTAATTTTCATATGTGCGTACGCTGTACAGTTGCGAGTATCTCGTGAGATTAGTGCCGTGATGATGGTGACATGTCTTGTAATGATGATAACTGTAGTTCGGATAAGATCAGTAGCGTAGCCAGGATCGGCCAATGGGGGGGGGGGGGGGTTACAGTTACAAAATTAAGATATAACATAATGAAAGTGCTTGTGCTTGTGCGTGTCTGGTACGCGCATGCATGACTGTCATAAGGATACTGATACAAGAGTGAAATACTGTATGTGATATTCAGATTGCAATACACTACAAAATTCTTACTTTAAAATACAGAACAAGAACAATATGATCGAGGTCAGCAGTTTTATCTCAAACGGTATGTTCAGTTTACAATCTAAAATCTAATTTTCGAGGCTTCCTAGAAAATAAATTTAACACATCTGTTGGTTTTACAACTGTGTCTCTGTGAATGTTCAAGGGAGCCAACCCGTTGAGTCGACTTTCACTTGTGGTATTTCTGAGGTAGGTTTTAAGGCGTCTTAATGTTGAAAATGATCTCTCACTGGCTGCAGTGGTGACAGGTAGGGTGGCAAACACTCTCAACAAGCAGTAGATTGCAGGGAGTTTATCTTGATCACATAAAAGAAGTTTATTGTTTACTGTCAGTTTCTATTTATTTTATTTTTGTGAAAGTTCAATGGGGGGGGGGGGTTCTAACCCCCAGTAACCCCCCCCCTGGCTACGCCCCTGGATAAGATGCTTGTGAATTTCTTGGGGATAAATAATTGTGAGTAAGCATGGTGCGCTTGAAAGTATGGTGAATGGCAAATGTCGATAAAGTGTTTAGATGGTGAAATGAGGATATTATAGTAAATGATTTGTTGAGAATAAGTATTATGGAAATGTAATAAGTAATCTTCGAGATTTTCAGTGAATCTAGGATTGAGGAATAGATTTAAGTGTTCATCATGCAAATTAAGGGAATCCGAGATAAACAAGCAGTAAGGTTATCATTAATGTTTTTCGTGAAAAATGTCCGAAGGTCATGAGTGTGGATTGATTTACGATCATCAAGACATTAATTTGCGACATGATGCAATACGGATACTGAATATTTTGAACGGATGATCATTGATAGGAGGTCTTCGACATTAAATAACACTGACATGGATGTAGTGGAACGTTATATTAAGCAAGTTGTTATCACCTGGCGTAGTGTAAGTTGTATTCATTTGAGTAGTTGCTTTGTAGCATGGAACTTTGTAGATGGTACATCTTCACGATTTTTTTCAGGAGGACGTTTCCGGTGGGACCAGATGTTGCTTAATCATTTCTAGATCTCCATTGATCATGATGGCATTAGCTAGATAAAGTGCATTTTTAGGTGTCGGACATGTGTTCCTGGAAGATGCTGTCCTTATTCGACTGAATTATTATTAAATCCAGTTGTAATGTCTTTAAATAATGTATGGTCGCTTATTTAAGGATGGCCACGTTGATGATAGGTCAGTATTAGGGAACTCAAGTGGATTAGCACTTAGGCAGTTTATCAGGAAAACGATAGGGATGATAGGGTGTTGAAAGATGAAATCTTGGATCAATGAACGATAAAAATAAGTGAGACCTTTAGGATTTTCATTTTTATTTCTGTAACTGGCGGACAATTAATGATAATGGAATAATTTTATGCGTGACACTAAGCCTTCAGCAAGTTCTATGTTTGATTTCATCATGATAGGGTGTTCAATTTTAAATTAATTTTTATGGTGTGATTAATGGTAATGGTGTTAGCTAACAAAGAGTTTGAGTTCATTTTTATTTTAATATTCTCCAATCACATTGCGATGTAAACATTATTGTCATTTAGTTATAGTTACTATGATTTCATAAAATTGGGAATATCATTCCAAGAAACTAACATTTTGATATATTTCTTTATTTAATTGAGAAATATTTTAGCCTTACATAGTTGAACGATTACTTGTCACGAAAATAAGGGGCTTGCGTTAAATGTAAATAGAATTCCATCGATTCTCACGGAATGTCCATGCCATGAATGGAGACTCGTGCATCACCTTGACTCTGGCCGAGGCATATTCACAACACCTACGAACTCTTAATATCCACGGACCACGGACGGTTGCAAAACATAACCACAGCATTGCACCTGTCTGAGTATATATTCTGTTTACAGATTACAACCGTGTAGCATGTTCGTCGTTCCTTGTGAGAGTATTCGGGTTCGGCACTGATGAACTCGTGGACTGGGGGCATAAAAGTCTCAGTGGGTCAATCCTCACTTTGATACATCTCATTGGAATATCATCATCATCATCTTCTTCTTCTTCTTCTTCTTCTTCTTCTTCTTCTTCTTTATCTGTTTACCCTCCAGGGTCGGTTTTTCCCTCAGACTCAGCGAGGGATCCCACCTCTACCGCCTCAAGGGCAGTGTCCTGGAGCTTCAGACTCTGGGTCGGGAGATACTACTGGGGAGGATGACTATTATCTCGCCAAGGCGAGAAGGAAGGAAGCGGCCGTAGCCCTTAGTTAGGTACTATCCCGGCATTTGCTTGGAGAAGAAGTGGCAAACCACCCCCGGATGCCCGGGTTCGATTCCCGGCTCTGCCACGAAATTTGAAAAGTAGTACAAGGGCTGGAACGGGGTCCACTCAGTCTCGGGAGGTCAAATGAGTAGAGGTGGATTCGATTCCCAACTCAGCCATTCTGGAAGTGGTTTTCCGTGGTTTCCCAATTCTCCTCCAGGTAAATGCCGGGATGGTACCTAACTTAAGGCCACGGTCGCTTCCTCACCTCTTCTTTGTCTATCCCTTCCAATCCTCCCATCCCCCCGTAAGGTCCCTGTTCAACATAACAGGTGAGGCCGCCTGGGTGAGGTACTGGTCATCCTCTCCAGTTGTATCCCCCGACACAGAATCTGGAGCTCCAGGACACTGTCCGTGAGGCGGTAGAGGTTGGATCCCTCGCTGAGTACGAGGGAAAGGCCAACCCTGGATGGTAAACAGATTAAGAAAGAGCTTCACGTAAATTGGACTCTGAAGTCTGCGGAGAAAAGTTGATGACACGCAAAAAGTGAAAAGAATCACGTGAACGGGAATGGCTTAAATAAGTGTGGCCTGGATATAAACGGCACAGTTATGAAATTTTACAGAAAAAATGTAATGTTCTTTTGGAAGTTTGTTTCACTTGCCCGTTTTAATGAAAGGTTTTGTAAAATTCTCTTTTTTTCTCGTCCCATACTACAACGTAATTATCATTCTCGAGCTCGAAAGAGTACGGAAAATGTTACTTTACTGTACTGTAATTATTTCCCGCTCTGTTTTATAAGAATGAGTCTGTGATTGGTTGAACCCCACTTCACAGTAACATAAACCAACACCCTCTGAGGTGTTGCATAAACACGGACAGTCAGAGAGATCATCAATCAAGGAACAACAAACTTAGCCTTGTTGAATTGTTTCACCGCATGATTGCAGCACTGTGGTTCCGTGCTCATCCATAACAAAAAATGGCGTCTCTGCATTAACTGCTCAAGTAATCTGTCGCCATTATAATACTAACTAATGTATAGGTTAATCCACTTCCAACCGATAAATATCGCATATATCATAAAGTTCGTATTAGCTTCACTAATCCAGGATCAGAGGACCATGTTTACAACTCTGGTAGCTTAGTGGACTGTACTCTGCTTCAAATAACATTAATATTTATGTTTCAGTACAGCATAACCTCATTTACACACCTCTTATAAGTAGAGCCCTGCGCGGATATACAAAATAAAATTCGCATCCGCTCCGCTTTCGCACTTCCTTCATCAGCAGCCGCAAATGATTATCCGCGAACGTTATAAATAGTTAACTACAGTGTATTACACCCAAGGTATTGAAACGGATAGATCTGTTAACATAATACAACAGGTCTGACACCTGGTAATAGAGCAACTACAGTTACAGGTTTATGAGGGATTTTCTCTTGCGACAACTACCAATGTATTTACCTTTGTTCCTTCCCTCCATTAATTGCGGGCAGGAGCCAGTTAGGCTTAGGTCAGATTTACGGCTTTATGGTCTCAAGGCTCTTTATATATCACCATTCTCCCATACCACTGTCAAGGATCGTCGAACCACAAGAAGAAATAAGAGTATACTTGAGAGAAAATCAATAAACATCATTATTTAGAAATGATCAGCAAAATTATCCGCACTTCCGTAGAGTTTGTATCCGTCAAGACACTAACTTCGCTGCAGGGCTCTACCTTCCATAGCAAGAAACGAACAAGAGAACAAGAAAACTTCAGTCCATGGATAAAACATGGACGGTTTGCGTTGTGACGAATCAAAATTATTTATAATTACGTTTATTTCATTTAAAATAAGTACATTCACCATACTAGAAAATAAAATATCATACACAACCACCACCAGAGTGATAATTTTTCAGAACGAGTGAGATGTATGTCACAACGAGAAAAAATATTTTAATAATACAGTAATACAAGTCAGCCTCTGTAGTGTAGTGGTTAGTGTGATTAGCTGCCACCCCCCGGAGGTTCGGGTTCGATTCGCGGATCTGCCACGAAATTTGAAGAGTGGTACGAGCGCTGGAACGGGGTCCACTCAGCCTCGGGACGTCAACTGAGTAGAGGGGTGGTTCGATTCCCACCTCAGTCATCCTCGAAAAGGTTTTCTGTGATTTGCCACTTCTCCACCTGGAAAATGCCGAGATGGTACGGTACCTAACTTAAAGCCAAATTTCACCGTATTTAATGTTTCTTTATGGGAGTGTTGGCGGCAGTAACTGCAGACAGGATGAGTTTTAGAAACCACAATCACCGGGCATTCTCGTACCAATTTTTTAACAATTGATGGACAATGAATACCAGTCGGGATATTTCCAGCAAGACTCGCCAACCGTGCATGTGGCTAACGAGTCATTAAGTTTCATTAGGATTTTTTTGACAACACAGTAATTAGTAAAGCGTTGTGGCCTACAGTACCCCCAGATCTTACGGTTTGCGATTTTTATTTATGGGAACATTGAAAAAAAAGTCTATGTAACAAATCCTCACACTGTAGATGAACTCAAACAAAATATAACGAGAGAAATTCAGGCTATCCCGGTAGATGAACTAATGTGTATGAATGAAAATTTCCTTAAAGCCAGAAATGTGTAGATGCAGATGGAGGACATTTTCAACATCTTCTGTGACAAGGTGAGAAATTATTTTAATTCGTTTAGGCATTGTTGTGTGTGCTTGTTATTTACATCCAATTCATACGGGCGCTCTCCAGGGCCCAAGCTCAGTGAGTTGATATGTGCTCGTCTGACCTTCAGCTCACGCATCTACCCGCTGCGCTGTGTCGGCCCCATTTTGAAAAGAAGCAAAGGAGGTGATAGCACACTCCCCTGTCTTAGTCCAGGTTGATTTACAAACCATTCTGTCTTTCTAAACGGAGTCTGTATGCTTCTGATGCAGATTTTTAACATTCCTTCAGTTCGTGTACGCAGTCCATTTTTGACCATATTTCCCCACACCTTCTCCCTGGGAACACTACCACATTCCTTGTTAGATCTGTGAGTGTCATCACCATATCCTTTCCTTATTGCCAACTCTTTTCCATTAACTTCCCCATGCTGAAGAATGGATCCACTGTAAATTTTCCACTTTTAGAAGTGTATATTCAATGTTTCATTGCACTTTCTATAATCCATGCTATACGATAAATATTTTCACTTCAAAACCTTACTACATCTCCATTATTAATAATGATCTGAAAAAAGGAAGCGTATAGTTTTAGAGAATATTTAATGATATTTGTTAACATGCAACCACGACATTTTTAACAGGTCTGTAGATATTAGAGGTGGACTTCTTATTGACTCACTCAGCAGCAGGGCGTGTTTATTGTTTCTGTGATTACTTCTAATTTTCATTTACACTTTACGAAGTTGGCACTATCTCATTCTGCCGTCATTCCGGGGAATATAATCAGGAGATAAGGATTCACGATACATAACATTAGCAAGCAAGTTAAAGTGAAGGCAGGGACGAAAAGTTTCACGATTAACACAACTTCGTTTCAGGTAACGGATTTCCTGCATGAACAAGTTTCCTCCTCCTCCTAACTTTTTGTTTCTTATCTTTGTATCGAGGTAATTTTCGTCATCGTTAAGAGGAAGTTTTCTCCCAAGGAACGCGCTAGCCTCTATCTGAAAGAGAAATGACTTTATAAGTGGGTATTTTGCAAGTTTGTAATAAGAAGCTTCAGAGAAAAAATTGTTTGATTGCATAAGTTAGAGCCCTTGTTTAACTTTTAGTACACCATGACGCAGGCAACTAGAAGCTGTTCTGAAATTACTGCGTGACTTGCATATTTCTACAGAGCAATCTTTGAGCTGCTGTATGGAGAATAGGACCAGCTGGCAAATCTGTTATTATGGAATAAAAACATTTAAGAGGATGTATGACTTAAATTTGAAGGATTTTGTTGAAAAATATCATTATTTACATTTTGCATATTAAAATAGCCCAGTTCTTGCTGTACCAGAAAATATAAGAAGTATCCATTCTGAAATTGATGCTAGTAACAGCCATACAGGACAGTTCTGAGGTGAGTACATAGTTGTCTCTTGTTTTACTTTGATTTCTCAGTTTCACTTTTTAGTAGTTGTTGCTGTATACACGCACGCACATTAATGGTGTCCCGACATAAACAATCAACACTGCCCCACTCCAGTGCTGAAAAGGAGGGGAAGGGAGTGAACAGGGAGTACTGAATACACACTCTGTGTATTCCGGCGTTATACTGTAACATTGTAATAAGATGGCTCCTATCCTATCTCAGGTGAATCGAGGCCGTATTATTGGCATGTGGGAGGCTCACATGGTCCCCCAAGCAATAGCAGAAGCAATACCATGCAGTTAAGACAGTTTGGAAATTGATAGAAGTATGGCAATAACGAGGCGAAGAAGGATTGGTAAACCCAATATAACGCAGCTACAAAATATTCCTAACTAGTATAATATACTTTTCGGTTAAAAACCTCCTTTACGTCTTAATACTGTAATTATCAGAGTAGGTTACCTTTTTATTTTTTTATGTTAAAATACTATTTGTTCGGGGCGTCGACCTATAGAGTTATTTTGCCCCTACTTGCACAATATATGAACCTGCATGTAATTGGAATTGCGGAAGTGTTGAGTGTTGAATATGAGGAACGTTAAGGACGACACAAACACGCAGTTCCCAGGCCACGGATATTAATCATTTACAATTAAAACCCTCTGACCCGGCCGGGAATCGAACCCGGGGCGGCCGGACGCGTTGCCCCGTACACCGCGGGGCCGGACGAGTAGGTAACCTACTGCTGTACTTCAATACATCCGCCACTGTGCCCATTGCGATCACAACGAAGTCTTGTAGCGGGCTGTCTGCATACAGTCCACGCAGCATTGCGTTAAGGGAGAAGGTGAGTCATTGTGCCTTCGACACTACCCCTTCACTCTCTTCCCCCATGTTTTGTACTGGATTGGCCTTCGACACTACCCCTTCACTCTCTCCCCTTCTTTTCAGTACTGGAGTGGGGCAGTGTTGATTGTTTATGTCGGGACAAAATGCTCCTCGTGACCGAGTTTTCCTTATAACCGGAACACAATTTATTTATAAGCTGTGTTATATGTCAGAGTTAACATTTTATATTGATTTATTATACCCAGTATGTATAAGAGCCTTATTTTTCACATTGAATTGGGGTCATGCCCTTCAAAATGATAACATTCAAATATTAAGAATTAAAATATCTATTGACTGCAATGAAAAGCCTCCGTGGCTCAGGTGGCAGCACGCCGGCCTCTCACCGCTGGGTCCCGTGGTTCAAATCCCGGTCACTCCATGTGATCATTGTGCTGGACTAGGCGAGGGGCGGGACAGGATTTTCTCCGGGTACTCCGGTTCCTCCTGTCATATTTCATTCCAGCAACACTCACCAATACTATTTAATTTCATCTGTCACTCACTAATCATTGCCCCAGTGGAGTGCGACAGGCTTCTGCAGCCGGCACAATTCCCATCCTCGCCGCTAGATGGGGCTTCATTCATTCCATTGCTGACCCGGTCGAATGACAGGAAACAGGCTGTCGGTTTTCATTTTCATTAGATCCCCGATTTTTTAGGCAATACTAGGTTTAAATGCAAACTAATTTGCCTAGTAGGAAGTGTCGACTCGCCCGCACTTCGGTAACGTAACGAGTGAACATAAGTTCTAAGGGCTCCAATAGGCTAATGTTTATGCAAATTTCATGGCACAACTGTTGTCCGGGCTGGAGTATGTTTGTTATTTGCTTCAGCAAGTTTGTGTTCTAACCAATAAATGCCATTAACATACGGCATCTACGGAACTATACAGCCCGTTTTTACCCTCTCAGTCCAGTTATACACACATTCTTCTTACAGAATTGTATTTTTACATGGATTTATCTCTGCTCCTTTAATGTGTTCTGTCAAATGTCTGTCAGTTCGAATATATTGAGAAGATCAGCGTAAAATTTTCCATTCAGTTTGCTGTAAAAAGCATTCACAGCATTCGGCCAGTGATACATTCTGACGAAGTTGAAAATTCTCCCCGAATTGCAGGCGGTTTTTGGCTGCCTTGTAGTTGCGCTCCTATCCATGATACCTCGCAATAGATCGATTCTGGTATTAATTTGAACTCGCTTTGTTTCAAACTCTTCCGAAAACTTAGGGATATATCACTACCAAATAACACAATTATTATCAGTCCTCGATTTAACTATAATGCCGGGCTAGAAATTCCGTCATCATTAGTCTTTTTCTGTCATTTCCGAGTGTTGAGACCTCATAACTAGAACCCGGATTTTTTAGCATTAATAGGTTAGAATGCAAACTTGCTGAAGCGAGCAGCAGGTATAGTCTACCTTCACAACGATTATGCTATGAGGATTGCATAAACATTAGGGGTAACCCCTCTAATTTATGTTACTCCAAACCAAACCAAACCCCATGGCACTACAGCCCTTGAAGGGCCTTGGCCTACCAAGCGACCGCTGCTCAGCCCGAGGGCCTGCAGATTACGAGGTGTCGTGTGGTCAGCACGACGAATCCTCTCGGTCGTTATTCTTGGCTTCCTAGACCGGAATTTATGTTACTCTTGCTACATTATGGAAGAGTGGGTGGCCGACACTTCCTACTATACAAATTAGTTTGCAGTTTAACCTGTTACTGCAGAAAAATCCGGGCTTTACTCATAACTGTATCACTTCTGCGTTGCAACCTTGACGAGATACCACTATCTAGAGTGGTTTTCAGCTTTCCTTAACATTATCTGAAGCGGGAGGCCAGTGATCTTCTTCGCCTGATATAACCACCTACTTGCTGTTCTTCCTCGTGGTTTACTGCCTTCAACTTTGCCTTGCAAACTGATCTTTTTCATATTCACTTCTCTCTTCCTAAAATGTGGCCAAGGAACTGGAGATAACACTCGCTCACACGGGAAGATTGACGTTTCTTGATGTTCAGTTCGTTCAGAATTGGAAAATTGGTTCTTCATTCCGCCCAGAAATTGAAGGGAACCATATCGAGTGATATTAAATAATAATGTTATTTATTTTACGTCCCACTATCCTCTTTTACGGTTTTCAGAGAAACTGTGGTGCCAGAATTTTGTCCCACAGAAGTTCCTTTACTTGTTAGGAAATCTACCAATTCGAGATTGTATTTGAACGCCTTCAAATACCACTGGACTGAGCCGAGATCGAGCCTGCCAAGCTGGGCTGGGAAGGCCAGCGGTATATCGATTGAACTTCTCAGAACAGCAAACTAATATTATATTTAAGTCCCAGTATGCATGGGAACTAAACTAAGCTACGAAAGTTCTGCTTCATTATATATGGAGAACTCTACAATCCCATCAGCGGAACTCAGACGTAAATATGCCTTGGTTCGAGAGTATAAATTCATCAGGATATCGCCGCTGTCGAAACCACCAGGTTACGCTCCCTAAATCCACCAGTTAAAACATAAAGTTATCCACCTACTGCATATCAGAAAGCAAGGATTGGTTAAAAATCTCCATCCCGATTTCAAAGTACTGAAAATACCGTATCAAAACCAGTGGTTTAGAATATACCTCGGAGAACGTGGTCAACTATAAACAGGGTTTTTGGAAAATCACAGTAAATGTGCTGATCTCCTCCACATTTCAGTCCACTTATCACCATAATGACCGTGAATGGTATGAAGTCTCTGTCTATGTTGGCCATAAAAGAAAAAATATGTCACTAAGTTCGGGTACATCGTCCTTACCAGCCGCAGAAGTCCCTTTTAGCTAAACATTCTATACAGAATGACTATCATATTTCTTTTTGATGAAGCACATGTATTTATAGTGAAAAAATGTTACAGTAGAATCATTAGAGTGGCAATTGAAATTGCGAAAAATTAAAATAAAAATGAAAAAACTCACTTCGCCTGACTATCTCGGTGAAAATCTTCAACATTGACAACACATGGGTGACTTGCATGTCAAGGGTACCATTCCAGTACCTCAAAACTGAAATTCATTTCCTACTCTTCGCAGTAAGATGCCACTAGATTTTATAGGTTTTAAATCCGGATGAAGCTCTGATGGTACTAGTACTTCACCTATAGGCTTTGAACATAGTGGATACGATCACTGTGCATTTACCGCAAAAATGAGGTGTTTTTGATAAGAGTGGAAAGGAAGTGGGGAAAATAACGCTAGATTCTCGGAACTTATCAAATGAAAGGCCTACAGAGAACGCACATATGACCTTGTGACATATCATTTTGAAATCTGTACAATATCATTTCAAGTTATATGTGCTATATTTATAAGGCAAGGGACTTCAGGATATTTGGAGCATTTTTAATCCATGCGAAACTGGGTACGACGGCGAGTACGAAATAAAATAGTGTTCACAAACTGATTCTGTCCTTCCGTACTGAGAGTGCTATTTGATAATATATTTTATCTCTGTGAAAGTTCTTTTTTGGTATTGTAATTCTTCTTCTAATTTCCATAGAGCAACTACCAAGGATTTTATAAACCACAAACTATGTGGTTAAAATATACACACAGCAGACCTTCTCTCCAGGTATCTCAAAGCATCAGATAAATCCTAAAACAATAAATTTAACACGATCGTGCAACCTCTCCTGTTGGAGGCTTCGGTCTTTAAGCCCACCTTCGATTACGCGACTAAGTACACTTTGGAGCGCCACAGCAAGTGAACTCTGTGACCTATTTGAGATATTCTGGTCTCCTACTATTCGCAAGTACCCCTGCGAACGAATAAAAGTGGCATGAGAGTTTGAAAATTTGGCGATTCCTACAACTCATGTGGAACACCACAAGAAAGCTGCCTCTAACCTAGAGAAGACGGTATAACAATGATCTGCTTACAACCCAATATGACAAGATTTCTTATATTATTATGTGTATGTCACTGAACATGGAATACTGTCCGGCTCCATGGCTAAATGGTTAGCGTGCTGGCCTTTGGTCACATGGTCTCGCGTCCGATTCCCGGCAGGGTCGGGAATTTTAACCATAATTGGTTAATTTCGCTGGCACGAGGGCTGGGTGTATGTGTCGTCTTCATTATCATTTCATCCTCATCACGACGCGCAGGTCGCCTACGGGTGACAAATCAAAAGGACCTGCATCTGGCGAGCCGAACTTGTCCTCGGACACTCCCGGCACTAAAAGCCATACGCCATTTCATTTTCATAGAATACTATGTCTTTAGACCGGATGTTTAGGCATTATAGGTTATATGAACGGGCGAGTTGGCCGTGCGGTTAGAGGCGCGCGGCTGTGAGCTTGCATTCGGGGGATAGTAGGTTCGAATCCCACTGTCGGCAGCCCTGAAGATTGTTTTCCGTGGTTTCCCATTTTCACACCAGGAAAATGCTGGGGCTGTACCTTAATTAAGGCCACTGCCGCTTCCTTCCAACTCCCAGGCCTTACCCATCCCATCGTCGCCATAGGACCTATCTGTGTCGGTGCGACGTAAAACCACTAGCAAAAAAAGGAGGTTAGATGATGGCAACTTACTGAAACGAGCAACAAGTATACTAGCCCTCTTGACAGTTCTGCTAGGAGAGCTGCATAAATATTAGGGCCCCGGTCTAGTGGAACCCACAGGAGGTTTGTTATTCTCGCAGGCTAGAATACACTTTCTACTAGACAAATTAGCTTGAATTCTCACCTATTACTGCCTAAAGATGCGGGCTTGAATTTTGTCCAACATGGCCATAAATTTAGGACAATTAGAGCACAACTTACTTATATGATTCAAAATTGAATATTACCAAATATATTGAAACATGATACGCTTGTGGTGATAATCGATCATCCGTGTCGCTAGGTGACCGGTTAGATAAGTCAATTCACATTAAATAATTTCAATATCACAACAAGCGTAGAATACAATCAGTTACTCGGGCGAGTTGGCCGTGCGATTAGGGGATAATGGGTTCGAACCCTACTGTCGGCAGCCCTGAGGATGGTTTTCCCATTTTCACACCAGGCAAATGCTGGGGCTGTACCTTAATTAAGTCTACGGTCGCTTTCTTCCCAATCCTAGCCCTTTTCTACCCCATAGTCGCCATAAGACCTATCTGTGTCTGTGTCAGTGCGACGCGAAACAGATTGTAAAAAATGTTTAGCCTGCTAGCCTTTGATCCAAGGGATACGGAGTTCTTACCCTGGCTGAATCGGTTTTTTTAACTTTCATTGGTTAATTCCTCCGGTTCTGGGTGTCGGTATTTGCGTCGTGCTCGAGATTAGAATCATCTTGCGAACGGCTCCATCTTCAAAGACGCGCAGGTTGCCTATACGGTGTCAACTGGAATGGCCGGCACCAGACCTCTCCGGAAGTCATCAGCCATTCTTCCTATTCTTCTTTTTCTTCGATTTCCATTTCCTGATACTTTTTGTCTAGTTTCTTGATATTATGTCTCTCCAGTATTTCTTCGTCCTTTCACTGTGTTCTTTCATCCGTCCAGAGAGTTTCACGCTTTCTGTATTTTTTTCATGAAAACCCCAGAAATTTCTGATCTTATTGTGAAATCAAAGCCTAAGAAATGCAGTGATTACATTATTATTTAATAATAAGTAGAAGTGGTACCGGTTTCGACCCTAGTCCAGGTCATCATCAGCCGATTAAAACATGAAAAACAATGCATAGGGAAAAGAAAAGAAAAGATCAAGTTCACTCCGGATCAGTAGAAGAGGCGATATAAAAATGACGGGGGTAGACACTGTAAAATTTAGAAGAAGAAAAATGTAAGTCACCTAAAAGAAACAGTGCGTAATTTCCTGAACGGCAGTATGGCACACGCGGTGTTAGGCAAAGTCTTATAATGTTTATGAATAGCGGAGAACGGTTAAGTGAGCTAGCTTTTATACACTGGCAGGCACAAAGTCGTAACACAATCGAACACTTAGGAAGATCCATAATCGTGCTGAAGCTGAAGATGACTAGATCAAATGAAGTAACTTGCCAGCTCCCGGTGATCAGTGCGATATATTCAACATCAGGCACTGTGGT
Source organism: Anabrus simplex (assembly GCF_040414725.1). Lineage (NCBI taxonomy): Eukaryota > Metazoa > Arthropoda > Insecta > Orthoptera > Tettigoniidae > Anabrus > Anabrus simplex. The sequence continues at coordinate 30,735,539 of NC_090278.1, forward strand.
TTCAAACGCCAAAGTAAAATGAAGAATAGCTTAATGATCCAGTATTTGCTTCGGTTGCGGGAAAGTAGGTATATATAGATACATATAATATAATTCAATATAATTGAATAAGTAAATGCCATCCTGTAGAATTTTTGGAACAGTTGACGTGAAAAAAATAATTGTGAAGAGAAAAATATATAGTAAAAAGCGCAATACCGGAAGCAAATGAAAACAAATATGCACAGTGCGCTATTTTTCAAAATGTAAAAAATTCAGGTCATGATTGAAGTAGTCGAAGTCGGCACAAGGCAAGAGTTAAATTTGAATGAGAAGAACCGAAATGAAGGTGGCTTTTTTGGGTGAAAAGAAAAGATAGAATAGATTAATAGAGGAAGAGGAGTAGTGGAATAAGAGAATAATGAAAGAGATTGATGTTAAACGGTGTCGAGGACAACACATACAAGACTCCAAGCATAGTTTCACCAATATTGAAAAAGACATGAAAATACTTAAAATCATTAACAAAGGCCCCCTCTTAAACACTACTGAAAATTTCTTTATTCACCTTGACCAATACTTCAACCCTAATTTCAATTTAAACCACATTTCTGAAAAGCCCAACATCGTTTTTGACTTCCTAATTCTTCTTCTCAAAAATTCTAAATTTCAAAACCCCAATTCTATTTTCTATGCCTTACAAACTTCCTACCCACATTTTCTACCGCCAATAACCCACCCTCCTAACCCACCCTAAACTACCCCTCCTTCATCTCCCTATCTTATCCTTCCAGATGTGCCTGATGTTGAATATATCGCGCTGATCACCGGAAGCTGACAAGTTACTTCATTTGATCTACTCATCTTCAGCTTCAGCACAATTATGGATCTTTATATGTGTTCGATTGTGTTATGACTTTGTGCCTAACAGTGTATAAAAGGTAAGTAAAACCTGCCTATCTCGCCCATGTTAAATCTTCAAATTTTTGGTGCACTTTACTCACAACCTGTTTGTGTTAGCCACTTGAAATTTTCAAGGATTACTAGTTAGAACATTATCTACAATAATAAGGATTATTGGCAGAAACCAAATACTTTCGCCAGTAGGAATTTTTTCTTAAGGTACAATATTGTAAACTAAAATAATGTCAAAAATATTTATATTTAATTTTGTATTTAATTTAAAGGCATATCCCTTCTTATTACTGTTAATTAGGATGATGTTGATGCACCAACAAAATTTAATGGACCTATCTTTATTAGTTTTCTTATAAATTGTACCAAAGTAGTGAAATATGTTAAACTGATAAAAATGAGGTTGAAGTTTCTCATTATAATTTGTTAGCTCTGACAATTCTTAGAAAATTCCTGCACCATAACTTTCATCATTTGTGTCCTCCTTAGCCCTCTTAAGGTTTCTCTTCAGTCTTCTGGCCCTTTTACTCATTTTTCCACCATGAGGTCTGCTTTCTTTATTCGGATGTCATCCAACTACTTTAGGTCGTTCAGTGTGTTGTACCCTGGGAGGATGTTCAACATCTGCAGCACCTTAGCCCTACCAATATTCCCATCGTTGAAGGATATAACAGCATCACATAGTCCAAAATCCAGTGTAGTATTACCAACAAACACTGTTTTCGGAACTCTGGACCACAGAACATAATTGAATGCTTCATTAGCGTTCTGTGTTTTTCCATGCAGGCACTTTTTAAAAGATCTGGGTGTGTCAAATCCCGATATACTGGCTTTGTAGCTTCAGCCACAGCATAACGTAACTCGTGGTGCTTATCATTTTGGTCTTTCCTGTTATATTTGCACCATGTATCATCGCCCTTAGGGAAACAGTTTTTGTTTTGATGAACTTGAGGGAGATTCAATGTATATTTCAGGTCCAGAAACACTACATGGCGAGCATATGGAGGTGTCATTTTTAACCTCTACTACATTGGAACTAGGCCTATCTGTACTTTCACATGAACTAACGGTATTTACACCGGGAAGTTTACGTATGGGTCGATTTCCCGTATACTTCCTCTATCCAAAAGATTTCAAACGACCCATTCTTCAAAACGTCAATGCAAAATCACAAGGATTATAATACTACAACGATGTTTAGTAACCACTCGTAACATAAACACGCAATACCGGAAGTTGTCATGGTTACCAACACAAAGTATATGCTCAACAGAGCAGACCAGAAGTTAGTTCAGAAGTTATACGCACAAGCATAAATCTCTGTAAAAGTGGGCGTTGTCTTTCACGGTGCTGCATAGTAATTTATATGTCATAAAATGGCCAATTTTCATAATTTTATGACTTTTTTAAACAAATTCTTGTTCTCTACGTTGTAAACAAATAAAAACACTTGAAAAGAATTTTTTCGTTTTTTTCGCCCCCAGAAGGGTCTTTCTTACCTTAACCGTTCTCCGCTATTCATAAACATTATAAGACTTTGCCTAACACTGCGTGTGCCATACTGCCGTTCAGGAAATTACGCACTGTTTCTTTTAAGTGACTTACATTTTACTTCTTCTGAATTTTACAGTGTCTACCCCCGTCATTTTTATATCGCCTCTTCGACTGATCCGGAGTGAACTTGATCTTTTATTTCCTTTTTCCTATGCATTGTTTTTCATGTTTTAATCGGCTGATGATGACCTGGACTAGGGTCGAAACCGGTACCACTTCTACTTATTATTAAATAAGAATGTAATCACTGCATTTCTTTTTTTTTGTATTGAATAGGTTGAACCTCTTTATCTATTATTTCAATTTTAACTGTAATACTTTTCAATACGGAGCAATGAAATTTTTATCTTTAAATCAAAGCCTGTCTAGAATTTCTTCTTTTGCAATCCTCGTTTCTCCTAAATATATGTTTATTTCGTTGAACCTACTTATTTTTGTTTTAAGACTATTGTAAAAATGATCAAATAATTTTATCAGTATTTTTTGTGTTCATTCTGACCAAGTGTTAAAAAAGTTTAATTTTTTAGTCCGTCTGGGCCACCTGAAGACTACGGTGCTTGTGCTTTAGCTGTGTTAAGTGTCGATGCTTGCCGCTTGATGGTGGGTTTGGCTCCTTCTTTCTTTTTGGTAACTTGAGCTTTTCTGCTGGCCAAGCAATCCTTCATTTTCTTGCTGAAATCTATTTACTTATTTATGTATTTATTGAAGTGACAGTTGGCCACTACGATGCCATTCCTTGCTTTCTCTAGTTACCATCGGCTAGCTGAAAATCAAACTTTATTACTTTTATCTTCATTCTACATCAAACAAGTGAGGCTGCCGGAAATTACAATGAATAACACAAGAAAATACGTCAGTTGTAAATAAGATATATGCGTTTTGTGCGGACACAAAGAAAAAATTTTAGCACAAGAAAATCTCTAGGAGACATTGCAAGTGACTCTGATCGGGTAAGGTAAATATTATGTAGAGTTTAAGGTAAAAATGAAAAAATTAAATTAAATAGCTTATGGCTTTTAGTGCCGGGATGCGTCCGAGAACTTCAGCTCGCCAGGTGCAGGTCTTTTGATTTGACGTCCGTAGGTGACCTGCGCGTCGTGACGAGGATGAAATGATGATGAAGACGACACATACACCCAGTCATCATGGCAGGGGAATTAACCAGTAACGGTTTAAATTCCCGACCCTGCCGGGAATCGAACCCGGGACCCGTGTGCCCAAAAGCCAGCACGCTAACCATTTAGCCATGGAGCCGTACACATTTTAATGTAAATATTATGTACAACTTAAGAGAGCGTGACTCTAATCGGGTAAGATAAATATTATGTACAACTTATTTTTTTTTTTTTTGCTAGTTGCTTTACGTCGCATCGACACAGATAGGTCTTATGGCGACGATGGGATAGGAAAGGACTAGGAGTGGGAAGGAAGCGGCCGTGGCCTTAATTAAGGCACAGCCCTATCATTTGCCTGGTATGAAAATGGGAAACCACGGAAAAACATGTTCAGGGCTGCCGACAGTGGGGTTCGAACCTAATATCTCCCGAATACTGGAAACTGGCCGCACTTAAGCGACTGGAGCTATCGAGCTCGGTATGTACAACTTAAGAGAAATATTATGTACAACTTAAGAGAGCGTGACTGTGAGTCACACTTAAGCTGGGCAACGTTGTCACGAAGTTGCACCACGACCCTCCTACATCTATTTCCACAGATAGTTTGTATTGTCACGCATTAAGCCAAAATAATCTGTGTGTGCCGCATGTATCAAACCAAAAATATTTCAGTGCTCAAGAATTGTCCGAGAGATACTGTCAAACGTGACACTCGCAGTTCCAGGTAATTTTTCCTTCAGGTAACTCAGCATTTCGTTCCAATGACTCCATCGTTAGATAGCCCAACCTCGGAATCAGATAATCATCGAAGTGTTTGATAATTCCTTGAATACACTGTGTAGCGTGGCAAAAGGCAACTTAGAAAAACCGCTCATCCAGGGACATGGGCGAGTTTCTTTTGGCTGGTCCAACATTGTGAAGAATGTAACTGATATGAATCTCATTGATGCAGTGCTTCTGGTCAAGGACAGAAAGAGATTGATCAATAGCACCCTCGGAGTAGAAATGTGACAACGATAAGGCAGGTCAGATACATTACTTTCAGAACGAACCCACGCACATGTGCTGGTCAGGAATGCATTTCTTTCTGGCTTCACATTTCCTGTTAAACAGTTCCAACTTTGACCACAGGTTTGTTCTCTCTACTTCAACTGGTTAACGTTCCAATTACAGTACCGGTCAAATGTTTAAGACCACATAAAGAAATCACGAAATGTCATCTAGAACTTAAAATTGTGCAACTAGACCTCTGTAATTTTCTTTCTGATATCTCACATCTAATAAGATATATGTCACCTGATTTCATTGAGTTAGTCCAAATACTGTAGAAGTTATGAATTTTTAACTCTTGGAAGGTCACAACAAAAAATCAAAAATTTTGGTAATATAATGTATTGAATACTCTAATTGGTTGCAAAAATCACCAACAAGATTTTTCTGTAGACTTAGGAATAGGTGGGGGCTATTTTAGTATAAATATATAAATTCCGAAAATATGCGGCACCGGTTTTTTTCGTGTTTTATTTTTTGAACACGGGCCAAAATTGTTGATTTTCCTTGCCTTTTTCATGTATGGCCCAAGGTCTCAGTGTGAGCTATCGGCGTCAAACTTATCTGCCCTGATAGTTTCATTTGCACTCTGTGGATGGCATCCAAGAATAAGTTTCTGATGTCGATAGTTCACACTGAGACCTATGACAAGAACAAGGAAAAATTTACTATTTTAGCACTGGTTTGAAAAAAAAGTAAACCCACAAAAATGGGTGCCGCATTTTTTCGGAATTTTCATATTTATACTGAAATGACCCTTAACTATTGGTAAGTCTCTACAAGAATCTTGGTGGTGATACTTGAAACCAATTAGACGATACAGTACATAATATTTCCAAAAATGTTGACTTTCTGATGTGACCTTATAACATTTAAAATTGTATAATTTATACAATACTTGGCGTAAATCACTGAAATCAGGCGATGTATAGCATATTAGATGCAGGAGCTCGGGAAAAAAGATACAGAGGTCTAGTAGCAAAATTGTAGGTTCTAGATGGAACTTCATGATTTTTCAATGTGGTCGTAAACTTTTGACCGGTACTGTACTGCCAAGGATCTCCAGCACTTGGTTGTGAAATACTGATGTGTATGAGTCGAATTCAGAAGATTTAGTGAAATCAATTTTTCATAGCTTCAGTATCAATGACGTGCCACTGCTTTACAGTAATTACAGGGTATATGAATTCATCAAGAAAGTAAGCGAGAAGAAGGGTTGGATGGACAACAAAGATTAGTATCATTGTTGGTAAAAATAGTTCAAATTACTTCGATTGTTTGACCTTCTAATACGTATCGGTGTGTACATTTATTAAAAAAACCTATTTTCGTATGATCTAAGCTATTAAAATATTAATAACATAAAGTGTGTGAGAGCCTCCGTGGCTCAGACGGCAGCGCGTCAGCCTTTCACCGCTGAATACCGTGGTTCAAATCCCGATCACTCCATTTGTGCTGAGCAAAACGGAGGCGGGACAGGTTTTTCTCCGGGTACTCCGGTTTTCCCTCTCACCTCTCATTCCAGCAACACTCTTCATTATCATTTCATAGCATTTATAAATCACTTTGGGAGTGGGGACCCTCGTACTAACAGCCTATATACGGTTCATTCATTGCATCCCTGACCCGGACAATGACTGGAAAACAGGTTGTAGGTTTTCATTTCCAAAAAATGTCTGGACGTGAAAGAAGATTAATTATTGTATTAGTGGTGAGGCATTTTGTTTTAAATTTCATTTTTATCATGTTCTAATAACAGGGTGAACTTTATATTTAAAACTTAAATCTGCAACACTAATTCGCAGTAGTAGAAGTTAATTAATACACTGTAGGTGGTTCAGACTAAGAATGGTAAGATTGGTGTCATTCTAGAGATCTTTTCATATTTAATCGAAAGAGAAGAGTTCGGTTTGAAATTATTATTTCTCGGAAAAGGAATATTAGGATGATGGTTCCAATGAATGAGATGGTAGTGCCAAGACTTGCGACAACATTCCAAGAAGTGCAAAGTATCCCTATCAAAGGACTGAACTATTTTCAGAAATTTAAGTAGAGTATGACCTAAATGTCATGTCATGTGTTTGGGTCCATGAATGAATGCAAACTGATCGACATTATTATTATTAATATTATTATTATTATTATTATTATTATTATTATTATTATTATTATTATTATTATTATTATTTTGTTAAGTGAACACTTAGGTTCACGCTACAATTCATGTTTTCCTTTTCCTGATGTTTGCTCTTCCCCCAGTACTCCTTCATACGTGCGCTATGCTGTTTCTTCTGATCATCCGTCGAGGATCTTCCCGTCTTCGCAGTTATTTCGATCTGAAGCCCTTCCACATTTTGAATCATGGTCCGAAATGTTTTACTGTCTTAAGATCTAAACTTCCTCGATGTTGGATTTCTCTAGATATTTATGAACTTCCTTAATCAATGGCGTCGTTGTCATCTTGTTCCACAGGTAGTCGAATAACTTTTTGGTTGGTCTGGCTTTGCCCATTCTGTACAAATGTCCGAGAAATGATAACCACGTCTTCTTCATTGTCTCTGAAATTTTCTCCACATTTTTGCAGAGTTTATTGTTGTTCCGAAGTTTCCAGTCGGTTACAGTATGCATTGGGTCCACGATTTTCTGTAGTATACTTCTTTTTTTAGGATCACCAACTTCTTCATTCGCTGTCCTACAGGCACTCTGTTTTTAGTATAGTGTTGTCATGCCTTTTTTTGGCATTCCATGAGATGCATTTCTTGTTATAGATGTTTATAGTTAGTCTGTAAGCTCTCTCCATTTTTGAAGTACGATCGTCTAGAGGAGTTTTCTCTACTCCATCCTCTTGCATGATTTCACCGAAGCATTTGAACTTTTTAAACCTCTGAATCCATCTAATCTCTGTTTCAATGAATTGTGGCCCATGTTTGCCTATATTATTAATATTATTATTTCTTCTTCTTATCGTTTAGGTCTTCTATGGACCACGCTATTTCAACTGTTTTCTCCTACTATCATTCACATTTTCTCTGTGTTCCCGCATTTTCCGTCCTTCGGTCAACTTCTTACCGGTTTTAATTTTGTATTTTGGCAGAAAAATCGGAGTCACGGTGCAAGTTGTCCTCATGTGAGATCCCCAGTTCTTGTAGGTCTTTTCCCACCTCTATAAACGAGATCCCGTTGGTTTTATTTCCCGCAAAGTAGGCACAGATTCGATTGGGCAATCTTCCGTAGCTCACACGTGTCAAGGGGCCATAGAAAGAGATTCTCCTTTTGCCCTTGGTGTCCGTTATCTTCTCCACGTGTAGATACAGTTCATCGTTCTGTTGTCTTCTGTACTCTCCTTGTTCTTTGACCTTTCCCAAGATCTTTCTTAAAATCTTCCTCTCTTTGGCTTCCACTTGTTCTTCCCGGCCTTATTCATCGCAAGGCATTCCCATTTACATAGCACCTCCGGTCGAATAACGGTACAATAGTGCCTGAGTATGGCCTTGAAGGACACTCATCGTTTATTGTAGGTGTCTTTGGTTAAATGGTAAGTCATTTCCAGTTTGATGATCCTTGACAGGAAAGCTTCGTTTTCACGAATGCTGGGCTCTATCCACTCACTCAGGAATTTGAATTTCTCTGCTTCTTTATTTTTTCTTCTTTCACCTTAAGTTCTGTGGGTGCTAACTCGATGTTCGCTATGAACTATGCTTTCCGAAAATAAATTCGAATCCCTGCCTTTGCTGCTTGCATCTGCAGTTGACTTATTTATTGTGTGGCCGTGTCAGTAGAATTAGAGAGAATTGACAGGTCATCTGCGAAGGATAAACAGTCGATTTTCAGGTCCTTGTTCTTACAACCTAGTCTGACCACATTCTCTACACCTTCCTTACACAATTCTTTTCGCCAGTAGCTAATAATGTTCTCGATAACACAGTTGAATAGCAAAGGTGAGAGCCCATCTCCCTGCCTTACCCCTCTCCGTATGTAGAAGGACTCAAATCTCTCCCCAGAATTACACTTTGGACGTCACGTCCAACAGGGATTTATGAATGATTGTTCTTGTCCTATTATCAAAAACCAATTATTAGAATCTGGATTAGGGTACTTCGATTCAGCGAGTCGTAAGCCTTCCTGAAGTCAACGAAGGTCACTACGAATTTCATTATTATTATTATTATTATTATTATTATATTATTTTATCATTATTAATGATTTATGAAACCTCATGAAGTTTTAATCAATCATTTACCACTGATCTGCATTTAGGGCTGACGCCAATTTGGCTGATCCCCTATCAATTGCTTATCTGAGCTTTTCTAAAATGATAACAAAGAAGATTGTATGTGATTTCAACAATTCCAACCCCTAACTCCTATTCATCTAAACGAATATTTGTCCCGATTTATCCTCGTGAATTCCAACTTTATCTTCGTATTATGATATGTCCTTGTTTCAAAAACTGCACTCAACCTTGTTTGTGTACTGAGGAGATTCCATGATATATCTCCGCTGACAGCTCAGAACATACCGCTTATTCGAACTCAACTCCTTACGACCCGAAGTTTGCAACATTTTCATAACACTATTCTTTTGTTGGAAATACATCAGAAAATTCGTGCTGGTTTCCAATGGGTCCTTGCCAGTTCTGGAATCCTGGTGGAGGTCTCCTGAACTGGAACCATACACTAATTGAGGTTTTTCAGATAACTTATATGCCCTCTCCTTTACATTCTCACCATAACCAAAAAGTACCCTCACAATCTTACAAAGAGAAATGAAACCTGCATTTGCAATCACGTTAATGTGATTGCCCCAACGGATAATTTTCCTTATATTAAGACGTATGTACTTACGGTTGTCCCCATAAAGCACTTACACTCCATCAACACAGTAATTAACCCTTGACAAGCAGAGTAAGATATTTCTTTTGTGCGTAATTAACTTTCGTGAAATTCTTTTCATGTTAACACTCATAAACATTCCCAAAATATAAGTGGTTAAGTGTAAATAAATTATTTATTCCTAATTTCATCATAATAGATCGCAGGCATCCATTTATTCTTGGATAATAAATTCCCAACTGCCTGTTTTAGTGCGAAAAACAGCAAAAGCCACATCACACGATAGTTTTGACTCACGTCACAAAACATTTTCCTTATTATACATGCTCTAAACTTAGTTTTAATTCATTTTCATGTCTACTTCATAATCACTAATCCTACAGACACTCTCTGAAAATAACAAACAGTTCATTATAAGTGTCGAAATGGGAAGTAAATTGAAAGTTTTATTTTTGTTATAAACTAGAACTATTTATGATCCTGGATCCAGATTTGTAATCTCGTACCGTTCCACTCTTTCCCCACCACTATCACTGACACCCTAATTTTTTGTCAAATTCTGATTATTAATCCCACCGATAATACTTAGGTACACATCATCTTTATTTGCGCTGTAACTTTACATTTTTCTCACATTCACTTGCGTCACTATCACTCATTTCTGAGTATTCATCAATACTATTTAGTAATTATGACTATTTCGCACTCGTTTGTAACATTTTCGGGATATAATGTGTACGAAAGCTAAAACAGGAACATTCATAACTTCAAAAAAAATTCTTTTTCATTCCAAATCTATGTATTTAGCCTACTTAAGGACGCTCTGAAAACGCTTTTAACATCTATCGGCTAATATTACAACTATAAGTGTCCGGCTCCATGGATAAATGATTAGCGTGCTGGCCTTTGGTCACAGGAGTCCCGGGTTCGATTCCCAGCAGGGTCTGGAATTTTAATCTTAATTGGTTAATTTCTCTGGCACGGGGACTGGGTGTGTGTGTGTGTCGTTTTCATCATCATTCCATCCTCATCACGACGCGCAGGTTGCCTACGGGAGTCAAATCAAAAGACCTTCATCTGGCGAGCCGAACATGTCCTCGGACACTCCCGGCACTAAAAGCCATACGCCATTTCACTTCACAACTATAAGTTAAGTAATTTAAAATTATGGATAAAACCTCCTAAAAACAGACAGGTTCCGGATAAATACGTGTAACATTTACCTAACAAAGGAGCATTCCCTACTCGTCACCACCGATTTCGCTCAAATTTATAGAACATGCAGGGCTTCGCTAGAAATGAAAGTACCCGAAGTGGGAACTCCAAATGGCCTAGCGTATAGAAAATAAAAATAAAAATAAAAATGTTGACGCCGCTCTCGCACCGTATAAGGCACTTACGTTAATGCACACGCCGAGCAGTATTTGGTGTAGTGGTAAGAGCTCGGACTAGTAATTCGATGGTCGTGGGTTCGGCTCCGCGTGTGGAGAATATTTTTCTAAATTTTATATTATTATTTTATTTTATTTTATTTATATGTAAAAGGCATATACAACGTCATATTTTTAATGACCGGGCGAGTTGGTCGTGTGGTTAGGAGCGCGCGTCTGTGAGCTTGCATCCGGGATATAGTGTATTCGAATCCCACTGTCGGCAGCCCTGAAGATCGTTTTCCGCAGTTTTCCATTATTACACCGAGCAAATGCTGGGGTTGTACCTTAATTAAGGCCACAGCCGCTTCCTTCCAACTCCTAGGCCTCTCCTATCCCACCGTCGCGAAGAGACCTATCTGTGTCGGTGCGACGTAAAGCCACTAGCAAAAAGAAAAAAAAATAATGAGCGCACAATTGTAGAAAATTTGGAGTTGCAAATTTTCCCGACGATTTCAAACAGAAATTCGTCATTTTTCTCCTTTATTGGCTATCTCCCCTCCTTGGGGAATGTGCCATAAACGTGAATAGTCATTTCGCTGTAAGATTCGTTTTCACCTGACAAGTGAAGGTTGCTCCTGGTGGATGTACTCAAACAATAGGTTCTTGGCGCTGGTAGAAAAAAGTCTGAAATCCCAATATTTAACTTTTCTATGCCTTTTGCGTCTAAATATATAAATAAAATGAATTATTCACCTCTTTGCGTAATTGGAAAATGAATAACATAAAAGTTGACAGAAAAACCAGTCTCCACACAGAGTCGAACCCACGACCATCGACTTACCAGTCCGAGCTTTAACCGATACACTAACAACTGCTCGGCGTATGCACTAACGTAAGTGGCTTATACGGTGCGAGAGTCGCGTCAACATTTGTATTTTTATTTTTATTTTCTATATGCTTGGCCACCTGGAGTTACCACTTCGGGTACTTTCATTTCTAGCCAACCCCTGCATGTTCTATAAATTTGAGCGAAATCGGTGGTGACGAGTAGGGAATGCCCCCTTGTAAGATTAAAACTGAGAGGACATTTACGTGTCACCCTTACAACTGAAGGACTAGAACAATATACGTCATTTAATTGTTAAAAGATTAATTTGTTTATTTGCAGTTAAAATCAATCTCTTAATAAAGGAAAAGAAGTTTATAAAAATGAACAGTTACCAGTAGAGTCCGAATGTTTGGGTACTGATATGTTAGAACACAAACTTACCTTCGCGAGTAACAAGTGTACACTAGCTTGTACAACGGCTGTGCTATGAGAGTTGCAAGATATTAGGCACGGCCTATAGAACTCCTAAAATTTAACTCCTAAAATTTATGTTACTCTCGCTACATTATGGAGGAACGGGTTGCATAACACTTCCCAGTAATCAAGTTAGTTCGCATTCTAACCTATTACTACTTAAAAATCTGAGGTCTAGGTTACGAGCAACATTGCACAAATGTGTACGTCGTCAATGTGTGTAAATATGTGTAAAACAATTGTGTTAAATTTTATATATATATATATATACTCTGTAATTTACCATTCATTTGCGGAACATTAGAAGGGCAAGTACTTTCTAAAACAAAGGGTGCTGCGTCAGCATTTTCCCACGCTTTTTTTGAGAAGTAAAGGTATGCCGATTCTGGAGTCATTGACCTAGTAGTGTACCCATGTAGGTTCTTAGCCGGGTTCAATGACCTCTCTGTAAGGTGAAGACTTGGAATAACGTGTAACATGCGTAACATGAGGATTCTACATCAAAGAGATGCAGAAAACAAAATATCCTGATCACTATTTAATCGAACGGGTTTTAATCGTCGTCGTGGTAATAAACTGTATGTCAAATGACTTGGTTTTAATAACAACTTCAATTCATGGATTAATAAAGAGGTTATACCTTGAAACTTGAATTTTTATTCTAGAACCACTACCTCTGCTCTCTTCTATTGAATAAACCAAGTATAAACTTGTTAGTAAACATCATTACTACTAATACTTAATTTAGGACTTGGTGTAGGGTAGAGTTAACGTTAAAAAATCAAACAACACCTGCATTAGTTTTAAACAAATCGTATTTTTAAAAAAATATGTACATTTTTCTTTCTTCAAGACCGAGTTCGATATCTGCAGTCGCTTAAGTCCGGTCAGTATCCAGTATTTGGGAGATAGTGGGTTCGAACCCCACTGTCGGCAGCCCTGAAGATGATTTTCCGTGGTTTCCCTTTTTCACACCAGGCAAATGCTGGGGCTGTACCTTAATTAAGGCCACGCTTCCCTCCTATTTCTAGGCCTTTCCTGTCCCATCGTCACCATAAAACCTATCTGTGTCGGTGTGACGTAAAAGAACAAATAGAATAATATAAATCTTTCTTCAAGTAAATCTGTTTAGTCCAGTAACAGTTTTCCTTTCATCGCACTAGCAAGGACAAGTGCCGCGATTTTTCAGCATAAGTAGCATTAGGTGACGTCACACCCTGCATAGCCTTACAAAGCAGACTATCGTTAGCTACACGTCTCAGTTCAGGTTTGTCTTCACGTTTACTCAGAATGAAAACACTGAACCCATATATTTTTTTTAAAAAATACCCTGAAGTCTATCGGTATTGTCACCCAGAAACTTTAAATGACAACAACCTTTCACATTTAAGGTACATTACTTCTTAAGTGCGGCCAGTATCCAGTATTCGGGAGATGGAAGGTTCGAATCCCACTGTCGGCAGCCCTAAAAATGGTTTTCGTGGTTTCCCATTTTCACACCAGGCAAAGGCTGGGACTGTACCTTAATTAAGGCCACGGCCGCTTCCTTCCCACTCCTAGCCCTTTCCTGTCCCATCGTCGCCATAAGACCTATCTGTGTCGGTGCGACGTAAAACAACTCGTAGTACATTATTTTCTTCTTTTCCAGTAGATGGAAAAACTACCCCATCAATTTGTACAGCGTATGCTCGTATTGAAATAAATCTGTTCTCCACTAGAATATTGATAGCCGTTGAACGAGAGAACTTTGTTTCGCTAGCAGGTGAACTGACATCACCGTCAATTTTGTAATTAACCTTATTGGAATATCACATCAGAAGTGTTTGATATTCGCTGAACATGTTATAGAAGAGTAACAAACCGTACTTCGTGAATTATTTCACTTAATTTACAAATTATTTACCGTTAATTTGCCGTTCATTAACTGTAATGACTGTTACTCTGGTAGGTCACACACACACAGAATTTGAACCCTCATCTCACTTTTTCTCTACAATTTTTCCCCCACATAAAAACTCTATAATTTGCAAGTGATGTATGATGATGATGAGGGGGAGATGGAAGTAATGTAATATTGATTGTATTTACATATTCTGACACCAGATGTCGAACGATGAGCACGTCACACAAAATGTCATGTTCTACATAACATTCGCTTGTTTTTCCACGTCTACTCTTCCATCTGTTATACGATTATTATTTAATGTAACTTTTGTACAACCTATTCTAGGTACACGATCATCCGCAACTGTTTGATTCATCTCCGGGGATTGCTTTGCAAACCATTCGAGCTTTATTTTGACTGTATAAATGTTACTTCTATGCGTCAGAATTCAATCACAGGTTGCCGTTTGATAAGAATTGTTGTAAACAAACATATTTGTCGGTACACAATAGTATCTACCAGCTTTTATCACATCAGTTCAACTGTATATTAAAAGAGTTTACTAAAAACAGCTTTGTACAGCCCGACCGGCCGTTCTACTGGACAGATTTGCATCATTATTTTTTGATTCTCTCTTGAGTTACCTACGAGTGACTTATCAGGATACCTGCCAACTTTTGGAAACCAGAAATAGGAAGATTTTTTAATTCCTGAATTTCATCACATATATTCCACCACGGTCTAGGTGAAACAAAATTCAAGATATCTACAGTTACAATGCGAACTGACCATTAAATTTAAAATCTTAAACTAAGAAAACATAAAAATGGTTACAAGAAAATGTACCTAATCATTCTCATTTATGACACTTAAGCGAAAAGTAATATTTATGTCACACGCAACAAAATGCATAATACTGTATTAATTAACGCATTTTTTGACGAAAAATTCAGGCGAAGACTTCGGATGCGTAAATTATTAAAGGAATTCAGATATTTATAATTCATTTACATTTAAAAGAGACAACAAGTATAAATACAATTGGTTCAACTCGTTTGCGGTTATCGTCATTTGGCGTAAAATTCCGGCGTGAGATTTTTTCTGAAAAGTCAAATAGGGTACATCAGGTAAGTTAGATACGTGCTATTGAAGTACCGACACTGGAAAATATTCTTCCCATTACGAGCATGAACTAATAAAAGTACAATTCATGTAATGTCATAACAATGACATACCGGCAAAAAAATGTCCAACACGAGAAGGCCCGGACATCGAAGGAGGAACCCTGCTAGATTAGCCCAAACCATTCGTATCCAATCTTGTACGAGTGACGTGTCCATCTACCTTTCTTCTTGAATACGAACGTGGATTACACGTGGATTACTCGCGGAAATTTTGCTTTAGGCATTGTTTTTCGTTTTAGAACAATGTAAGGTGCAAGCTTTCTGCCATCAGCTGTTACAGCAAGCATTGCAGTACATTTTAGATTTTTGCTTCCGGTAGCGCGTACGATCACACTATATCTTCCTTTCTTATCGACTTTGTGGCATATGGAAACTGATTGGCATCTGCTATGCGGTTCCTATGAGGGAGATCAAATATTCCTTCACTTTACGTTTCTCAATCACAAAGCGATGAAAATGGTTTAAATCATTCGTCATTTTTTGGCATGATGATGTTCTTCGTCGAAGAGGAAGTCCATTTCTCTTCATAAAATTAATCAAGCCTCGGATAACCTTCAAATCCGAGACTCTGATTCCATGTGCAGCGGCTATTTCTCATTCTTTAAAATACTGCATTTCGCGAGAAATGTCTTATTGAACGTTGCGTAACAAAATCATATATTTAAGCAGATCCACCTCTACTTGAGGGAACTTGCCGCTTTTTGGTCCGCGAAATGCTTTACGAGACTTGTTGGCCGCTCGAAGTGCACTTCTGTTACGGCGGTAGCGCAAGTTTCATTTGGGCACTGAGTGCTTGCTTCCCGCTGCCCTATTCCTGTATGTTTCGGCGTAACTGATCACCGCGAGTTTGTATGATGCAGTATTACTCGAATACTGTGGACTGACAAACAATTTTGAGATCACAGAATGTCCCGCACCTGAAACACTCCTAAAACTAGTGCAGTGTCATTTCCTGCCGCCTAATGACAGCACGTTGCCCTGTGTTTGGAATGCCCGCTTTCGCAATAGGAAGCCTGCTACTTGAGTAGTTGACATCTTTATTCCGAAACGCACCCGGAGCTGCGTGATGGATGTTCGAAGTTATGGGTGCGTCAAATACGCGAACATTTCTTTTTCTCCACTTTGGACCCAAAAATATTGGGATGCGTTAGTTATGCAACGGCATTAATTACGCTAGAAAATACGGTAGTTTCCTTTATCAGACGGTAAAATGAAAGGAAATTTATAGGTATCTCCGAACACTTGGAGATAACGTCTGGTTTTTTTTTGCCATAACGAGAAAATAAAATACCTGAAACTGTCACCAACTTAACCCCCTTTAAAACATTCAACTCATTAATATTATGCACTGAAATACGCGAAACTACCACATACAAAACAATTCAATATATCCCATACATTACTAAAATACGACTTTGGCCGTGGGGAAAAGCATAGAAATGGAAGAAAAAACAAGTGGCCTACAACTCTGACGAAACTACGCACAGAAACGATGTTAACAGCGCGCGAACAATAATAACAAACTCATTCTTTCATCCCGATTAACTGAGTCGCTAGCGCGCGCCAGCCTGTCTTGCTTGCAGGACGATTGCCGCCCCGAAACTCCAGCTCTATAAAGTGCACACGCTGCTGTGGTGAGCGGGAAACACGATACACGAAGGCGCCGGACGAATCACTCACGAAATAAAGCATCAAATAAATACGCTTGAAAATGAGGTCTCTTAAATGACACAAGCACATAAGAATTTGTCCTAGGGGAAGAGTATTGGCCGTACTAGAAGTTATACTGGTCAAAAATGGGAAGAAGTAAAAATAAATAGGAAAATCGGAAGACGAGATAAAAACCGGAAAGTTTCCGGGTAATTTGGAAGGGTTGGCAGGTATGTATCAGGCATTGATATGCCTCTGAGTTCAGTCATGTTTGTGTAACATTAAAATCAAGTCACTAAATGTATGTACTGTGCGGGTCACACACAGTCAAAGGGCAATATCTTTACGTAAAAATATGGGCGAGTATACATTATTTTTTTGCTATTTGCTTTACGTCGCACCGACACAGATATGTCTTGCGCGACGATGGGATAGGAAAGGCCTAGGAATTGGAAGGAAGTTGGCCGTGGCCTTAATTAAGGTACAGCCCCGGCATTTGCCTAGTGTGAAAATGGGAAACCACGGAAAACCATCTTCAGGGCTGCCGACAGTGGGGCTCGAACCCACTATCTCCCGATTACTGGATACTGGCCGCATTTTAGCGACTGCAGCTATCGAGCTCGGTAAGCTACATTATTGAGAAATGGCATGCGGGTATAGGGCAAAGTGCAAGTTAAACCAAACTTGATACATATACGAGTTAATTCTATCAAGAGAGAAATACTGTGGGGGTAACAGGAAGTGTGAGAAGTAAAAATAATAGATTTTGAATCCAAAGTTTGTGGGCTCACTGGATGAATACTGACACTTTGGATGACGTTTATGTTCAAGTTAAGCCTCCATCGGCATGGGGGTCAGAAGTGTTGAAAAATAAAATGTCCAAAGTGACGGAGATTAGTGTTCGGGTTCACTGGGTTAATTTGTTACATTCCCAATGACAGTTCGAATCGTGTACCAGTAATCGGGAGATCGTGGGTTCGAGTCCCACTGTCGGCAGCCTTGAAGATGGTTTTCCGTGGTTTCCCATTTTTCACACCAGGCAAATGCCGGGGCTGTACCATAATTAAGGCCACGGCCGCTTCCTTCCAACTCCTAGGCCTTTCCTATCCCATCGTCGCCATAAGACCTATCTGTGTCAGTGCGACGTAAAGAAAAATAGCAACAAACAACGAATCGTGTACCTCATATCTATAGTGCGACGCCTAAATACTTACAATTATCCCTACTTCCCAGACAATACGGGCTGTGCTTATACAAAGGTTAAGGATTCTCCAAATCAGTCACTATTTAATGAGATAAAAGTATCACCTGATAGCGATTATTAGTACGTGTTTTATTCAACTAGGTGACATGTGCAGCTGTTATATTTAGATTATTAAAAACAATGGGGATTAAAGTATTCATAGGGTAACTAATGCATGACCCATTAAAATTGTGGAATGAACCATCAAATTAAAATACATGAAATAGGAAGTACATCTACCGAGTCGTAAAAACATTAAATAGTCTTGCGTATGATACAGAATCGCATACAAACAAGGCTGCAGACTGGTTTGAGATCTACCAACGGGGCCAGTGGGGATCATTACACGTCCTTCACCTGTTATATGCAGTTATCGGTTTGCAAGATCTTGAAGGTTAAATGTTTTTACGAATCCCACTAAATATAGAAGGATGTTTACCAGTAATTTGAATATGTCTTATGCACACTTTGCTGCATGAGATACGTTTAATTAGGTTTGCCAATAGATCAAAACACTGTGTATTAACATATCAACGAACAATTTGTTAAGAATTTCATGTGATTGGTTTGCCACGCAACAGTTTCGACAAATCATCATGGAGTTATAAAATCCCATAATGATGAAGTTAAGATGAAATATTCAGAGCAGACTTTACAATTGCTGTAATCTGCGACTAAAACAAAGTCTCTGCAGGTTGAATTAAAAACTGTCCAAAATACACATCATAAAGGCATCACTTTAGAATGAAGAATCGGAAAGAAATGCAAAAGTATGGTACGTACGGTTGATTTACTAAGAATGAAGCCGCACTTTGCAGTGTCGACTCAGTCTGCCGAACACACAAGATCAATATAAATATTACAATAAAACACACACACTATTAACCAAAGAATGACATCTTTCCTTCTTAAAAGAACATCACTAGATTCTATCAGTTTGCACTCAATATTTGGAAATATTTATGTTTATTGCTGTGCCAAAACCTAGGAATTTTGATATCTGAAACTTATATTAACAAGGTATTGCTTTGTCTCCACTCCATAAATTGCCCAAGCATCCACTTAAAGCTCTAGAGTACAACATGGGTCCTATTTTGTTGAATTTTTCATCGGTGTCCACTGTGCGTTACGACAGATTCACATCTCAACTCTCCCAATTTCTTCGACATGTTTGATTTGATCTGACTGAAGTATCAAAAGGTGGAAATATGTTGAAGCTTGTAATCATACAACACTTCTTCTGTGCACTTAGGATATTATAACTCCTGTAATTGATAAAAGACACTATTTGCTATTCTCCAGACATGTTAAGTCAGTCATCGTGTTAGTGAATCCCGTATGCATCATAAAGTAATTTCAAAGATGAGTGGCTAAAGAGTTGTTTAATGGGAAGTGAAGAACTGGCATCCATTAGGTCTTGAATTATTTACCTATTTTCCTTCACCATTCGAATATTATTGTAATAATAATAATTTTATATATGTACAGAGTTTTCATAAATAAAACAAAAAATTCCCTTCTGAATTATTACTGCACGAACATTCAGGTTCTCCACAGAAATATTGCCAACTTAATTAATAACTATCAAACCACCTGCATTCTATTTTAAACTTCATAAAAACTTGAACGAACAGGTGACTGAAGGAGTTTCACAATTGATTTATCTACATATTTTCCGGAAAACTTAATGTTTATTATAAAGATACTGAATAAATTAAATTGTATTATAGTGTGCTTTTAATGTTGAAAGCATTTCTTATCAGTAGAGACCGGATTTTTAAGCATTAATAGGTTAGAATGCAAAGTTTCTGAAGCGAGCAGCAAGTATAGTCTACCTTCACAACGATTAAGCTATGGGGTTTGGATAAACATTAGGGTTATGGCCAATCAGAACTCCTATAATTTATGTTACTCTTGCTACATTATGGAAGAGCGGGTGGCCGACACTTAAAATTAACCAAATTTAGTTTGCAATCTAACCTGTTACGGCATGAAAATCCGGGCTTTGCTTATCAGGCTGAGAAGGGGTCCCCATGCTACATAAAACATAAAATTAACCAATTTCCTCAATTGTGCCGTACCTTGAAGGGATAAATGGTCCCAAAATGATTCAAATTGTGAGTTTTGGATAACTCTATCAAATTTAAAAACATATTTTGAAAATCACCTTCGGCCTAAATGCATTTCCAGAAAAATAGCATAAAATCGCTTGTTTCTTTACTCGTTTCCCTGTTGATTCAAATCCTAGCCAAATCAACTTATTTATATAATACTTTCTGTAATGTGTTCCTTGGTTCAATGCTCTCATGCGTTCTTTGATTTTTGAAAAATGTCCACACCGAATGTAATTATAAGGGCTTAAGTGAAACATTTCAATGACTCATATTAGCGCTCGTAGTGGTGGAAAAAGGCAAACTGCTTATTTAATCGACTGGATAACGATGAATGAGAAATAGATTGTAATTTTCAGAAATAAATACTTTATTATATTTTATTTAGCTAAAATTCATAGCTCATATCTCTAGGATGTTTTCAACATTGAGTTGCATGCCTGGAAGTCTAGAACTGTGGATTTTTTATACGTCTTTTATTAATAGCACCACATTATGAGATACGTTATTTGAACGAGAGGCAACGTGTTTTCATTATAAGATTCGGACTAAAGTATCAATCCATTCCTTAAGACTTAAGCATGCCTCTACTATGTAAAATCCTTCTTCCTATACTTAAACCCGTGATTTGTTTATTCGGCGATGTAGGAGAAAGATGTAGTTAAAAATACAATTAGGTTCCTAAACAAAAGGCTTTGTTAATGAATGGCAAGTGCACAGTTACATACTGGGCGTGTATAAATATTCCAACCCAGCTGCACACGCTATTGTGTACGAAGTGAATGTTAGAGAGATGGGCAGTTAGATAGAAATGTACTGTTTAGTCAGGGACTAAATTAAACAGGATTATAGCTATGTCTCTTCCCTCAGGGATCAATACTGCCACCTACACTAAAGCAGATATTTACACCTTCCTGATTGGTCTACATTCCAGCGCATATATAAGTTAATGTTTGGCCAGCCTTACTTTCATTTGTCCCCAATTGTAAATTTGAACTAGAAGAAACAATTGCACTACGCGGTTGAAATATTTAAATTAAACTGCGTTGCGTAAATTACCTAAATTGTTATACATCAATTTAATCAAGAGCACAACTCACTCGGGTGATGCTGATGATGTTATTTTGCTTTCCACAATTCAGAAATATATTGTGTACTCAAATGGTCAGATTTATAAACATACACGCACTCACACGTGTAGCAAAAGTTAATATGTTATTTGGATACAGAGAAAGCAAATATATCTTCTAAATTGTTATGAGAAACAAATAGCAGAGAAGATAAATTCAGAGAGATTTCAAAATGTGAAAAAAATGTGTTCGTTGTTCCTTTAATTTAATTATACATTAAATTTTCACATTAGATAGAGTTAAAAAAACAGCTACATTACATTGCTTAGGTAATGTCAATGCAGCCAATGCCAAGTGGAATACGGTGGAATACGATCCAGATTTGACAATGTTACTTAACATATTGTGGAATAAATGGTTCCGCAATGTCTATATAAATAATGTTATAGGGGGGTTCGCTGTCTGTAAATTCGTTTATTTTGCCAAATTTTGATACATTAATCCGTTTAGGTCAATTAACACTGAGGATTTTTGCTTGGCCCTCAAGCTCATCTGACCTCAATCCTATTGAGGATTGGGATATGCGCACCCAATCGCCTTAACTACCGTGGCTGGCAATTGAATCTTTAAGTTACTGTCAAAATAAGGATACAACATACATTATCAGTACACTGATCACAAACTTAATTACCTGTGACTACACTGTTCTATAATCATTTAATCAAGAACACAACTCATTCGAGTAATGTTAATATGTTATTTTTCTTTCCATATTTCTGAAAGATATCGTGTACTCAAGTTACAACGTTACGGGAGATTGCCATCATAGCCTTTAATGATTGTTTCGAGCACCATTCAAAGAATAGAACTTTGCTAGGGTAGGGGTTTGAATTCAGACCTCCGAACTGACATTATCGCGTAAAGCAAGAACGCTACGGTGTCACTGGTTGAAACTAACGGTGTGTTTTTGTGTTTCAAACCGTTCTTAAGTGACGTATAGATTTAGCAACAGTGCCACGCAAGGCCCATTTGAATTCGCCCGCGTAGCGACCTGATTGGCTAACTTCAGTAGCTGATAAAATGACAATGGTGAGGAATATCGAATTATTTTCTTAAAATTATTTATCAGTATGACCAACCGTCCCATACTTATATATATCCTTATACATATAAGGTATCATATGTTCCAATAATACTGCATTGAGGAGTAAAACAAGGAAGACGTCAAAACCACCCATACAACATATTTTATTAAATTTGTAGAATACTCGTAATTTACCGGTGAGTATCAAGGGGCTGTTGAATTATAAATATCCTGAAACAATTGTAAACGTTGAAATTCTTCCCAATGGTGAACAATATACGATAAAGTATTCCTACACTTACGACGGGAAAATTGATATCATACTTATCTACTTTGAATGTGACAGGAAGATCATTGGCAGACGTACCTGAAACAGACAGAACAAGCAATTAATTGATTAATTTTGGAAATAATTATGAATAACGATTTGATAGGAGTAGAAAACTAGTATAATAAAGGTAATAATGTTGTTTAACTTCTAAAACAGAGATATAAAGTCTTGTGTCGAACATACTTTACCAGGTCAATTTCTAAGGAAGTGACGGTGAAAATTTCGATAAATAAATAAATAAATGAATAAAATACTGAACTTTCAGAAATGTTGATAAATACGGATCTCATACCTAAGTTCGCTGAGTGGCCGCATTATGCCGCTGTTGGGCACTGCACTGAATATGTTGCCCCACGAGATAGCGCCGGTACAGCATTTTGGCTCGTCCCAGCCTGGGACAGTAAAATCTTTCAACGATTCAGCTGCACTCCAAATAATGTCAATGTACAACAGAACACCTGCATTAACCATCTAACTGATCTAACTTATGTTCCACGTATTGAATTCAATAAATTACTTAGCCTGGACGCAAAAATCCTTTCCTCTCCTTCCTTCCTCTTACATTTCCGTTTATCCATCTCATAAACCCCTTTACGTAGCCCGCCCCTCCCCTTCAGGGAGGATAACAAAAACTTCTTGTCGTCATCAGAGACAGTTGCATCCATGCAGTCTAAACAGAAGTGTGGTTTCTGTTGTGAAAGGTAGTCGAATACGAGCAGCGGAACGTAAGAATGTCACAGTATGGGCAACGGGCAAACGTGAAGATCTGCCTACAATCAGATAATGACATCGTAATCGCCCGTATCACCACAACAGAGAAAGCGGTGGCAATGCAGGCAAAAAGCCAAGAATGAGACAATCACTGTCACAACAGCAGTCGAACAGGATCACCATACCAATATTATTCATCAGTTTTCTAACAGGTATATCAACGCTGGGAGACGTGCATAGCGTCGTTCGGTGGCTATGTTCAGAGATAATGCGTGGCTGGCCTACATTCGAGGCGCAAGTCCACGAAATTACTGAAATGAAATGGCGTATGGCTTTTAGTGCCGGGAGTGTCCGAGGACATGTTCGGCTCGCCAGATGCAGGTCTTTTGATTTGACACCCGTAGGTGACCTGCGCGTCATGATGAGGATGAAATGATGATGAAGACGACACATACACCCAGCCCCCGTGCCAGCGAAATGAACCAATTAAGGTTAAAATTCCCGACCCTGCCGGGAATCGAACTCGGGACCCCTGTGACCAATGACCAGCACGCTAACCATGTAGCCATGGAGCCGGATCACGAAATTACTTATCGAGTAGTACGAAGCACATCAAAACAATTCATTGTTTATGAAAAAATCTAATGGAACAATTTACACAGTATTAGACAAAAGAAATAGAATTTACATACAGAAATTATGCAAACAAATGATTTGCTACCATTTGAATGGAAATATTTATGGAGAGAAAGAGCTAGGCCTATGTATTTGGAAACCGATCTTAAACTGTGAAATTAACTTTTCGGCATTCTAACCTAGCAATAGACTGAATTTCGAATCCAGTTAATATTTCCTTCTGTGTAGCCTACGGAGATTTAATGTAGTTACAGATTTACACAAACATTCTTTACATTTCATTATTCAGCTCCTCCAGTTACTCAGCACCACCAAGTTACATTTTTGAAGTTCCTTATATACCCTACGTCTTATAACTGTCAGCTTTTCTTGGACTGAGAAATAAGTGTTTCCCATGGAGGAGGCTGGGAATAGTTTGCACTTGAACTGGCTGTTATGAAAGGCTTCTGTAAAGTGTCCCACTGCTGTGTCCACGTGTGGCACTGCCCTGTTCAGACCTCAAGTTTGTTACCAAGTAAACACACTCAAGTCTTTTTCAGTAGCATACAATTTGCGAGATAATATTTACCTTCCTAATAATAGCGTTGTTAGGCTTTATCTATCTAGAACAGCGGTTCTAAGCTGGGCGCCCTTTAAGTCTAGCCCAGTGTGGCCGGGCTGGCGTGACGTAAATGCGGGCGGCTTACGTAGCAAGCGCAAGTCACAGTTAAGTGAGAGAGCAAACACACTTTGCAGGGAAGGAAGCATTGACGTTCGATTGCGATTACGAAGCTCTCCTTCACTACTCAGCGAAATGGTGATTGGGGCGGGCATTAAAAAAAAGCTCTTCAACATATTCCGGTTTGACTTGTACTGCGCCCGATATAAACAGCCAGATTTGTTTTCTTATCTATACAATCTATGCATGATTCAAAGAAAACTAACACGTTATACTTGTTGTGCTACAATTTTCAAAGGTACAAATGACACTATTCCCATTAAAAAATTAAAATTCCTGTTATTCATTCAGCAAATATTAAATATTTCTATAATCCAATAAGTTTCCTGCTTGATTTTGCACAGTGTTTTAGTGTTATGTGACTTCCCCTTTACGCTGAATTTTCGAAAATGATACTTAAAACTTATCAGCCGTCCGTTAATAATAGCTAGCCTCTAAATGGCGAGTGAGGATGTACGTATAAATGAACAGCATGCCTTCAAATAAATAACCTAACTGATGTTAATCCAAGTAAGAACTCTTGGATTGTTGGTGAGTGTATGAGATAACTTAAACCCAAACAACCGCAAGCCAGAGCTTACCCACCTTAACTCCGTATTATTTTAGAAATGTTTCCACAGCACCTCTTAAAATTTAATAGTGAAAATTATAATTCATTCTTATATTACAAAATTTTGGTTGTAGGCCTTACTATTTATTGTATCTGGTCAAAATAATTACATAAGCTGTAATGAATATAAATAACTTATTTCTTAAACGTTAATCGAAAACGACGCGGATTTTTTGCCCTCTTTCATTCATTATTTTCTGGCTCCATTTCAAACTCGGGTATAGCCGCAGTGATCGAGAGAGGCAGGGAGAACTTTGCCCAAACTACACGGCCTGTGACGTAATAGCACACGTTCATGGCCTGCTTGCTCGCCCGCTTTCAGCACTGTGCATCCGCGGAACGAAATGCCCAGCGTGAGCATTTCTGATCTAGAATATGTAAATGCCTGAATACGTTTGAGGTAACACTTATTTCGATACCTTACTCCGAACAAAATTAACACGTAGTTGTGAGCCACAATGATGCATTTCAAAAAGTATCGTATTCAGTTAAAGATACTAATCAATTTTGATTCTAAAATCAGAAGGCATTCCGTTATCATCTGCATATATGCAATTTCATAAACCGTATTCCAGTGATGAAAATTATCAGGAAACAGTTGGACAGGTATCAGTGAGCGACACCTCACTCCAAAATATGCGGTTTGAAAGTATTGATAATAATAGTAATTTTAATAGGCTTGATGACTTAACCCACATAATCTTGCATTGCGTTCTGGTGGTTCTATCGGTGCTAGAGCTATAGCGGGACAATATTCAGTTTCGTGCAGTAGCGTGTTACCATACTGTAGGACGTTAGCACAAAGTAAATACGAGCTGTGGCTTGGAGGTCCGTTGTTACTGACGAACGTAGTTACCTTCTCTGAAGGAGAAATTGTGAAATGAAATAAACATTGTTCATTTAAACATTTGACGAAGATCTGTTTCGTTAAAAATGTACGCTTCTGAGATAATGATTATATATTTATATCGAATCTTAAATGGAGTTAACCGTGCTAGAAGAGAACTTCTTTTTTTTTTTTTTTTTTTGCTAGCGGCTTTACGTCGCACCGACACAGATAGGTCTTATGGCGACGATGGGATGGGAAAGGCCTAGGAGTTGGAAGGAAGCGGCCGTGGCCTTAATTAAGGTACAGCCCCAGCATTTGCCTGGTGTGAAAATGGGAAACCACGGAAAACCATCTTCAGGGCTGCCGATAGTGGGATTCGAACCTACTATCTCCCGGATGCAAGCTCACAGCCACGCGCCTCTACGCGCTCGGCCAACTCGCCCGGTAAGAGAACTTCTTAACAGGATTTCACTATGTTAGTTACCTTTGAGTCATGACTATTTCTGTTCGATTTATGTCTCGTCGACGCAGACAAACATAATACGACAGGACTCATAATGGGAAAAAAAGCGACTGTGGCGTAATTAAGGCAGTGCCTTAGCTTTTGTCTGGTAAGAAAATGGGAAATTCGAACACACCATCTGCCGAGTGCACTTTCAAAAATACGTAACCCAAATTGCACAGCCCACTCGCTCGGAAATCGTGATTTTATTTTGCAGTATCTGCAACACAAGGGAAGGACTAAGTTTATATTGGTGTTTTGTCAATTCTTTTCAGATACATTTGAATGCCAACCGCAGTGACATTTAAAGAATAGGGTACGAGTGAACTGTTTATTTTTGGTCTTTTATTGATAGTGATATTACAATAGTAGTAGTAGGATCATGTAACCATGTATGTCTCACATAGGTGGAATTTTAATTCATTATCAGATACTTTGATTGCATGAGAGAAACTGCGCTTTATTTAGCATTAATGACGGCAGTATTAATTAAAATAATAATATTGATAATAATGGTTTTATGTCCCACTAACTACTTTATCGAATTTCTGAGACACCGATATGCAGAAATTTTCGTCCAGTAGGAGTTATTTTACTTGCAGGTAAACCTACCGACATTGAACTGACGTATTTGAACAATTTCAAATACCACCGGACTGAGCCAGGATCCTACATGCCAAATTGAGCTCAGAAAAGTAGCGCGTTAACCGTCTGAGCCATTCGGCTCGTCAATTAAGATTCTAAGAAAATTAAAAACATGTTAGATGTACAATAATTGATTTAGTGTAACACAAGGCCTAAATGGCCTTAACTACCCCAATAAAGATATTTGTTTATCTGTCTATCGAAATATATTCTGTTATGAGCAAACCAATTTAAGATTTTAATACTGGAATTTCTTAGCAGGAATTTTTGCCTTAAAATTCAGTCTAATAATAATAATAATAATAATAATAATAATAATAATAATAATAATAATAATAATAATAATAATAATAATAATAATAATAATAATAATAGGCTGTCTTATCAACTGAAAATATTCCATCCACAGAGTCAGAAGAATGCTCAAACTACCCCATCGTTATCATAGCCATATCCGTGGCTGTTATCTGTGCTGCAGTGAAGAGAACATAACAGGGGTGAGTCACGCAGGCTGCCTCCATTGCCCCTTTATCGCCATAACCTGCAACAGAATGGCCTCGTATTTGTTCGCTGTCCACCTAATAGTCTCCGCGTGTGTTTTCTTTTCTCCTTTTTGAGATATTTTCTTTTCCTTCTGCCTCCGTCGTGCTCTCTGTCTGTTATGTGTCCATTTGGGTAACCTATCTTTATCTCTTTGCTATTCTTTTGCATCCTACGATATTATTACGTCTCTGGCTATCGGACAATGCTCGCCATTGATCGCTCCGTATTTGCCAAGGCTTCCTTAAGACTTGCCGGGAGACATTTCAGAAGGATATCTTTCTCTCTTCACGATACCTATAATATAAAAAAACATTTCCTTTTTATTTTCGTAAACATTACTTCCGCAATTTTCCTATCTTTGCGTGACATCACAATAGCATTAAAAGGTTAAACAAACAGGTTGTTTCAGAAAGCACACATGTCCACTACTACTAGTTTTGATAAAAGTGGGAAAACCTTCAGTTCTAACCCTCCAGGGAAACAACTCAATGTTTGAAACATCCTAGGGATATCAGCTACGAATTTTAGATGAATAAAATTTTATGAAGTATCAGAACATCATCTTTATTTATTCCCAAAAAATGACAACCCTTTTCTTAATCATCGTTATCCGGTCGATTAGATTAGCGATTTGCCTTTTCTTACCACTACGAACGCAAATGTGAGCCATTGCATTGTTTCACTGAAGCACCACTACGAGGGCTTTTTAAAATTATTTTTAAAGTGACCAATTGCTTATCAAAAAAACTAAGTATCTCTAGGCCTAGGGAAGAGGAAGTGAAATCTATCTGCAAACGAATATGGGTAGAAAATCTCCAGGACGAGGAAATTAGACAGAAGTACATGGATATGATTAGTCAATGCAGAGTTTCATTTAAGCCCTTATAACTACATTCGGTATGGACATTTTCAAAAATCAATATATACCTTAGGGTATTAAATCAAGAAGCAAAATACAGAAATAATTATATAAATAACTTAATTTGGCTAGGATTTGAATAAAAAAATTCCAGTAAAGAAACAAGCGATTTTAGGCTGTTTTTCCGGAACTGCATTCAGGCCAGAAGTGACTTTCGAAAAAATTTTTAGTTTCATAGAGCCATCCAAGGTGCAAAGTTTTAAAGCTTTCCTGGCCCTTTAGCCCTTCAAGTTTCGACACAGTTTCATGAATTGCTTAACTTTTTACGTTTTTCGCATTATCGGGACCCCTACTTTGTCTGCTAAGAAATGTTTCCACCATTAAAATCTGTCTAAAGCGTCTTGTGTTTCTATTTTGTTTCTGGTTTTTATACCAATGATTTATGAGATCTTTTGCAATAATTCTGATCATTTTTGAAAAGAAAACTTTTCTGAAAGTTACTGGACATATGTGATTGCTCAAAAACTAAGTAAGCTCTTGATAGTAAAAAAGATAAAAAAATGAGGTTATTTATTGCTTACCAACATCACACTTTAATTTTTTAATTAAGTTTCATCTTTAAATTTCCTTTCACACAACAGCATTAAAGTCAAAATTCAGAACATCTTCCAACATTGTCCGTTACTCAAGGAAATCCTCCCTGTTAACAATAACACCAAGGGGATGTCTTGTCATGCCTGTTATTCAAGTTCCTCAGATATGTAGTGCTTATTAAAAATAGGTCAGGAGAAAATTTTCAAGGTCGTTGTAAAACCCTTTTTAATGAGGCGGACATGTATGCTTTCTCTGTGAAATATGGGAATACATATTATTATAACATACCGTCGTTGCCGGGACAAAACCTCCTATGTGAAAATATTTTTAGAGATATACTGACCCGCAGCACATACATCATGAAGAGCGAGAATGCTCTGACAATATTCAAATAATTAATCTTCCTTCTTGAAAAATGCTATTACTTGTGGCACTGAAGAAAAACAACGCTGTAATGATACACCCAAGCAAGAATATTACATGTACATATGTCAGAAGTCAATAATAATACACAAAGGCTAAGTCTGCAAACCGAATTGAACTGATTTTTATAGAGGAGGTAATGTTTCTTTACCTTCCGAAGGAATTCCTGCAGATTATTCTGGCATCTTACACATCCTAATCGAATTCTATGCGTAAAAAATTGGACGAAATAATTCCGAAATTCATAAAATGCTGCGTTCGTCATTTTACACCAACTAAATCCATTATTCAAACACGCAACAATTGATTACACAAACAGATTTACAATCCCACAGAAAAATAAAATATTCTTTAAATATCTACCCGCAAATGTACGAACTAACGCTAGAGATTTTAATACCGTAGTGGCAATACATTACTCTCGCAAGTCACGAAAGGAAACTATGACTGTATAGTGCCAATGTGCCAAATTAACAGTAAGTGGAAGACGTCGTATCGGCAAGTAGGATCCCTAAACTGTATGGTTAGTGACACTGAATGGAACCCAAGTTATAA
Source organism: Anabrus simplex (assembly GCF_040414725.1). NCBI lineage: Eukaryota > Metazoa > Arthropoda > Insecta > Orthoptera > Tettigoniidae > Anabrus > Anabrus simplex. The sequence continues at coordinate 30,765,843 of NC_090278.1, forward strand.
AAAAAAATTTAATCACTACCATCAATAATATCAGGGGGAGAACTAGTAAGGTTGCACCCTTAGTGCATAGACTTACGTGCCAGGGAGTATAGACATCCGCAGGGCCCTAGAAGTTAAGTATACAAAATTAGGTTCAGAATTGTGGAATGGTATGGATTTGTATAAGGAATGGACAGATAGACCGGCAGACATTCTGCATATATATATATATATATATATATATATATATATATATATATATATATGAATGAATGAAAACCTACAACCTGTTTTCCAGTCATTCACCAGATCAGGGATGGAATGAATGAAGCGCCTATCTTGCGGCGAGGATAGAAATTGTGCCGGCTGTCGAGGCCTGTCACACTCCCCTGGGCCATTGATTAATGACTGACATGAAATGAAATGATAATGGAGAGTGTTGCTGGAATGAATGATGACAGAGAAAACTGGAGTACCCAGAGAAAGACCTGCCTCGCCTCCGATTCGTCCAGCACAAATCTCACATGGAGTGACTAGGATTTGAACCACGGAACTTAGCGGTCAGAGGCCGACGCTCTGGCGCCTGAGCCACAGAGGCTTATATATAGATTGCTCAAAATTTAAAAAGAACGGTATTTCTGTATCGGTCATGTTCAGAGTAAAAAGGAAATGCACTTTTTACTTTTCCGTAATGTCTGTCTGTCTGTCTGTCTGTCTGTCTGTCTGTCTGTCTGTCTGTCTGTCTGTCTGTCTGTACGCGCATCACGAGAAAACGGCTGAAGATAATTTAATGAAAATCGGTATGTAAAATGGGGGGATAAACCACTATAATCTACGCAATACATCATTTTATTCACGCTGAGTGAAATGGTAGTTTAGGGGAAGACCTCAAATGTAATTCTCAAATATTTATGTTATTAGTAGTCCTATCGATAAATACTACATAACTAAAGTTTCAGAGAGTACAATTTACGTTCAATTATGTTCTATTCAGTTTTACCGCACCAACTATGATGAAAGGGGTATTTCAGATTCAGAAGAAAACTAAATGTGAAGACTTAAATATCCAAAGCTCATAAAATTGATCAATAACGTTACATTGGCCATTGTCTGTGATATTCTTTGTCTCTCATGCTGTCACTCATCTCCGATAAATGGGATTATTGCTGCGCACCGAGTATAACAGACGGTCTGCCTGAATATTGACGGCAAATAGCTGGGGAGTTAGATAACTTTCTTCTTTAGCATGTCTGTCTTCTGGTTCATACATTTTCTGATACTGCTGGTACGTAACACACTTGTTCATCACGGTATTCCATATATTCGATCACTACTCCAACGTGCTGATTGGAAAGATCAGCGTGCACGCTTAACGGAATAATGGCAGATGCTCACTTATGACCTGTCTGGAATTACAATTTTGACCTTTTCGAAATTATAACACCACAATTCACTAAATAACTTAAAATTCAACCCTGAAATGAGCCGTTTCTTAAGAAAACCACCTTCCCCATCACTTTTATTTAATGTTAACATTCATTTTATTCCAAACCAGCAGCGAAGAGGGGGTTCCTCCTCTCGCTTGGAGGAAAGATTTGCCCCCCCCGCCATTTAGTGAAATGAGATTTTCCGACTCATCGGGTACGCCTATTAAACAGATGAGTAAGAGAACATACGTTTTGATCTGGGACTCTAGACTATTCACCTCCCTCCCTCTCCCCACCCCCACCCTAGCCACAACCCGATATTAATCAGTGTTCACGGCTCACGACTGTCTGCGGCCTGGTCATTCAAGCTCTGGAACTTTTGGCTGTTAGATCGGCAGCGTAGTACTGTTCGTTAAAAGTGAGGAAATGTGTTTTTTTCATTTGATCGAGTATTTCATATGATAACATCGCTTTTAATCGCGACATTCCTACTGCCATTGTAATGACCTATGTTGATTTCAGTTGGGAAAACCACTAAGGCAGTCTTTCTGAGGAGGTAAAAAATGCAGGTGGAGAGTGTCTGCCATTATAATGAAAACTCCCCAAACTGACTGCGACTGATGTAGGCATGAGGACCTATCCAATACAGTGAATATTCCCTAATCCAGTCTTCACATAAGAAACGACGTTTGGTGAATTCCCCGTCGTGTTTCTATGGTAACGTTAAGAGCTATGCAATTTAATTCAATCTTACAGCGTGTACAGTACCTAACCTGGAATTCTGTATAGTGTAGCATTCCGTAGCGACGCACGGGTACATCAGCTAGTACAGAACGTATACGTATTGAAGACATAAAAAAATTCCTCAAATTATAGTACTAAATTTTCTGGATAAGCCTTTTATTTTAACGCTAGAAAATGTACCCGTGCTCCGCTACGGTATTCTACATTGTATACGGATATCGAAGTAAATTACTGTACAACAGTGATAAGAATTGTTTAAATTGCATGTCTCTTAGCGTTATCCGAGAAATAGCATGGGGAGGTCCCCATATGTCGTTTCCAATGTAAAATATGAGTTGCGGAGCTGTGATCATAACGGCAGGCTCAGTTGCCTACTGCCATTCACAATGGATTTGGGAAGTTTACATTGTAATGACAGGCCCCACTGCCTAATGCGGGTTCACAATCGATTTGGAAAACTTTCGTTACAATCGCAGGCCCCCTTTCCTACTTCCAGGCAGATTAGAGTTGAGGAGTTTTCATTATAATGGCGGTCAACTTGCCTACTGCCAGTCAAAATTGAATTGTGCTGTTATCTTTACAATGACGAGCCCCTTTTCCCAATGCCAGGCAGCTTACTGCCAATCACACCGAATTGGTGAGTTTCCATTAAAATAGCAGGCCTAATGCCTGTCACATTGTTCATAGTTGCGGGCACCCTTGCCCACAGCCAAACACAAATCGGGTAGGGGACTTTTGAACAAAATTGCACGCTCCTTTGCCTTCTGCAAGTGAAATCGAGAAGGGAATTTTTCTTTACAATGGCGGGCTCTCCGTACTAATGCCACTTACACAGGAGTGGGAAAAGGACCCCATGCCTACTGCCAGTCAAAGCCGATGTGGGGAGTGCTGATTAAAATAGCAGACACATCCTTTCTTGATCGCTACAAATCGACATCGACATATATATATCGACATTCAAAAGTATATGAATGTTTACAATATTGCAGACCTTCATTTACAGATTATCTGCTGCTAACCGGTAGATCATATCGACAAACAAATTGTACCATAAGACGCCGTATTTAGCGGTCTTAATTCCTGGTAATATGATATTTTCTCGTATCTCGTCTCTTCATGGGTCCGATTGAGTTAGAAATGGTGAATAGGGTGACGTTTGTGTAAGATTGTCTCATAGTACATTACTTTTCGGATAATTATGTGATAGCTACAAACATAGCATTTGGCTCACATATGGCAGCTGTGTGGGCCAATGATCGTGTAGAATTGGATGTTTCTATCTTTCCTATAAGTGATTCATAGTATGAATTATGCGTGTAAAAAGTGCAAAATTTACTTAGAATCGAGAAATACGGCCAAGTCTAACGTATAAGGGAGAGAGATACGACAAAAATCATAGGACCAAAGTTGTAGATCACTCCAAATTGACCGGAGATTGTGCCATCCGTTTAGTGACAGGACTTACCGTTCAGCCAGGAAATACCTCGAAACGAAAGTCTGCACCGTCATTAAAATTGCTCCAATATTTCGATATTCTTCGGGGATGAACAGTTAAAAATTTAATGATCTTGGAAGTTTTCCGTCGGTTTCAGGCTAAAACGTATAATTTTGCTAAATTTTAATTTTCTAGCTCGTCTGGCAGATTGTGCCGCATTCTTGATTTTGGGAGAGGGCGGGAAAAATTAGTACTTTTAGGAATCTAAAGCCAAATAAATATGCGGATGGTCATTATTACCCTTTAAAGGGATAGCTATACGAAATTGTCGGCAAAAGAATCAATGTACAGACACACGGTCGTTACGATTTTATTTATATAGATAAGCAATCTGCTCCACGTACAAGACATTTGGGCTGTGTCCGCTGAACGTAACCTGAAAAACCGACCGTTCATGGTATCTCATTTATTAATCCTCCTATCGAAATGATGCATATGAGAAAAGATTTTTAGAAATTTACTTGCATTTAAGATGGTAGATTTCCATTAATTTTGGATGTGCATATTTTGGGGGAGTGCAAAATTGTTGTTTCGGTTTCGAATAAACCACCAGTAAATTTAGGTATGTAAAAATAATATTGGCCCTAAAACCTACCTAAGGACAGGTGGATTCTAAATATCAAGTACGATAGAAATATATCCATTAGTTTTCAAGTTATAAGAACGCAGACAAACAAACACACAGACAGACAGACAAACAGACAACCGACAAACAGACACGAAAGCTAAGGAACATGCAGATGGTCATTATTACACCTGAAACGGGTAACTGTAGGGAAAAGAGGGCGACCCCTTTATTCGTAATTCATCTATTTTTGGTGCTCGAAAACAAATGAAACTTCGAGTTGATATAAAGTGGATACCCATCACTGAGGAGTGCTAATTACGGAGAACGTGAATACAACAACTTCGTTAGATGAAACATTACAAAGGAACAGTTCCTTTTGTATTTCTCTCCACTTGTTCACAAAGGAGAGGACTTAGCCGTGAGAATGCTGTATGATTCAATTATTGTCACTGAATTGGGTGGATTCTCCCACTCCCTTCGTATCTTCCACTTTTGCTGTCAGTCTCTTTGATTGGTCTTGTCTCTTCTACGATGGTAGAATCTCAAATTTAATACGGATCGAGCAGCTGATGTTATATCCCCAATATATCGCCGTGTAACCTGAGATATGAACGTCTAAGTCTTCAGTTCAATAAAGCACGAAGTCGCTGATGATAAAGGATGGATACCCGATACCTTGCACGTTAGATTGGAATCGCTCTCAATACACGAGGATTTTATAGCCGACAGGAGTTCTGAAAGAAATTTTGCAAAATAATAATAATTTTCAAGAATTCCCTGTACTTTTAAGGAACCAGGAAGTGTGAAAAGATGCATATTTGTAATTTATTTCAATAAATTCTCTCAAATTCTGAACAAAATTGTCTGTATTACAAACATATTTAGTACTTGTACAGAGTGTATCGGAACTATGCATTTTACAAGATAAAATTTCGCACATTTATTTAATGAAAATCATAATCACGCATTTACTCTCTAACTCATAAAGATACGTTATACGATGACCAAGCAGCGCTTACATAAAGATAGTGAGCCGGACTGAGTGGTTCAGAGGCGCTGGTCTTCTGACCCCAACTTGGCAGGTTCGACCCTGGCTCATTCTGGTTGTATTTGAAGGTGCTCAAATACGTCAGCCTCGTGTCGGTAGATTTACCGGCACTTAAAAGAACTCCTGCGGGAGTACATTCCGGCACCTCGGCGTCTCCGAAAACCGAAAAAGTAGTTAGTGGGACGCAAAGCAAATAACATGATTATTATTATTATTATTATTATTATTATTATTATTATTATTATTATTATTATTATTATTATTATTACGAAAATAGTGCACATTTCGGGATATCTGAAGTATATCCTCGATACTGTAGATCAACTAGCTCAAACTGGGAGGAGTGGTGATCATTCTCAGCCAAAAGCAAGAAAGTCCTAAATAAATCGAAGTCCGTCTTGAGCTCATCGAAATCTTCGAACTGCTTCGAAATCAGATTGGCTGACAAGATAACATTGTTAATGTACTGTTATCGCGCAGGAAAATTGCGAGTCTTTACCTCCTCCTGACCCATCGACACTTTGCCATCCCTGCGCTCGGCGCGCAAGGCAGGAGGTTGATCGGAATGCGCGCAACCGAGCAGCACAGTTTGGCCAGGTCTATCCTAGGTCAAGTGATCATGGTTAAATTCACTAAGATCTTGCAGAACCCAGCAATATCAAGATTTACAAATAAATGTCCGCCTCTGTGATGTAGTGGTTAGTGTGATTAGCTGCATCCCGAGTTCCATTCCCAGCTCTGCCACGAAATTTGAAAATTGGTATGAGGGCTGGAACGGATTCCGCTCAGCCGTGAAGTCATCTAAGTAGAGGGAGGCTCGATTCCCACCTCACCCATCCCACTTCTCCAGATAAATGCCGCAATTGTACCCAACTTAAGGCCACGGCCGCTTCCTTCCCTCTCCCTTGGATATCCCTTTCAATCTCCCCATCCCCAACAATGCTCATGTTAAGCATAGCAGGCGAGACTGCCTGGGCGGGGTACTGGTCCTCCTCCCCAGTTTAATCCACGACCAAGTGTCTCGCGCTCCAGGAAATCCCTCACTGAGTCCGGAGGAAAATAACTCTTGAAGGTAAACGGATTATATAAAATAATAACAACAAATAAATATATGGTGGAATCTGTGATGTTCTCAGTTCGGCTGGAAAACTTGAAATGTTAAGGCTAAAGAGAAGAGCATAATGTTGGAGTTTTAATATTAATGAAGGAATCTGCGAGTGACATTGATGGAGAGAAAAAAAATACGCTCTTCATAATAGAACTAAACATCACGAAATAAATGGTGCTAGTAAAAGCTATCTGCGGTTCCATCCACCATTTTTGAGGACCGAGGGACAGGGTTTGGAAAATACTGTTTTACAAGGCAAAGTGTAAAGCAGAAATCCACGACAAGCCTCAGCAAGTAGATAATTCGATCCAATGAGAAAGGATCACCCACCTACCTCTCCACCATACACACTAGTGCCCAAAGTTAAGCATAAGTTACAAGCAAGCAGGGCAACAGCAAATAGTTCGGAAATCGCACAACATATGCACCTACCAACCTTACGTGTTCGCTCTGTTTAGGAAAGGAGTGTTCCTTGCTTTGACTAGCGGCGTAACCGCACGGTAAACACAGCCAGTGCCTGCGCCCCATATTCGCACAGTTGTGTTTGGCCTGTTATAGCGTGCTGAGTGTAGCCTCGTGGTAAACGTGATAACATAATGGCACAACGACGCCATTTGGACCCCATTATGCAGGTTAGAATACTTGGCCGCCTGAAGCAGGCCAGACACAAACCAAAGTCGCCGTATCCTTGAATATGCCACAAAGTGTCATTTCCAGGCTTTGGTGACGATTTCGAGACACAGGAGATGTTAGTTGTAGGCCAGTACCAGGTCGACGAAAGGTAAGCACCCCACAGCAGGACCGATATCTGGCCTTATTAAACGCCCGACGAAATCTAGTGCACCTGCAAGACAATTGTCGGCGGAGCTTGCAGCCATCTCAGGGGTTGCCGTTTCCCGGCAAACTGTGTACCGGAGGCTCAGAACAGCAGGGTTGTTTGCCCGACGTCCAACGGTGTACGTCCCGCTCACTCCAGCACAGAGACAGGCCCGTTTACTGTGGAGCCGTCAACACCGAAACTGGACCATGGAGACATGTGCTATTCACAGATGAATCCCGCTTCAGTTTGCAGAACGATTCCCGTCGCACATTAATCTGGAGAGGACGGGGTAGCCGCTACAACCACAGGAACATCGTGGAATGGGACCAGTATGGTGGTGGTGGTGGTGGTGGCGTCATGATGTGGAGCGGCATCATGTTGAATGGCCGTACGGACCTGCACAACTTCATGAGAGGTCCGAGGAACAGTTTCAACGCTCGGAGATACAGGGATGAGGTACTGGGACCACATGTTCGACTCTTCAGGGTGTAGTTGGTCCATACTTCCTCTTAATGGAAGATAATGCCCGACCGCACCGCGCTGCTCTGGTGGATGAATTCCTGGCTGGGGAAGACACACATCGCATGGACTGGGCAGCGAGGTGCCTGGGATGAATTGGGGATGTGAATTCCATCCCGTCAGCCTCCACCAAGGACCCTCCAATCCCTTCGCATTGCCCTTTCGGAAGAATGGGATCGACTGCCACAAGAGCTCATAGACCATCTGATAGAGATCATGCCACGTCGCTGCGAAGCAAGTGTGACCGTTAGGGATAACCATACACCCTATTAACAGCATATTTTGTTGTGGAATACATTGCCAAGTTTTGTTAGTTGTTGTCAAAGATGTACCTTAGCTATCAGAACTTTTCTGACACTGTTTTCTGGACAAGTTGTGTGACATACGGTGTGTGATTCAGCTTCCGTTTGTTTAGCAATCCGCCTGACATTCCTATCAGGCGGTATGGCCTCGTTTAGTGATTATGCTTACCTTTTGGACACTAGCATGAAACCAAGAGTTGAATACGGGTCTGGGTGGCGATAAGGGGGTAAGGAAATGAGGACTAGTGTTGAACGACTGAAGATAATTATGATAATACCTGAGAGAATGGATCCAACTCAACGGACTAGATAAAGACGCAAATAAGACAAGAGTCAGAAAATTTTATCTGGCCTACAACCTAACACAAAACAGATATAACAAACGGTCAATATCGTACAAGGCCAAAATCTGACATAACTCAGTAATAAAGCCGGAAGAATTGTAAGCTTCAGAATGTCGATTCAGAGGAAAATTCTGGGACCGCAGAAAACTTCTGATGGGACTTGGAAGAAAAGCAGAAATGAGGAGCTCTACAGTACACTGAAAAGATGACGGACACAATGCGGAAACAAATGCTGGAATTCTACGGACACCTGGTAAGAATGGATGACAAAGCAAGATCTTGAAATACATCATGGGGTTGAAGGCCACCTCCAAGAGAAGAGAAGACATCAAGAAGGATGGGAAGAAGTTGAAATTACACTACAGATGATCCATAATACAAGAAAGTTCAGATGAAGAGTCGACAGTCTGAAATCATTTAAGAGAAACCACTAAAACGGAGGCCCGAACGGAATATTTCCGAAGAGGAGAGGCAGATGAGAAGCGAAGGAATGAAGAGATTTTGGGAAGTGAAGAGAAGAAAGGCCAAGAAGTCTTAAGTTCTATGCGGTTCATAGTTGGATAAATTTCGAAACGTAATAATAATAATAATAATAATAATAATAATAATAATAATAATAATAATAATAATAATAATAATAATAATAATAATAATGACGTGTGGCCTCCGAAGGAGCCTGGTGCACAACTTTCGAGTTGACGCCGTGTAGGCGATCTGTGCGTCTGTGAGAATGGGTCCGAGAGCTATTGGAATTAATATTAAAATTCCACACCCGACCGGTAATTGAAGCTGGGACACCCTGGAATAAAGGCTAGCACGCTACCAGTAATCATTTAGCCATGTGGCCGGACACGGCTGAAGATGATGATGATGATGATGATGATGATGATTGACTAGAACACAAAAAGAATGGTTTTATTGACCGAGAGAGTTCATTGGAGTGTATTCGCCACTTAGATGTAAGTTTCCATTCAGGACATACTGGGTTCAAACCCTACCGTCACCGACCCTGAAGTCGGTTTACCATGGTTACTCAGCTACACACCACCGGGCGAGTTGGCCGTACGGTTAGGGGCGCGCAGCTGTGAGCTTCCATCCGGGAGATAGTGGGTTTGAATCCCACCGTCGGCAACCCTGAAGATGGTTTTCCGTGATTTCCTATTTCCACACCAGGCAAATGCTGGGGCTGAACCTTAATTAAGGCCACGGCTGCTTCCTTCCAACTTCTACGCCTTTCTTATCCCATCGTCGCCATAAGACCTATCTGTATCGGTGTGACGTAAAGCCACTACTAAAAATATATCAGTTTCACACCAGGCGAATTCTGGGGATTTACTGTATTTCAATTAAGGGTACGGCAGTTTCTTTCCTATCGTATCGTTACCGAAAACCTATCGTAGAAGCTCCAGCCTTAAAATGCTAAAGGACGATGACCTAGATGTTAGGCCCCTTTAAACAACAAGCAGTCACAAAACGTTAACAGAAGGAATTGTCGTCTGATTAAGTACTAAATTAAATGTGCATGAAATTTATCTCAATGTGTAATTACGTTTCGAGAATATGCATGATTCAAAATATCTGGCTCCTTGGCTGAATGGTAGCCTGGTTTTCGGTTCAGGGGTTTGATTCTCGGCCAATTCGGGGATTTCAGCCTTAAAATGATTAATTCCCCTTGGCTAGGGGACTGGATATGTCTGCTGTCCGCAACACCCCTGCAACTTATACACCACACATAACAAACTCTAACCTCCATCACAGTAACATACAGCTTCCTGCACACGGCAAGTGCCACCCACCCTTCATGGAGGGTTTGCCTTACAAGGGTTACACCTGCCTACAAATATCCACAAAAAATGATTATTATACAAAATTTGTAACAGTTTCAAATTTGACATAAACAAGAAAGTTGAAGGTGTGCAAATTTACACAAACATTGCATGTAGAGTTTTGTATTACACATAAATTAACATTAAAACAGTCCGACTCGTTGGCTGAATGGTCAGCGTACTGGCCTTCGGTTCAGAGGGTCCTGGGTTCGATTCCCGGCCGGGTCGTGGATTATAACCTTCATTGGTTAATTCCAATGGCTCGGGGACTGGGTGTTTGTGCTGTCCCCAACATCCCCGCAACTCACACACCACATATAACACTATTCTCCACAGCAATCTCACGCAATTACCTACATATGGCAGATGCCGCCCACCCCCATGGGAGGGTCTGCCTTACAAGACCACACTCGGCTAGAAATAGCCACACGAAATTATTATAACATTAAAACGTAAGACAGTACTATACATATTCATTCTGTAACATCTTCAGAGTGCTCAGGTCTCCCATGCGCGTCAAATAAAAATACCTACACCAGGCGAGCCGAATATATTCCCGGACATTTTCGGCACTGAAACTCATACGATAAATAAAAGATTAAAGAGTCTTACAGTATTTCGAACATCCATAGTTAGTGCAATAATCATGACACGCCCGACGTTGAAACACTACAATCAAATTTTACTGCTTGTTTTCCGAGTCACTTCCAAAACATTGAGCACGAATAACGTCGCGGGAGAATACCTTCTGAAAATATTCGTCGAGTACTGTACGCTTCTGATCTTCTTATTGCGGGAATTTTAGATCACGGTGATTCAGATGAGGGTTAGTGGATGGCATAACAGTAGCACCATCATAACTCTTGTTATATTATGAAGAATTTCTTTGACAGAACTAAGTGTCTTAACTCCAAGACTTTCTCATCTCTACAAGTCAATAAACAAAAAGTATTACTGACAAAGTGGCCACATGATTTGAGTCACGTAGCTGTCAGCTTGCATTAGGGAGATAGTGGGTTCGAACCTCACTGTCCACAGCCCTGAGGATGTTTCCCCATTCTTTCTCATTTGCACACTAGACAAATGCTGGGACTGTACCTTAATTAATGGCATGGTTGTTTCCTTCCCACTCCTAGACCTTTCTTATCCATTGTCGCCATAAAAGATACCTGTGTCGGTTCGACGTGAGGCAAATTGTTAAACAAAGATCTACGACAAGCAACTCAATGCTGAAAACACCCTAGGGATATGAGCTACGAATTTTAGGTATAAAAATATAATAAAATATGAGAATATATTTTTTTTATTTATTCCCAAACATTACAGTCCTTTTCTTAATCACCGTTATCCGGTCGATTAGATTACCAGTTTGCCTTTTTCTACTACTACGAGTGCTAATGCGAGTCAGTGCATTGTTTCACGTAAGCACAAGTACGAGCGCTAATGTGACTCAATGCATAATTTCACTGCAGCCCTTATAACTACATTCGGTGTGGACATTTTTCAAAAAATCAGAAAGTGCCTGAGGGTAATGAACCAAGGAACACATTACGGAAATAATTATGCAAATAAGTTAATTTGGTTAGAATTTGAATCAAAAAGAAGCCGAGTAAAAAAAGCGATTTTCGGCTGTTTTCCGGGAAGTTATATTCAATTTTTTGTTCAGTTTGACAGTCTATCCAAGACTTCCAATTTGAAACCTTGGCCCTTTAGTCCTTCAACTTTCGGCACAGACTAGAAAACTGCTCAATGTTACGTTTGTCGTAATATGCGGACCTCCACTTTGTCTGCTAAGAAATATTTTAAACATTAAAGCCATTCATAGAAATGACCATTTTTAGAGTGTTATTTGAATATCAACAGCAACACTCACGAATTGACTCAGTGATTAAATACTGTGGCTCGAGTTGAGTATTTATTTTTCGGGTCATTCCCTAAACATTTCTTTACATTAAATATGAGTAAATTTGTCTAGGAATGTCTTTTAAAAATATTTGACGGTTTTTATACGATATTGGTTTTCCTACTGTGGGTATCTAGGGTTACAGAGGCAGATAGGAAGATTCAGTGGATGACATTATAGCAGCACCATCATAACTTTTATTATATTATGAAGAATTTATTTGACAGAGAGGAACGTCATAACGCCAAGACCTGCTCTTAAAGCTACAGCGGAGAGCGGTTGGTTGCTTAGAGTATCGACTTCGTACTAGACTGAACCAGTGACCTAGAAGTGAGGGTGCTAGCAAGCAATATCTGCAGCAGTAGCAGCTTTTCTTTCGTTTTTGTATGCAAAGAGTCCCCTTCTGTGGTGTAGTTTCACAATAAGAGATATAAACCTCCATATTGTCTCTTAACACCCGGACAAGTTTTAAAGACGGAAACTGGAGGTTGGGAATTGGGGAAAGGAAAGGATGAAAACGAGAAAAGGACGAAATATTGGAAACAGTGTGGACGGAGGCGGCTGAAATAAAACAAACACAACAGCGACGTTTATTTCTGATACACACGCGGTGTATAACAATTTCGTTCCCCGTATATGGTATTCGGCGTTACTTTTTAGCTGTATATCATACCTGAGGGGAAATGTCTCTACTTTCGAAGTCGTACCATATGAAATAATCTTCATGTTGACCCGTATAGTTGAACAATTACAATAGGATGAAAAAGAATGTCCACCACTACGAGCGCTAATGTGACTCAATGCAGAGTTTCACTCAAGCCCTTATAACTACATTTGGTGTGGACATTTTTCAAAAAATCAAAATGCCCCTCAGGGTATTGAACCAAGGAACACATTACATAAATAATTATGCGAATAAGTTAATTTGGTTAGAATTCGAATAAAAAAGAAACCGAGTAAAGAAAAAAAGCGATTTTAGGCTGTTTTCTCGGAACTGCTTTTAGGCCGGGTGTGATTTTCAAAAATATTTTTCTCAGTTTGATAGTCTATCCAAGACTCACAATTTGAAACCTTGGCCGTCTAGCCCTTCCACTTTCGGCACAGTCGAGACAATTTCTTAATTTTACGTTTGTCGTAATATGTTGACCTCTACTTTGTCTACTAAGATTTGTTTTCAACGTTAAAACTATTCATAGAAATGAGAATTTTTTGAGTATTTCAGCAACAATCACGACTTGAATCAGTGATTAAATACTGGGGGTCGATAAAAATGAATTTTAACTTATGCCTTATGTTACTTATAAAAAACAGAACTCCTTCAATACGATTCGTTCACAAGTCCTATTACATTCTTCCTTTAACTTCCTTTCATGCGTTGCTTAACAAGATCCAAATTGGAATATATTTCTCAAGATGCATTCTAAAATGGTACCTGGTGAGGTGAATCAAAACATTCATTACAATTTTAATAGATTTTATGACGTCACTTGGACGTAATTTTAATTTAAATACTTAAAAGTTTAATTAATTTAAATTTATTTTTAACTCGTGTTGCTTATGGAATTACCATAATCTTTTAATATACATTTACGATTAGATTTTGATCTTAAGTTATATAATTGTTTCAATGACACAATAAGTTAAATACATTTCTTAATTTTAAATAAACGTACCTGAAGATGACCTAGATTAAGGTCGAAACTAGTACCATAGTGTGATGTTTGTATAGTCCCATCAATAAAATAGATATTGATCAGGTGGAAATTCCGAAGTCATATGAATTTTTGAAATTGGAAATGCAGAGCTAACACATTAGTAAGCCTGATCCTTTATAAGCAGATCGCGTAGTTGAATGAACTAAATCAGAACGAGTTTCCAATGAAATTAGTAGATATTTGGACACTGTTTGTGTATAAAGCAAATTTTCTTTAACAAGCCTTACATGTTCCACAACGTGCACTGTGTACCAGTTAGGAAGTTTACATAAGTTTTTTTTTGACTAGTTACTTTATGCCGCACCGACACAGATAGGTCTAATGGCGACGATTGGATAGGAAAGGCCTAGGAGTGGGAAGCAAGCGGCCGTGGCTTTTATTAAGGTACAACCCCAGCATTTGCCTGGTGTAAAAATGGGAAACCACGGAAAACCATCTTCAGGGCTACCAACAGTGGGGTTCGAACCCACTATTTCCCGAATACTGGATACTGGCCGCAATTAAGCGACTGTAGCTATCGAGCTCGGTATTTACATAAGTAATTGGCGGGCAATCTCTATGAAACGACAAATAAAACCCTGCCTGAAAGTTCATTCAGCAAGTTTTCATTTTATCCTGTGAATACCGACAGATTCACCTCTAAGCTAATCAGAAGCCTGTTTAGAACTTCTGCGCTTTTTTAAAAAAATACATTAAATCTGAGACAACTTTTTCTCACTAAATTGGCATCTAGAACATCTAATTTGTACGGCAGTAAAATGAGATGCATTGAGTTGAGTTGGCATGCTACAGTTGAGCGAACTGACGAGAATTGTTGGGAGCGAAAACTGATCAAAATCGTGGTAGGGTAATCCTAATAGTAAATGCATTTACCTATCCTTCTTAGGTTGAACTTATATAAATAAAGTTGCAGGGGGTAATTTAGTTTATTTAGCCAATTTTCAAAATATTTTTTCCGTTTTAGGTAATCTCAAAACCGTATCAGTAGTTTTCAGGTTTCGTGTCTTGTTTGATTTTGTTTGTTTGTTTGTTCCACCATCACGGCGAAACGGTTGGATATATCTCGACTAAACTTCATATTCAGAGTATATTCATCCAGGTGTAGGTTTACAAATGCATATAATTTAAAAATCACAGAAGAGACAGGGAACCTATAGGAAGGCCAGAACAGGATTTCTTTTCTCAATTTTCTCTTATACTATCGATTTTCTGTAAAATCCTTAGACTATATTATGCGAAACGCCCCTTCATTTTTAACAACTTTCGTTATGTTCATATTTCCGCTTACTCTTTCAATGACGAAGAAAATTACTATTTTCTACGGGTGTCATGTTCTGCATTAAGTGACCGACAACGAACCCATCGGTTACCATGGTAAAGTCTCTGCTGCTTACCAGCAGGGAATTACCGTAATTCTATTTTCGTCATTGATCCTGTATACTCGTTTTTATTTACTTTACAATTGTTTTTACGTCGCACATATAGGTTTTATGAAGTGAGAAAGAAACAGCCGTGGCCTTAATTAAGGTAGAGCCCCAGTGAAAATGGGAAACCACAGAAAACTATTTCCAGGGTTGCTGACACCGGGGCTCGAACCCATTATCTCCCGGAATCAAGCTCACATCTGTGCTTCCCTAACCGCACGGCGAACTTGCCCGCCTGTACACTCATGCTTGTTCGTCAAGAGAGACGTCAAGCTGGCATTCTGCCTGATAATTACGGAATACCGCTGGAGGTCACAATCGTCCTATAACACCACTAAGGGTGGCTGTGAATATTTCAAAAATACCGTGGAGTTTAGCCCGTTCGTTCACACCGCAAGGTGTTTTATGGTATTTGCTATAATGTTTACTGTATTCCTCGTCTACTTCCTACTTCGTATTTCATTTCTAGCCTCAGCCTTGCCTCTCTAAGCTTAAGTAATAACACCATAAGTCATATTGTTATCTAAGAATCCCTGCGCCTAAATTTCTCATCTGTTATGTTCTTAAATCCGTAACTCATATGATCGGTAACGTAAAGCATGTATTTTTAGATTGATGAACCTCACAGAACTATCAGAAGTTTTGTATGGTCGTTTCTGGTATCCATTGCATGAGAAACTACTCGATCTCCATATCGTAAACGACTAACATTTGACTTAAAATCGTCCATACTTATAATCATGGAACCGTTATTTACATTCGTTAGTACTGTTTCGAAATCTCCCTAAAAATACTTGAGATCTTCTGTGAGTGAATATACTTGCTTCAATTTCTAAAAACATCACTGAAGAAATTATCATTTGCTGAGTAAGCGTCTAGTAAGGACATCTTGGAGCCAACCGAAATTCATACCCACAAAATGGTTTTGTTACACACCCTCATCCTAGTGCTAGGTTTGCTGAAGATGGCTTAAAATACAGTGAGAGGCTCAGAAATGAAATGTTGTTCGGGTCATTTTTACGTCGATTGGTTTGATGCAGCCCGCCAAGCCACCCTATACTGTGCTAACATTTTCATTTTTTCGTAACTATCACATCCTACATCTATTCTAATCTCTTTTTCATACTCATACCTTGGCCTAAAGTTCCCTTAAATACCAACTGAACAAGTTCTCGGCGTCTTAAGAGGTGTTATAACCTTCGTTCTCGTCAAATTTCGCGAAATCGTTATCCTCTTTTTTTTTTTTTTTGCTATGGGCTTTACGTCGCACCGACCGTTATCCTCTCAACAAGTCGATTCAGTATCTCCTCATTCGGGATTCAATCTATCCATCTCACCTACAACATTTTCTGTAACACCACATTTCGAAAGTGTCTGTCCCATTTCTTTCTGAGCTAGTTATCGTCCATGTTTCGCTTCCATAAAACGCAACGCTCCAGGCGAAAGACTCCTAAAACATCTTTTTTCTTCCTATATCAATGTTCGAAGTAAGCATAATTTTTTCTTAAGAAAAGCCTTCCTCGCTTGTGCTAGTCTGCATTAAATGTCCTCCTTACTTCTGACGTCGTTAGTTATTTTGGAGGAAGTACAGCTGGGCAACCATTCTCTATTAATGCTAGACTTATTATAAGGAGAATGGAAGAGATGCGACACTTCGAAGGATGAAGGTACCTGGAAAGGAAAAGTAAGGGCCACGTAGGGCATGAAAATGAAAGACTCCCGAGGCTCACTTCGTTCGACTGCACTCAATTACTTTTGTTTAGGACTTATTTAATCGTGAACTCTTTCTCCTACTGTAGATTGTTCATACCATTCTGCAGACTAACATGAAATAAAACATCACCGGTAGACCACAGGGTTTTGAATTTCTCTCCTGGCATTGTGATTCATTTTCCAAATTTCTCTTTGATTTCTTTTATCGCCTGTTGTATATAAACTACGAAAAGGGGAGGGGACAAACTGCAGCCTTGCCTCTCTCCTTTCTGGACTGCTGCATTATTTTCCTAGACTTCGATTCTTACCATTGCAGACTGATTTTTGTACGTAATTCTTCTTTCTCGGTATCTGATCCAGATCAACTTCAGAATCTTAAATAGGTTTGTCCAATTAACATTACTGAATTACTTTCCTTGATCTAAAAAAATTCAAATAATGAACATAACCAGAAGAGTCAGGATGGAGATGCAAGAATTACAAGTAATGCCAAAAATAATTTGGATACATCACAAGAATGAATGAAGAAAAAGAATCGAACCCATACCCCTCTTCAGCAAAGTATGTGCACAACATAATAGGAACAGAGACATAAATCTTGCTGTCTGTTGTGTACTACTGTACGTTTGGACGAGCTACAGAATGTTCATGTTTGTAAAGATTAGTTGGTTGTATCACAATATACAAAACCTCGTTATGCTACAAACACACAATGAAATTGTATTTAAATTGCAGATCAATTATAACAAAATTGAAATAGAACCGACGGTACTGAAATATAACCCGTAATTATTGAATACCATATCAGCAAAAGTGTAAACCTAGCATTACGTTTCCAACGAACACAATATATACAGAATATTGAAATTATGCTTCCAACCCACACGATACAATGACCGTAAAACTGATTTAACAACACATACATCTTCTAATACACACACAAAATGATTAGTTTGTCCGCATGTGTAGGAACTCTCGACACTGTTTAATTTTTAATGATCATGAACTCTTACTACTACCAAAATGAATACGAATGTTTGTACCATGCATCTTGATTTAATTCTCCAGAGTTCCACAATCAAGTGCCATTGCAACGTCACGAGTTACTCAAAAGAATTCATCGAGCAGGAAGAATTTAGCAAATATGTTCGACTAGCGTTGTACCAGTCATTGATGGGAAAAATCACATCACATGAGCAGATCAGCGTAGAATACACGTCCAGATCACTCACCTTGGCGGGGCCGTACGCGATAAACTACAAGAGAGAAATTACTCCGGCAGGAAATCCTGTCGGACAGGAAGGCGCGTCTGCAAACCTTCTCCCACCTTACTACCTCTTCTTTCCAGTAGGTCTCACCCAGCTAACACACACTGTTTCTGCTTCTTCTTCTTAATTTCGAATCACCCATCTTTGGGGTACGTCAGATCAATCACTTCTTAGATGCTTGTGCTCTTTTCTTCTCCCAATAGTCTTCATTCTAACTGATCTCCTCTTTTCCTCCTCTGATATCTGAATCGGTTTTCTGGTGTTGTTCTTAACTTGGAACCTCTTAATCACGGTTTTGGCTGTATCATTCTTTAACATGAGTTCGGTAATCTTAAGATCTCTCAGATACTTTTCAACTTCCTTTAACTAATTGGGTTTACCCTTTTCTTTTGTAAAAGAAGTCAAAGATCTGTTTGGTTAATCTGTCAGGATTCATTCGGAATATGTGACCATAGAAATCAATCCTACTTTTCCTCACGGTATCCAAGAGTCTCCCCGACTTTACGTAGAGGGATTCGTTTCTATAAAAAACTTGTTTGTTATTTTGGAATTTGTGACGCATGATCTTCCTCAATATTTTCCTCTCCTTGATTTCCAGTTCCTCCATTTGCCCTTTCCTCCCCATGACTAGTGTTTCATTATATCCTATATAAAGAAATTTACAGGAGATGTATCATTTGATATAATGCTTACTAGAGATTTTGTATTTTTTAATCCTTAGACTAATATTAAGGAAGAAATAAGTGATATTTGTATTATCTTCAAATCTTAACACCCTTTCCTTTAATACGAATCGCAAAGTGAGTAGCTTAAGGCGAGTCATGACTGAAAAGTTGTGACTTTTCACCACAAAAGAATCAATTTTAAACTTCAAAATTTCCCATATCTTCCCGTTTCAAATCCTGATGTTACCTATTCCTTTACGCCATTTTTAAACCTCTATCCGCCGAATTCAAACGGTAGCGGCACGGCGTATGTAGAACAAACACACGCCCATCTCTCACGTTGTCAGACAACATTGGCTTTGAACGTCTTCTGGACTGCCATTTCAATAATCCCGCTGGAATATATTTTCCTCGTAATAGGCCTAAGCTGTGCATAAGAGGAGAGGGAGTAACTTACAGCCCAGTGAAATTTTAATGCAAGCATATTTTTTAAACTTTCAGTTGCGTCTCTCTTGCTTAAAATATTATCAGCTCATTATCATGTGAAAAATGCTCCTTTAGACAGAGTTCTAATCATATTCACCTGAAATTTTCTGATAAAGTTCAAATATGTACGGGAATTAAAAGCAGTTTCTAGATTTTATTATCGGTTGAATATTGCCTAAATATTTGTCTTCCAAAAATAGCACCAACGTAGAGTTTTTTTACCTTTTGTAGGAATAATAAAAAATAGAGGAAATTATCTCTCCAATAGCTTATACCTGACCGCAAAGCCTCCGTGGCTCAGGCGGCAGCGCGCCGGCCTCTCACCGCTGGGTTCCGTGGTTTAAATCTCGGTCACTCCATGTGAGATTTGTGCTGGACAAAGCGGAGGCGGGACAGGTTTTTCTCCGGGTACTCCGGTTTTCCCTGCCATATTTCATTCCAGAAACACTCTCCAATATCATTTCATTTCATCTGTCAGTCATTAATCATTACCCCAGAGGAGTGGGACAGGTTTAGGCAACCAGCACAATTCCTATCCTCACCGCTAGGTGGGGGCTTCATTCATTCCATCCCCAATCCGGTCGAATGACTGGAAACAGGCCATGGTTTTTTATTATTATATATATGAGTAGTTTTCACAATTATGTTAAATTATAACTCAAAACTATTTAAAAACATATAAACACATATAAAAACTAAATATTATTTGTTAATAATTTTGCTACAAATTAACTAATCAACTTCAAATTTTGTGTGGTGCTCTATCTTATTAAAACATGGTTGAGTTTTAAGTTTGGTTCTGGTAAGTGGTAATCTGTATTTCACCCAGTCCTTGCCCCACGATACTGCACCAGACGAAAAAAAATGAAGCCGACATTCGAGATTACTTGCCCTGTCCAGTAGAGAAGTCGATTATCGTGTTAATATACAGAAAGTGAAGCCAGTAAGATGATTTCATGTTATTATACATAAGTTCAAATGTTCTAGAAGAGGGACGTGATGTCCATTGATACTTGACTGAGACAATAGTTCTTCGATTAGCCGTAACATTAGTGGTTCCTTAACCCTGCAACAGTATCCTTAATCTCCAGAAATATTAGTTGTATACTGGGGCACTAAGAACCCTACAAAGGAAACAGATTTCTGACATATTACAATTATTTGTAAACAACAGTGCAAATACAGATGAGTAAAATAAACCTTACGGTACAAGATGCTCTAGATAATTTAGGTTACAAAATTAAAATAACTCTGTAAATATAATTGAAAGTGTTAAATATATTTCATAGACATTCTGAACACGCCACAGTGGTCTTGAGGTCCTTGGATCTTGCGCACACGGAGCATCTTCCCGACGAACGATTTGATCGTTGTTCCACGTTAAGGATCTGAGGTCTGTGCTTCATCCGAAACATCATTAGTAGTTTTCCCAATATGAAGAGAAAATATTCCTTGCGTTTTACTTCTCGATTTATTGGTAAAACGTCCTCTCAATACATTATGTATTCAATCAAGGACGAGCGTTTATCAGAGCAATCCTCAAAAACATTTCTTACCACACTATGACCCGTCTAAATCGTGTAAAATTTGTTCATCACTTTGAAGACAATCCAGTCCATGAACATTTCAGGAACTACACAATAATTATATTTTGGATAACTTCCAAGAATAATTCGAGCTAGAGAAAAAGAAAAGTTTACATAAATCGTATATTGTCCCAGTTGTCGCTGTTAAGAAGTGCATTTGTTGACAGAAAAAAGTCACAGAAGGTGTGCTCTTGTCAGATATACCAGTATAAATTAATCCAAGAACGATTTTTTTTCGGGACACTGAGTGCCCGACTGTACAGTTCCAGGGTTAATAATAACCACGATAAAGTATTTGAACCAGTCGTATTCTGTTTACGGCTTCTGTTCCACACACTCGCATCAACATCCCATGCGTCTATGCGTCGTCATTTTTCCCAATATGTAACAAAAGTTGATGTTGATGCGTTGCTCCTTCCCGCTATGACACGAGTCTTCACACACACGCTACGTTCGACTGGCCGCAACAGATAAACTGCCTCAACTCCATGTGGTCAACGCTACGTGGCGCTTCTTGCGATGTCTCTCTATTCACATGAAGTGTCACCAATGCGATATCAGTCCATTCACCGTACTGTATACATACACTTTGTATAAATTTTCTCCTATGATTATACAGAGAAATGTTGGCTACCTTTACTGGATGACCGTTTCCAAAACAAAATAACACGTGAATTGATATAAATAAAGATATTTTTGGGGGGAGAGGGAGGAGGGCACAGCCTGTAATTTCGCTCATTTTGCCACTAACAGAGTTTTGAGCTTTCGTGTTTTGTTTGTTTCACCACAACGGGAACACGGCTAAATAGATGTCGAGCAAACTTTATATTTAAATTCTACTCATCCAAGGGCAATTTTGATATGCATATTATTTAAAATTCACTGAATATACTGGAGGACTATAAGAAGACCACACGAGTTACTTAATATTTTCTGATACACTACTAATTTTCCGTAAAATCCGTACACTATAAGTGAAACGTCCCTTAATTGTAAATCATTCTTGTTACGTACATAATTTCGCTTACTCTTCATATGATGGAAAAATTACTATCTTCCACAAATTTCATGCTCGGCGTCGAGTGACAAGATACCACTGACAGTGAATCTACTGGTTACTATAGCAACGTCTCAGTCTGCTTGTCAGCAGGAAAGCAACGTAATGCCATTTTCGTCATCATTCCTCTAAACTCGTGGTTGTTCGTTAGGTAGAAGGCAGGAGAGGCGTCCAGCTGCCATTCTGCAGAATATATGCGGAATAAGGTTGGAGGTTACAGTCCTCTTCGAATAGTTCTAAGCCTGGCTATAAATATTTGAAAAGTACCGAGAAGTGCAGCTCATAATTTAACATTGTGTTTTCTGGCATTTGCTGTAAATGTTACTGTATTTCACCGATACTTCTGTTTTCTACTTTACCTTTTTGCCTCTGCCTTCCCTCTTTAGACTTATGTAATAACAACATAAGTCACATTCTTATCTGAATACTTAACAAGCCTTCTGTTACTACTTTCAGAAATCCTTAACTCACATCATAATTTATTGAGTGGCAGTTCATTTTTCCAGTACATCATCCACTTAGTTTTTACATATTTGTGCTCTCCGGTTGTCCTCTGATATTATCCTACCTTCAGGTATTGTCAGATTTCTCAACTGTCTTCATTTCTCCGTATGTATGAGAGTGCTAATTCCAAGTTTGGACTCTCCTTTCTTTGACTGATGTGCACTATTTCTTTCGTTCATTTTTTCCTTTGCATTCTATGATTTCGCGGATTAAGTCAGTTAACGTCCAGTTAACTGGAACTTATTTAGATTCAGTGCGTATGTTATGACACTTTTGAGAGTTGGTGCCTTTTACTATGGCCACTGAAAGCGAGCTACCCTTGGAAAATCTTTGTTGAAAAAATAAAAACACCAATCCAAGTCTAGGCGTCTGAGAATTCCTCTGAACGTCAGGCTAGTATTAAATAAACGGGTAATATAATCGTTTTTAAGTCTTACAGCAAATATTTTTCTATACTACTGGAAATATAACAGAATTCGAGATATGTATTTCAGGTTTTGCGCATGAAATTTGTAGGTACTCTACCGTCGACATAGCTTACACAACTGAACGACATTCTTCTACCATACAGAATGAAGATTATTAAAGAAGCTGAGACACATTCATGCGTTAAAATACCATCATGTAACATTAAAAATACCTTATCATAAAGCCCTCATATTTAACTGCCTATGAGGTAGGAAGGAGAACAGCAACCGGATATGAGAAAAAACAACCCCAGTCTTGTACGAACATTTTTTCCTAAGCTGTACCTTCATCGTTATGAACGGAGCCTATCTTCTTCCAAATGGGATACAGAATGTCGGTAAGAATGTTCAGTGGAGGTTGAAATAGAGCGTAATGTAGAGTCTTATTTGTATCTTCATTATTACGCACTTAGAATGTGTTTGGAGGAGGAGGGAGAATATGAAAGGGTTGGCAATAACCGTTAGAGGAGGCGGGTAAAAAAAAAGAATTTGAAAGGACGAGACTCAGGCCATTCTCAAACGAAAGCGAAAGCTCTGTGTAGTAGAAAACAAGAAATGGAAAATATCAGTGTAAGGTTTGAAGTGATATGAATGCTAAATGTATGTGAGCACATTATCCTGCTTACAAATAGAACTCTACCCGCGGATTATCTTCTTTCTTCCGGAACAGCACCGGAACAGTTTTACCAGTGAACTCGCGAATAAGCGCACACACACGTGAACCTAGTGAAATTATAGCAAAGTATCACACTTAATCCAAGTACTGCTGTGAGTTTTATGTTCCTGAAAATGCAGAGCGGTGTAAAAGATAAGAATACCAGATTTTATATATAAAAGTACACCGTGAATAGATAGTCTGAATGGAACATGTCACTGAAACTATCCGGGTTCAATCAATCAATCAATCAATCAATCAATCAATCAATCAATCAATCAATCAATCAATCAATCAATCAATCAATCAATCAATCAATCAATCAATCACTCAATCAATCAATCCAATCAATCAATGATCTGCATTTAGGACTGTCGCCAGGTCGCAGATTCCCAGGCAATTGTTCACCTAGCCGTTTCTTGAACGTTTTAAAAGAACTTGAAAATTTATCGAACATTCCTCTTTATGAATTATTTCAGGCTCTTAATCCTCGTCCTATACAAAGCATAATGTCAATCCAATAGCTGCTACTGTAATATCTAGAGCACAGTAGTGCCCCCACGTCTGTCTTTCCTGGATCTGAGGTCACACGGTTTCTCCTGGAAATGAAAAGGCAGATATCCTTGCAAAAGCAGCCTCCTCATCCACCGATTAAATGACCTACAACAAATCACCCCCAAGCTATGCAAAAGCCCAAATCGACACTCATCTAATAAGACAGTGGAACAACCTCTGGACATCAAGTACAAAAGCGTCTGTCATACGAGAATTACAGGGTCTTTCAGAGTGGGGGCGGCCGGCGCAGTACAGTGGGTAGACAGCTGAGCTGAAGGTCAATTCGCTGAGCTTTCGGCGGGGAGAGCGCCTGTCTGAATCGCTTGTAAATAATAAGCACCACATAATAACGCATAATCAAAGTAAAATAATTTCTCACGTCGTCACAGAAGATGTTGAAAATATCCTCCACCAGCATCTACACATTTCTGGCTTTATGTAAGTAAATTTTAATTCGTACGCATTAGTTTACCTACCGAGATAAACAAAATATCACGAGGGAAATTGAGGCTGAGTTCATTTAGAGTGTGAAAATGGGAGTGTTGGCGGCAGTAACTGCAGTTTTTAAACCACAAAAAGAGACTTTTTTTCTTTCTTATTGTATGTATATTTGCTGTGTATATTTTGTTTGCCACTTGTTTTACGTCGCACCGACACAGATAGGTCTTATGGCGACTATGGGATAGGGAAGGGCTAGGAGTGGGAAGGAAGCGGCCGTGGCCTTAATTAAGGTACAGCCCCAGTATTTGCCTGGTGTGAAAATAGAAAACCACGGAAAACCATCTTCAGGGCTGTCGACAGTGGGGTTGGAACCCACTACCTCCCACATGCAAGCTCACAGCCGCGCGCTCCTAACCGCACGGCCAACTCGCCCGGTATATATATTTTTTTGTTTACTATCAATGGGCAGAGGTTTAGGAAGGACATTCTTGTACTACTTTTTGGATGCCAATCGGAATAGTTCCAGCAAGACTCGGCAACACACGCATACGGCTAACGAGTCATTAAGTTTAATTGAGGAAATTTTTGACAACAGGGTAATTCACAATTAAGTATTTATTTTCCACCTAGTCGATACAATGATTGCTTAAGGCAATTTTTAATGGTCAAAAGTGGTACATGTTTCGTATATTATCAACATCTTCAGCCACATAACACTGTTTAGATGAAAAATGTAAAAAATTGACAAAGTAATGCTTTAGAGGAAGTGTCCTTAAAATTAACATAAGATTGACAAGATTAAAACAAACAAATAACTCAAGAGAAAATATATAAATTATTTCTACAATAGAAAGCAGTCGTCAAGGAAACACTTGTACAATATTCCATAGAGAAATTGTCCTAATAAATATTCTTTTCTTAATAATTCATGAAAAAAGATCAATTTATAAATTAAAAATTATACAATTTATAAGTAATTATCATCTGATTGGCGAGTACCAAGCGGGTTTCAGGAAAGGTCGATCATGTGCAGAACAAATATGGAACTTGAAGACGATATTAAGGATTCGCCGAAGTGCCAGCACGATCGTCACCTTTGTGGATTTTAAGAAGGCGTATGACTCTGTGGACAGACAGACAGTATTTGATACCCTAGAAGAACTCAGAGTGGACAAGAAGACCAGAGCACTTATCCAGCAGACCCTCACAAGTACGACCTCTAAAGTGAAATTCCTTGGAGAAATCTCTGAGCCTTTTGAAATATGTACGGGCGTTCGTCAAGGTGACAGCATCTCCCCTATTCTGTTTAACTTAGTTCTAGACAAAGTTATTAGAGAGTGGGAAAAGGATATCAAGGGTGTGAACATCGGAAATTTGGGAAGCAAGGTCAATGTGAAATGTTTAGCATTTGCTGATGATCTCGCAATCATTACTAAGACCAAGGATGAAACAAGGTATGCCATACAGAGACTACACAATATAGCATCAAAGGCAGGCCTCCAGATATCCTACGAGAAAACCAAGTACATGGAAAATCTACGTCAAAATAGCAAAAGAACTCCGCTAGAGATGGAAAACGGCACAATTTCACAGGTGCCCTCCTTCAAATACCTTGGAGAAATTATACTACCATCAGGATTAGACAGTAGTGCCAATGTAGAAAGAAACACCAAACTACATAAGGCATACAGACTGACGTGGAATTACTACAACAAAAGAGTCATATCGCGTAATGCAAAATTACGACACTACAAGACAGTTGTATTGCCCGAAGCTTTATATGCCTCAGAAACCATATGCTTAGGTGGTCACTCTAAAATTACAGAAATTGAAAAGCAGGAGCGGAAAATTCTCAGGAAAATTTATGGTCCTACGAGAGAAAATGGAATGTGGATTAAGAGGAAAACAGCGGACCTCTACTCCTTCACCGACAGGTTTACTGATGCTGTACGGAAAAGGCGCCTTAATTTCTATGGCCATATCTACAGAATGAACAGCGACAGACTAACTAAAAGATTATTCAAAGTAATCAACTCAAAGAAGGTCAAAATAAAATGGCTAGAAGAAACTAAGGCGGACCTCCAAGAAATAAATATTACAGACGACATCATGGAAAATCGTGGAGCTTTTAGAACCAAAGTAGCTAATCATAAATTTAGGGAGAAACCAAAAAAGACAACTGGTAGGAAGTGGTCGACAGAACGCAAGATGCAACACAGCGCATTCATGAAGAGATTTTGGGAGGATAAGAAGGCACAAACCATCAAACCAACTATCAAGTTCAAACGCGCTCTATGAATGGGCATAACGAAGGAAGAAGAAGAAGAAGTAATTATCGAAATGAAGAAATCCTGATATAACAGTGCGGCTCTTATTATTAATGTAGATGAAGATATAACTAATTCCTAGTTGTCAAATCTTATTAAGCCTGCATTCACCTCCTCAGGTGCAAGAGCAAGGAAGAACGCATCATCAATATTACACCCGGCGCAAAACTGTGAAAGAATGACAGGAGTTACTATTCCAAAGGAATGCAGGCTTAATAAGATTTGACAACTAGGAATTAGTTATATCTTCATCTACATTAATAATAAGAGCCGCACTGTGATATCAGGATTTCTTCATTTCGATAATTACTTATAAATTGTATAATTTTTAATTTATAAATTGATCTTTTTTCATGAATTATTAAGAAAAGAATATTTATTAGGACAATTTCTCTATGGAATATTGTACAAGTGTTTCCTTGACGACTGCTTTCTATTGTAAAAATAATTTATATATTTTCTCTTGAGTTATTTGTTTGTTTTAATCTTGTCAATCTTATGTTAATTTTAAGGACACTTCCTCTAAAGCATTACTTTGTCAATTTTTTACATTTTTCATCTAAACAGTGTTATGTGGCTGAAGATGTTGATAATATACGAAACATGTACCACTTCTGACCATTAAAAATTGCCTTAAGCAATCATTGTATCGACTAGGTGGAAAATAAATACTTAATTGTGAATCTATTGAAGTGCGATACGGACCATGAAGCTGATTTTATGTAACAGGGTAATTAGTAAACCATTGTGGCCCGCAGGATCCCCACATTCTAGATAAACTCAAACAAAACATCACGAGAGAAACTGAGTTATCTCGGTATGTGAACTAATGCGAATAAATGAAAATTTCCTTAGATGAAGCCAGAAATGTGTAGATGCAGGTGGAGGACATTTTCTGTGACAAGGTGAGGAATTATTTTACTTTGATTGTGTTTACTTGTTATTTACATGCGATTCATACGGGCGCTCTCCCGGCCCCAAGTTCGGTGAGTTGCCATGTGCTCGTCTGAATTTTTTCCCGACATATATAGCTGAGTCCAGTACTAAATATCAGTGTCCGAATTCATTCTCACTCAGTTCCTCTCCGACCAAGGAAAGTATAAGTGATAGTTACAACGCTTCAAAATTAACGTTTTAGGCGATTTCTTGAGCTTCTGTGGATCTTCACAAACGGTGAACCATTTATTGTTCGACTGTGCCATGTTTGGAAGGACCAGATTCGAACTTTACTGTAATTTAAACAATTGTAATGTATAACTTTCAAAGCCATTGTACCACCTGTTCAGGAAATCCTGCTGCTACAAAGTGTTCCTTAAGTTCATTCACCACATCTTCAATAATTTAGTTTCCTAAATTTGTATCAAGGACCAATCATTTTTAGAAAAATCTGATCAAAACTATAACGTTAATATACTCATGCGCAATAGGTTTCGAACTGTCAGCAGGATATTTAATAAATAAGTAATAAATGAATGTTTGCCCAAATCTGTCTTCTTGAATTCCAAATTTGTCTTCATAATCGTTAAGGGGTGTATCAAAGGCTTATTCTGGTGATGTAAAATTTAACAGACTCACATCGCAGTTTCTCTGAAACTGTCCGAGATAATAAAACATTTTTTGTAGGATATGGATTGACATCTGGTACATTTACTGATCTACTCTCTTGGTTCTACCTTTATTATGAATCAAGATATGGATATCTTAAATCAGGTTCTTAATTTTTCATTTTTTAAAATATTTATGATCAAACTATTTGTGCTATCTCTACCGTTGAAAATCCACTTAAAAATGCTGTTAATGAGAGGTAGAAATTTCGGAGCTCTAGCTTAAGTATTTTCTGGGAAAATCTGAAACACTCACAAAAATATGTAGTTTTTTCAGAAATCACATTGGAAAGTGTAATACCACTTACAAAACTTGGATGCTACCACGTCTCTTACCACAGGCAAAGGTCCCATACACTGGAGCCATAATCTAGCTGTGGTCTTACGGACGTACACGCCCTCTCCTTTACATCCTTACTACAACACGTAAATATTCCCATAACCATGTGAAGAGATCTGTAACCTTTCTTAACTAGAGTGAGTTTCTCTCATCCCGTTGACTCATCACTTCCCGTCACACAGCGCAGCGACAGCACGGGAATGCCCACACTTCGCAGTTCAGGTCCGTGCTTAGAACGTGATTAAGTGTTGACCTGTGAATCCAACTGTTCTCATAATGCCTCCACATGTGTACACGGTAGGTAGAGGAAAGGGTATTTATGTACGATAATTATGTGAAAAGAGAGTCTTGCAGGGAAGTCGTTAGGCTATTTGTAACACAATTTTCAGATGTACGCCCTCCACATTGAGAGACCGTGCAGTAACTCGTAAATAAATTGAGAGGATCTGGTTCTTTACTCGATAAGAAGCGAGGTGTTGAAAAACGTGTACTTAACGAGGAAAAGTAAATGAATTCGCAGAAAGATTAGGATATATGCTTATAAAATCCCTAAGACGACTTGAACAAGCAGGAGTTTTGAAGAGCTCAGCATGGTGGGCTACGAAAATATTAAAATTGAGACGCTCTTAGGGGTGTGAATCGGAGTTTTCTAAGACGATGCCAGAAATGTGTGGATGCAGGGGAACATTTCCAACAACTCCTGTCAGAAGGTACGAGCTTATTTTCTTAATCCTTAATTACTAATTTTCTTAACTCTCATTCTCATGATTTTATTATTGTTATCTCATGTGATGCACGAATAAAGTGAGCGAAGTGGTGTCCCTGTTGCTATGCCGCGGAGCGGGTAGTGATGAGTCAACGGGAGGCAGAAAAGCTGGGCTCGCCAGCCAGCGAATCTATGAGAGAAACTCACTGTCCCTCGTTAATATGACGACCCCAATGAAGATCATTCCTTATATTCACACCTAGGTGCTTACATTGCTCCCCATGAGGTACTACCACCCTATCAACACAATAATTTGAACAGATACGCAATTGGTTAAGGACTACAGAACATAGCACAAACGCTCGTACTCTCCATGACATGTTAGAACAAACCTGTCAACGGTACAAGGGTAGAAACAAAATTGTAACATCATCCAGAGTTTTGACGCGGTTATTGCTACCAATTACAAGTCATCAGAAGATATTCATTTATAAATCAAGCTATTCATTTCCGGAATGGTATCGTTATAGCGTCAGTAGCTAACTGAATGATACATTGTTAAAATTGTCCTCATTTATTTATAATAGTCAAAGAGAGAGAGAGAGGAGACAAT
Organism: Anabrus simplex; assembly: GCF_040414725.1. NCBI lineage: Eukaryota > Metazoa > Arthropoda > Insecta > Orthoptera > Tettigoniidae > Anabrus > Anabrus simplex. Next base: position 30,796,052 of record NC_090278.1, read on the forward strand.
GAATTGATTAAATTAATTTGGTCTCCTGGAATTATATCAATGGATATATTTAATATCCAATAAAATGTTATTGAAAACCTTTTAAATATTTATTAATCAAAGAGAACTGCAGACTAGTCCACTGTTAGCCTTATGTCGGCATAAATTTCAAACTGTATATATCTGCAATAAATAAATAGCCAAATTAAAAAATAATTGGCTTACCATCAGTTACGGATATTGCTAAATCAGATTCCAAAATGCATGCGACCACATAAAGTTGTACAAAATTTCAGCTTTCAAACTGGTAAAGAAGGGCAGAATGGTGCAATCTCCAATATTCGTAGTTTGTTATGCATCGACTGAACCGGGGTAACCTTCAACTGCGCGAAACCGTATAGTTCGACCACACAGAGTCATGTTCCATCAGCGCAAAGGCTGAAAGGAGTTCACCAAGGCTAAATTATTTCACCAAATCTTTCAAAATCTATTCAGAAAATACAAAAGTCTTTTCGAGATGCTCTTTACGGGAAGACTCCAGAAGTTAGGTTTAACGGAGTCATACATAACGTCAGGTATATCGATGACACTGTCCTACTTGCAACGAATCTCCACGATTGCTTAATGGGAGACTCCATCCTAAAATTTTTATGTTTAAAAAAAATTGTAATGGCATTTCACATCTTACTACAACTACTACTAAAATGTCTTCATTCCTCCCCTGAAGGGGGAGGCGGGCCCCCTAGACGGTAACGTCGTCTCTCAGGCCGGGAAATTTGTTACGGTGAAGGAGATGTGCGGTGAAAGGGAGAGGGTTGGCGACCGTGGCCTTTACTAGGAACTGTCCCGGCTAGAAATGGCTGAAGAATAACGTAACAGTTACTTTGTCACAGTTACATGCCTGTCACTGTTACAAATGTAACGAGGACAAAAAATAACACGTTATCAAGTAACGACAACAGAATAACGTACTAATGAAAACAATAACTTCGCAACACAGCTGTAAGGAGACAAGCTTGAAGCCGTGACCAGGCTGTAACCAATAAAAGGTGAGTAACGATGGACGTTATTTTCAACCGTTACTTTTCACAGTTACTTTATTGTAGCAGTTACACAAAAATAACCATTTGTCACACCTCTAGTCCCGGCATTCGCCTTAGTGCAAGAGAATGGAAAACCACGGGAAAACATTCTCAGGACAGCCGATATGCGTCGGAGTGCAGAGCCGTCGGACCAGCCAAAGCCCACTCAGCAACCCCCACCTATTTGAATTTGATATCTTTGGAGTCTGTACTCTTATATCCCAAAACGATTTGGCTGTATTCGAATTAAAAGTACGGCTAAGAAATATTTGAAATATGGACTGTGCGAGGGGGCGTGGCAAACTGACTGCTGCCGAAGCTTATTTTTGTTTATTATCGCCATCAAACAGAACCACCTTCACACCGATGGGATAACAGTTTGCGTTCCAGTGTTGGCTACTTTCATCTCTTTGATATATAGCGATTTCTAGTGAGTGAAGCTGCACTAGTGATATAAACACACATTTTGTTGAGAATCGAATTCATGAAAGTTTGTTTTCCTTTCCTTCAGATTAGTTGTGTTTTGTTATGTTTGTGTAAATGACTGCCCATTATAAGTTGCTGTTATTATATTGGTTATTGTTGTGAATATTATCCGGGCCTGGGATATTAATCGCGTCTGATTGATTCGTCTGGCTCGGGGACTGGGTGTTTGTGTATATCCCAACACTGTTCTCTTTATATTTAGACAACACAGCACACTACCAACCACCACAGAAACACGCAATAGTGATTATATCTCTGCATATAGGGTTGGCGTCAGGAAGGGCATCCGGCCGTAAAACAGGGCCAAATTTATATGTGCTACGCAGTGCGCACCCGCAATCTCATCCGTGTGGGAAAAGCGGTAGAAAAGGAAGGAAGATCATTTTGAATACTACAGCAGTGAACAAGGAAGAAATGCCTGTTGGAGAGTAGCAGCAACATATGGTCTTCTTGTGAAAATAGTAACTTCTATTACTTTTATTAGTGGAAATAGTGCGAAGATGATGTTCTATTGTGTTTAGATTGTATATATACAGAAGTACATCAGTATGGACGGAACTTGGCATAACCTCAAAATGGCAAAAACAATTGGTGCTGGTGAATTTTAATGGGTATGTGTCTTATACTAGCATTCATTTCAATAAAATCCATTTTCCCGTAAGTTTGCTTTTCTAAGTACAATACTAACTTTATTATCCCAAATATTAACCAATCTCAATGAAATATTTGCAGAAATTAGTCATGAAGTACTGGCATACTTCTATACATTAATCTTATCGAAAATGTAGTTTCTCTATTTTATCACATGTATTTAAGTTTTAAATTTGACAAAAATATTGAAATTAAATTAATAAAATTTATTATAAAATGAATGCATACAACTGTTGAACTAAGACTTATGAATTTACCTAAAACATCTGTAATGTGAAAATTGATGTCTTAGTGCAAACATTTGGTTTTCAGAAACGCCATTTAAAATTCAAAACTCAAAAACCAACGAAGTTCTTGTCTTCTAAACTTGGGTACTGCTACATCTTCACATGATAGACATGATTTTAAAATTTGGTCGAAAATAGCAAGGTAGAAGATAAGTTAAATATTTGGGTGGAGTCTCACGTAAATGTTGTCACACAAGCCAGCAACGCCATGGGCTCGAGGCCAAAAGTAAGTAGGAAAGAGGATGGTATTCGTGGTAGTCTCAAAACAGAATAGGACCGAATCGTGAGAGTGGCAACACTTGAATACTTGAGATGTCGCGTTAATGATGTACTTGAGGTGTCACATTAATGATGGCTGGGACCTTGCTCATGTGATCCATGAAGAATTGAGCAAGTCAGAAATTCTTTTCAGAATCTCAGAAAATATTTGACAATCAAACAGGCTGTATATTGTCCTTATTGACAAACAGCTGAAAAAGATTTGTCTTCTGCATGTGACTGTCCCTTCAGATCACGATGCCCACCAGGCCTGTGTCCAGAAGATTGAAAAGTACACTGACCTTGAAGCAGAAGTTCGAAAATTGTGGGAAATGGGCCTGGGAACAACGAGGCGTTAAAACATTTCCGCCACAGGATTTGTGCGCAATAAGCTGCAGGATCTTGACATCGCCTTACATTTCCACAAATGCAGAAGGCTGTCATTCTAAACACATGCCGCATAAGAAGAACCTTCCTATTACAATAGGTTTTACGTCACACTGACTAATTTGAAGATTTTCGAAGACGCGAAAATGTCGCAGTTTTGCCTCCCCCCCCCCCCAGGTTTTTTTCTTACGTGCCAGTTATCAAAGCTGTGAAGATGATCTCAGAACTCTACCATCTAAGCTACACAACCCGGCTTTAGATAAAATAAGTGCTTGTGTGAGAACTCCCTCGGAAAGTTTGCATCCCCTGCCAAAGTTGTTCCCTGTAAGTTTAGTAGGCTACAACATGCGAGTTGACCCCCCATTAAATGAACGGGAATAGTTAAATCTAATTTTCGCACAAAGCGCCTTGATAAAGCAGAACAAGTTAACTTTCTAACAAGGCCCTCCAAAACGTGGTCAGCTTTATATTAGCTTCATAATTTGAAGCAAGGCCATCTACAACGACAGGATAACTTGTAGGGGAGATAAACCTAACTTCCCGAGAGCCAAGGCCGTCTGAAACGTGGCCAGCTTTATATTAACCTAATATAATTTCTAACAAGGCCATCTGAAACATCGTGGATAACTTGTGGCGAAGCAGATAACCTAACTTTGAAGACAAGCAAGGCCCTATGGAACACGTCCCTCATTATGAGCCGAGTATTGATTGGGGGCAGACCTGGAGGCGTATTTCACACAGGCCGACTGGCAAGTCTTGCCCCGAGCCCATGTGTTATTCATGCAGGTCAACTCGGCGACACTGCCTGTCCCTTCTAGATTTATAGTAAGCGTAAACAAGGAGAAAAGGATAGCACGAAGACCTCCAGAGCCGTTCAAAATGTCTCTCGTTCGGAAATCACAACGAGAATGGAGAAAAAACGAGATACATTGTATTACGAGAGAGATCACTTTAATTCTAGGTCATCCCTCAAGTGCGCAATTTACTATTTCTTTTAAATATGATGGTTTTTCGTTCCAAAAGTAATACACATTATCAGAAAAATATTTCTGTCAATTTTTATTTATTTATTTATTTATTTATTTATTTATTTATTTATTTATTTATTTATTTATTTATTTATTTATTTATTACAGCCGGGCAGAATGGCTCAGACGGTTGAGACGCTGGCCTTCAGAACCCAACTTGGCAGGTTCGATCCTGCCTCAGTCCGATGGTATTTAGGTAAGGTAAGGGTCTATTCTGCCCGGAGGCAGGTCCGAACCTCCGCAGAGGTGTGCCTGAGCCGGAGTTAACGTACGGTAGGGTGGCCAGTTCCTTTCCGCTCCTCCATTCCCTTACCCCCCACCAACAGCGCGTAGCAACCCATCCAAATCTTGACCACGCCCAATGTTGCTTAACTTCGGAGATATCACGGGATCACGGGTGTTCAAATACATCTGCCTCATGTCGGTACATTTACTGGCACGTAAAAGAACTCCTGCAGAACTAAATTCCGGCACCTTGGAGTCTCCGAATATCGTAAAAGTAGTTAGGGGGACGTAAAGCAAATAACATTCCTATTCTTATTTATTCTTTCCTTCTTAATCTGTTAATGCTCCATGGTTGGTTTTCCCTCACACTAAGCGACAGATCCCACTTCTACCGCTTCAAGGGCAGTGTCCTGGAGCGTGAGACTTTGGGCCGGGAATACAACTGGGTAGGGGGACCAGTACCTGTCCCTGGCCGCCTCACTTGCTATGCTGAACAGGGGCCTCGTTAGGGGATGGGAAGATCGGGAGGGATAGACAAGGAAGAGGGAAGGAAGCGGCCGTAGCCTTAAGTTAGGTACCTTCCCGGCATTTGCCTGGGGGAGAAGTGGGAAACGACGGAAAACCTCTTCGAGAAGGCTGAAGTGGAAATTGAAGCTACCTCTACTCAGTTGACCTCCCGAGGCTGAGTGGACTCCGTTGCAGTCCTCGTAAGACTTTTCAAATTTCGTGGCAGAGCTGGGAATCAAACCCGGGCCTTCGGGGTTAGAAGCTAATGACACTAACCACTACACCACAGAGGCGGACTATTTATTTATTTATTTATTTATTTATTTATATCAGTCAAAATATTAAGAGTTTTAAATGTTTTATGTACCGCTATATGCAATGTTGTGCGATTACTCTAGCTACTGCCACACTTCAATCTTAGGGATGTCCTGACTCACGAATTCTCTGAGGTAAACAACATTTTATTTGTATTACCTTTACTGTTTAAAGTTTACACCACTCCAGCTAATTAGCAAGAACAAGTCATAAAACAAAAGATTGTTCATTTTTAATACAGAAGCGACACCTAGCGAGTTCGTAAATACACACTTGAAAAATCGTAATGCAGATATAACAAGCAACTAAATTATCCTTTGCACACAATTTTGCAATGCTGTGCATTTATGGGTTGTAATCTATTACACATACAAGAATTTAGTCAGTCAGTCAAGGTTCTACAAATTTTGGCGTAGAACACGAGTGTAATAGTAGTAGTAGTAGCAGCGAGATGTGATAGCCGGTACCGCGTTATAAGGGTAGCGTGCCTGCCTCTTACCCGAGGACTCGGGTTCGATTCCCTGCCAGGTCAGGGATCTTTACCTGGATCGGAGGGCTGATTCGAGGTCCACTCAGCCTACATGATTACAAATGAGGAGATATCTGACGGTAGTATACCGTCCCCGGTCCAACAAACTAAGAATAATGGCCGAGAGGATTCGTCGTGCTGACCACACGACGCCTCATAATCTGCAGACCTTCGGGCTCAGTAGCATTATCTCGGAAACACAGATCCGGGAGGAAGTATTGTTTATTGTAATATTCCCTTTCTTTTTGTTCTTTATACATGCGATTTAAGGAAGCTGATATCCTCTAGTATTATTGGAAAACATGCCATAAAAGCACAAATAAAGAAGTGTCTCGAAAACATCGTTAACCAAAATTTTATACTTCTGCGTGATTTAGAAATTGAACAGATACCTCAGTCATCCTCGAAGTGGTTCTCCACGATATCCCAGTTCTTCCCCACGGTCACTTCCTTCCCCCTTCCTTTCCTATCCCTTCCCAATCTTCCCATCACCCACAAGCCCCCACTTCAGCATAGCAAGTGAGGCCGCCTGGGCGAAGTACAGGTCCTCCTCCCCAGTAGTTTCCCCGGACAAATGTCTCACGCTCCACAACCCTGCCCTTGAGGTGGTAGAGGCGGGATTCCTCGCCGAGTCCGGGGGAAAAACAAACTATAGAGGGTAAATGGATTAAATAAAATAAATAAAAAAACATTAAATATTTCCCTTACGACGCACCTATATGGATAGTTGTTACATTGGCGATGGCATAGGAAAGAGATAGGAGCGAAAAGAAAGAGACCGTGGCCTGAATAACGGTACAGCTGCAGCATTTGGTGAATTTGGGATTTTCATCGTAAAAAAATTAAAAACAAAATTAACTGTCCTATATACAAGACAGAGAAAAATAATAGTTTAAGATCTGGTGAAGATGGTTGACGGGTAGTGTGCCTGTCTTTCACCTGAAGGCTGTAGGTTCGAGGGACACACTCCAGGTCTACTTGATACGAGAACTGGGAAAGCTGTATAGGAAAGCAGCATGATTTGTTCTGGTGATTTCCGATAAAGGAGTAGTGTTACTAAAATGTTGCAAACTTTGGGCTGGGAAGACTTGGGAGTAAGGAGACGAGATGGTCGAATGAGTGGTATGTTCCGATCTGTCAGTTCAGAGGTAAGGTAAGGTAAGGTAAGGTAAGGGTTATTCTGCCCGAAGGCAGGTCCGAACCTCCGCAGAGGTGTTCCTGAGCCTGAGTGCGGTAGGGTGGCCAGTTCCTTTCCGCTCCTCCATTCCCTTACCCCCCACCAACAGCGCGTGGCAACTCATCCAACTCCTAACCACGCCCAATGTTGCTTAACTTCGGAGATCTCACGGGATCCGGTGTTTCAACACGGCTACGGCTGTTGCCTGTCAGTTCAGAGATGGTGTATAATGTTATTAGTAGACGAATAAGCTTATCCGGAGCTTTTAAAAGCAGGAAAGATCACAGTATGAAGATAAAGTTGGAATTCAAGAGGTGAAATTGGGACAAATACACATTTATAGGACAAGTAATGGATTCGAGTGAATTATCAAGAGAAATATTCGAATGATTTCCGTATTTTTTGGGCCGATGACCGAGATGTCAGGCCCCTTAAATCAACAAGGATCATCATCATCATCATCCATATTCTTTGAAAACTTTTAAGAAATTGCTAGCTAAACAACAGGTACGGAATCTGCCACGTGGGTGCGAGTTCTAAATGCAGATCATTGATTGATTGATTGATTGATTGATTGATTGATTGATTGATTGATTGATTGATTGATTGATTGATTGATTGATTGATTGATTGATTGATTGATTGATTGATTGATTGATTGATTGATTGATTGATTGATTGATTGATTGATTGATTGATTGATTGATTGATTGATTGATTGATTGATTGATTGATTGATTGATTGATTGATTGATTGATTGATTGATTGATTGATTGATTGATTGATTGATTGATTGATTGATTGATTGATTGATTGATTCATTCATTCATTCATTCATTCATTCATTCATTCATTCATTCATTCATTCATTCATTCATTCATTCTGGTTATTCCAAAAATTTAACTCTGATTCCAGGGATGGAAAAGGGATCACGTATCATTGTGAAATCAATTGAAGATTAGTGTGATACGAAGAGCAGTAGAACTAGTCAAGAAAAACAAGCAATACAATTGATGATGGTGTAACACTGTCCATGTAACACTCTAGAACTTGTTAGCCATCTGAAAGGGCAGCATTCGCCCTGGCGGGCCAATGGCCTATTAAACTGTGGCAGCACAGGTTTTCTTTGTTGTTTTATTATCTGGTTGCTTCTTTTCCTAAATTTCAACATGTATAAAATGCCAAGTCTCCCACAAAACATCAGCGAGAGCCGCCTACATATTATTAAAGCCAATTTACGTTACATAACCTCCCTCAAACTAGTATTACACTTGTTATTTCAACATAGCTGGAAGGCATGTTCAACAGAAAACAGCCACTAACCCAGTTACTTCTCATTACCGTTGCTAGATTGCCCTTCAAACTTCTAGCACTCCAACAAAATTATGAGATAGTTACCGTTTATTGTTAGCCTTTACTTCCTTCACAATATGCTTGAAATACCCACCAAGTTTGCTAAATGCAAATTTTTCAGTAACATGTTATTGCTCTAATTTATTTATTCACTGATGTGTGTTACCATTTCCTCAGAAAGAGCTACTCACACGAAGAATGTAATATGTTGACAAGAAAATTACAAATAAGGGATCTAATTGTCAAAGTTGAACGAATGGATGATTAATCATGCATCAGTATAAAGAGTCGAATGTAAATGCGTATGAAAATGTAGTTAACTACAATAGTCAACTGATTTTCAAATGCAACTGTAAGTTTATCATGAACCATACCTGTTGTGTTGTACGGGTGCGAGGTCAGGTTTACGACAGTCGACACATTTCTGGATTGTGGAGGAGATTATTTAATACAAATAGACTTGCAGAATGAATTTTCAAAATTATATCGGTCTATAATAAGTTTAGTCATGTTAATAAGGATTTTGCCTTTTGCTATGTCAGAAAAAAAATTTTAAACTCTTAACGTTTCGCAGGGAACGTTGCTCCCCTTTTTCAGAAGAAAATATAATCTGTTCATGAGCAAGACTTCTCTAATAATAAACCTTGCTCATCTGTTCATCAGCGAGACTTCTCTAATAATAAACCTTGTTCGTCTGTTCATCAGCGAGACTTCTCTAATAATAAGCCTTGCTCGTGAACAGACGAGAGTTTCTTCTTCTTAAGGGGAGTCATAACTCAAATGTTGATGATGACACTTGTTGTTTAAAGGGGCCTAAAATCTAGGTCATCGGCCCCATAGTTGAAATATTATTATTTATAATAATAACGTTATTGTTGTACGTACAACTAACTAATTTCATACGGTTTTCGGAGGCGCCGAGTGGCCGAAATTTTGTCCCGCAGGTGTTCTTTTACCTACCCATAAATCTACCGACACGAGGCTTTCGTATTTGAGAACCTTAAAATATCACCAGACTGAGCCTGGATCGAACCTGCCAAGTTGGGTTCAGAAGGCCAGAACCTCAACCGTCTGGGCTACTCAGCCCGGCCAGAAGGAAATTGAGCTAACGGCACGTGGTGTTCCCAAGCGTTCACCCATCCATGTACTGACCGCGCCCAATGTTGCTTAACTGCGGTGATCGGACGAAAACCGGTGTATTCAACACGCTATGGCCTTTGGTTGAAATGTTACAAGACTTTTGACAAAAGAAAAAAACGAATTTTCAATTCCCGTTATCAGTTCCTCCCTAGTGTAATTTTTAAAGGGCTAAATGCCGGATTTAATGAGTAGCGGTTTGGATTATACAGGGTGGTCAGAAACAACGGGAACCTGTTATATGAACGGCAGAGGGTTGGTCATACTGATAAATAATTTGAAATTTTTAATTCAATATCCCACGCCATTGTCATTTTATTAGCTGCTGAAGTTAGCCAATCAGATCGCTTCGCGGGCGAGTTCAAATGGACTCTGCAGAGTAGTGTTGCTAAATCTACAAGTGACTTAAGACCGCCGTAAGATCCATCAAACACAAACACACCGTTGGTTTCGGCCGCCGCTGTCGCCGTTCTGTCAACTCGGAGGTTTGCATACAAAACCCTCCCCTTGCAATGTTTCATTCTCCGGCTGGTGCTCTCATGCCTGTATTAAGCCAAGCCCTTTCTCGTCCGACTCGTTGGCTGAACGGTCAGCGTACTGGCCTTCGATTCAGTGCGTCCCAGATTCGATTCCCGGTCCGGTCGATGGATTTTAACCTTCATTGGTTAATTCCAGTGGTTCTGGAGCTGGGTGTTTGTGCTGTCCGCAACATCCCTGCATCACACACACCACACATAACACTATCCTCCACCACAATAACACGCAGTTACCTACAAATGGCAGATGCCGCCCACCCGGCTAGAAATACCCACACGAAATTATAATTATATACACCCCCTTTCTCTCACGCTGTTAGACAAAATTAGCTTCAAAGTTCTTTGGGACTACCATTTCAATAATCCCGCTGGAATATATTTTCATTGTAGCAGGCCTACGCTGTGTGTAAGAAGAGAAAGATATCTGACGGAGTAACTTACAGTCTAGGGCAGTTTTATCTACCTTAACACTTTTTCAGCTTTTTGCGACAGAAATCTTATCGGATTCACTTGAAATTTTCAAATAATGTTTCAATATGTACACGAATTAAAAGTAGTTCTCTATTTTATTACCAGTTGAGTATTAACTTTATATCTTTACTCCTCAAATAGCGTGAAACTAGAAATTTGCCTTTTGAATAAATAATGAAAGAGTTGAAAAATTATATCTCGAGTACAGTAGTTAATACCTGACTGCGAAACCCGGAGTTTTTCTTAAGCAGATGTGTATTTTTGACAAATTATAGGCCAAAAAATGAAAACTGTGGCTCAAGGACTATTTTCCATGCAACATGCACCAATAGGAGGAATAAACTTCTCCAGGGGAGGAACTTGAACAAGGACCTCCCTGCTGATAGAGTCGGCCGTTCATAGCAAGCACGCTGCGGTGGCATTGGTTGGAACTCACGGTGTGTCAGTGTTTGATGCTCATTTCTCGACCTAGATTTAGCAACATCGCCTCGTAAAGCCGATTTGAATTCGCCCGCGAAGCGATTTGATTGGTTAACTTTGGCAGCTGGTAAAATTACAAGGGCGCTAGATATGAACGTATTTTTATTTTCCAATTACTTATCAGTATGACCAACGCATGATGCAAGTGTAATGGACGAGCATAACTTGGAAACAATTCTCTAAACCCATGGATAAATATTGAAAATATCTAGCTCGTTTAGTAGGTATTATTATTATTATTATTATTATTATTATTATTATTATTATTTACGTTGTTATGTACGGACTTTATTTGGTATAAATCGTTAGCGTATCATTTATTATTTGTGTGTTATATGATCTGTCTTGTGTAACGAAACATGTGAGGTTATGTCACGATACGTCTGCTGTATGCATATGTATAAGAGTTTTTAAATGTAAAGGCACGTAATTAATAGTATACAATTTATTATTACCTGTAAATATGATGTATAAATCCAATGCAATGTTGTACAACACAGGGGAATGGTCCAGAACAAAGCATCTTTGTCACTAGAGCTTTATAGAACATTCTCTTCATTTGTACATAGGTTATTTGAGAATCGAGAAAATTCGAGAAGACATGTTGTGTCATACTTTTCTACAAGCCTGGCTAAGCAAGAGATGGTGTAGAGTTGTTAGCGAGAGTTGCCAGTGAAAGTTTGTGAACTCATGTTGTGATTTTCTTGTGTTGGTAGTTGGTTGACATGCTAATGTCGCATTCTTCTTCTTCTTCCCCGTAGCAGTGTTTTGTTCAAGATAGCAGTTCATAAGTGTGCGTATGACGTGTATATAATTTGTAAATATAACAGTGTACACAATTGACTGTGTGCGTCTACGTTCTAACGTCCATATACTTGGTTTCCGTTGTTTCCAACCACCCTGTACAGGTCTTATAGCGACGATGTCATAGAAAAGGGCTAGGAGTGGGAAGGAAGCGTCTGTGGCCTTAATTGAGATACGTCCCCAGCATTTGTGTGGTTTCAAAATGGAACCAACTTGAGTTCAGGAGGTCACTTCTCAACAGTCCGAGCTACTCAGTCCCGGTATAGAATTATTACAAGTGCTTCAGCACAATGAGCAATGTCAAAATTATTAATAGAGCATTCATAGAGACAGAGATTTAATGTACGGAAATATTCTCAAGATATAAAACTCTTTTCTGCTCAAACTACTTCAGCATTAAAAGTGCTTCTCCCATCACTTTCCCGCACTAACATAGCCGTTCCATCTAACTCACTTAGAAGTAGATTTAATACGCAAAGTTGAGTAAAAACCTTAAATCACATTTTGTAAGATGTATTCCTTCACATAAGAAGATTCCTCCATTTAGAAGAAAGGGAAAAGCTCGTATAGTGAACTTGTTTTTACGACTTCTGTGTTTTAATAAAATATTTTAGTCTCTCGTGTTTTTTCCTTTTTTGCGAGGAAAGGGCTGAACGTAATTTTACTGCACACAAAATAACGAAAGCAGGGAAAAAGGAAGGAAGATCTCATTAGTTACAGAAGAGTGGTTTTGTGTGACTGAAATGGAATGATGTTACAACAAGCCTCCTCCGTGTTTTGTGTGTGGACTGCACAAACCTCTATATGGAACAGACGTATCTTCTAGATAAGGGGTGTTACGATGTAGAAACGATGAGTATTAATTACGGAGGCGAAGGTAAACAGGGAAGGAAAATATGCAAGATAATATTGCACTACATTTTCAAGTTGTGAAATTGAAGTCGTCTGGGAAGAAGCTAAAGAATGAAATTGGTTGTTACCCCGCAGTCCATTGAGGCTCCACTCGAAACACACACCGGGTGACCACAATAAAACTGACGGTCTTTCAGCGCAGCACAGCACGGGCTGAAATGATAATAGGAGTCTAAAATGTCTTAGATATGTTAACTAAGCAACGCGCTCGCGAATTATGCCACAATAATTATTAGTTCCAATTCTTGCCACCAGGAGAAAAATATGGCGCTGAAAGCAGTCAGAATGTGCAATATTCCGTAACTGTGACGTCAAAATGTTCTTCTGGTGGAACTGCGTTGTGTTAGTTCCTTGCTTGTTGCTTGGTGACGGTTCTTGCTTCTTTTTTGTGAAGTGAATGTTCGTTGAAACTTAAGAACGTTGATATTACCGTGTGAAATATAACGGCTCTTGAAAATAGAGTCCGTGCACTGCTAACTATCAGAATGGCTACAATAGCAACGCTGCATTGCGGGAATATCTCCGATGGAAACAGCTGAGAACAGGTCCCATATCAGATAATGGGTTAAAGAACATGATTAAAATTAAATAATCTAAATAAAATCGTAACAACCGTGTGTCTGTACAGTGACTATTTTGGCGAAATTTCCGTATATTTATCCGTTTCACGTGTAATATTAACCATCTACATATATTTTAGCTTTTGTGTCTGTTTGTTGAAAACTACGTGATATATTTTACCAAACTGCATATTTTGAATCCACCTGTTGTTGTATACGATTCAGGGCCAATATTGTTTCTAAATCACTGAACCCATTGAGGGTTTACACGAACGCGAAACTGTAATTTTGCACTCGCACAAAATATATACATACATACATACATACATACATTATCATTATAGACTGTTATGCCTTTCAGCGTTCAGTCTGCAAGCCTCTGAGAATTTACTAAACGTCGCCACAATCCTCGATTTGCAACTAGTGTTGTGGCCTCATTTAGTTCTATACCTCTTATCTTTAAATCGTTAGAAACAGAGTCTAACCATCGTCGTCTTGGTCTCCCTCTACTTCTCTTACCCTCCATAACAGAGTCCATTATTCTCCTAGGTAACCTATCCTCCTCCATTCGCCTCACATGACCCCACCACCGAAGCCGGTTTATGCGTACAGCTTCATCCATCGAGTTCATTCCTAAATTCGCCTTTATCTCCTCATTCCGAGTTCCCTCCTGCCATTGTTCCCACCTGTTTGTACCAGCAATCATTCTTGCTACTTTCATGTCTGTTACTTCTAACTTAGGAATAAGATATCCTGAGTCCACCCAGCTTTCGCTCCCGTAAAGCAAAGTTGGTCTGAAAACAGACCGATGTAAAGATAGTTTCGTCTGGGAGCTGACTTCCTTCTTACAGAATACTGCTGATCATTTTGGTACGAGGATCAATAAGAGAGGCATCATTAACGGAACGTTTTTCTGTTCAAGTCCCACCGGACTTACGTCAAGTGCGGGTGCATGTAGAGAGTATTTCTTATAACTTGAAAACTACTGGAGATATGTCAACAGAACTTCATATTTAGCATCCACCTGTCCAATGGTAGGTTTTTAGGTCCATACCTTTTCAAATTTCCGGAATGGACTTGGGGTTCATATGGAACTGAAATAGTGATTTTACTCTAGCACAATACATACAAGACCAATCTGACTGAAAATCGATCAACCTTGATGGAAATCCATTTCTAAAACTTTTTTCTCGTGTGCGTTTTTTTCGATAGGAGAATTAATAAGGGAGATATCGTGAACGGTCTGATTTACAGGCCAAGTCCAGCGGACATAGCCCAAAAGGTGTTGTACGTAGAGCAGATTCCTTATGTATATAAATAAAATCGTAAAGACCGTATGTCTGTACATTGACCTTTATGGCTAAATTTTCGTACAGTAACCTGTTTCATGTGTAATAATGACCATCTGCATATTTGTTAGCCTTAGTTTCCTGAAAGCATTCATTTTTAACAGCCCCCGATTCCCTTAAAGCGCAATTGAGGTACAATCTAAGCCAGAAAATTGAAATTTGCCAAAATAATATGTCTTAGCCTGTAGTCGACGGAAAGATTCCAAGATCTTCATATATTTCATTTTTTTACCCACGAAAAATATCGAAATGTTGAGGCAATTTTAATGTCGGTGCAAACCTTCGTTTCGAGGTATTTCGCGGCTAAACGGTAAGTCGTATCACAAAACGGATGGCTCAATCCGAGTTCAATTTGGAGTGAGCTACAGCTTTGGTCCTATGACGTTTCGACGTATCTCTTTTCTTTATATGTTGGATGTGTCTGTATTTCTTGATTATACCTACATTTTGTTCTTTGTACACGTATGATTGGTAGTTCGAATCACATCTACGAAAGATAGAATCATCTACTTCTACACGAATATTGGCCCACCCAGTATCCATACGTAAGCAAAATTCTATGTTTGTAGCTGTCACATTAGTATCCAAAAGACCGGGCGAGTTGGCCGTGCGGTTAGGGGCGCGCAGCTGTAAGTTTGCATCCGGGAGATAGTGGGTTGGAATCCCATTGTCGGCAGCCCTGAAGATGGTTTTCCGCGGTTTCCCATTTTCACACCAGGAAAATGTTGGGGCTATACCATAATTAAGGCCACGGCCGCTTCCTTCCTACTCCTAGCCCTTTCCTTTCCCATCGCCGCCGTAAGACCTGTCTGTGACAGTGCGACGTAAAGCCACTAGCAAGAAAAAAGTACCCAAAAGTAATGCTATGCGAGAAAACCTTACCCAAATTTCACCCTCTTCAACGTTTCTAACTAAATTGTATCCATAAATAGATGAGCAAGGAGAAAATATCTTAAGACCAGCCACCTAGACCTCTAAGTGAGACGTCTTATAATATAATACGTTTGTCGATATAATGTACCATATAGCAGCAGTTAATCTGTAAATGAAGCGTTGCAATATTGTAAATATGCATATACCGCGCATGTCGATCTCTACTGTATATATTCATTGAAGTCGACTTTTGGCGATGGTAAATGGTGTGTTTGCCATTATAATTAATACTTTACATCGGAAGTGAGTCTCAGCAGGAGGGCGTCTGCTATTGTAATCATTACTCCTCCACATCGACTTTGACTGGCAGTAGGAATGGGATTCTTCTCTAACTCCTTTGTAACTAGCATTGGTAAGGAGGGACTACCATAGTAATTATTAATTCCCTTCTCGATTTCATTGGCAGAAGTCAAGGGAGCATGCAGTTTTTTCAAAACTCCCGTAAACGATTGTGTTTGGGAGTAGGCAAGTGTGCCTACCATTATAAGCAAATTTACCCATCTAAAATGTGACTGGCAATAGGCATAGTGGCCTTACTATTATAATGGAAACTCACCAACTCGGTGTGACTGTCATTAAGAAAAGGGGCCTGTCATTATAATGATAACAGCACTACTCAATATTGACTGGCAGTAGGGAAGGTGCCAGCTATTATAATAAAAAATTATCAACTGTAATCTGTCTGGAAGTAGGAGAGGGTGCCTGCCATTGTAACGATAACTCCCCAAATCGACTGTGACCGTGCAGTAGGTAATGGGGCCTTCTATTATAATGAAACTTTTACCTACTCGATTGTGAAAGGCAGTACACAAGTGAGCCTGCCATTATCATCACAACTCCGCACTTTACATTGGAAATCGCATATGGGAACCTGCCCCTGCTGTTTCCGGATAACATTAAGAGACATGCAATTTAAAAAATGTATTCACTGCATGTACAGCAATTTACTTCTAACTAATTATGGGAATTATTCGTTTGTAATTCGGTAAACTGAGTGTTGGAATGTATTATCTTCAGTTGTCTTAGAGCCTTTTTTAAACAATGTAAGATTCTTCAAGAATAGACTCCAGCATTCTGTCAATTGTGCGTACATTTCTAATGTGATGGTGTCATATTTTAGATTTTTGCTATTTCTTTTTACATCGCACCGACACAGATATGTCTTATGGTGACTATGGGATAGGATATGCCTAGGAATGGGAAGGAAGCAGCCGTGGCCTTATTATTAAGGTACAGCCCCAGCATTTGCATGGTCTGAAAATGGGAAACCACGGAAAAACATCTTCAGGGCTGCCGACAGTGTGATTCGAACCCACTATCTCCCGAATGCAAGCTCACAGCTGTGCGCTCGTAACCGCACGGCCAACTCGCCCTGTGGTGTCATATTTTAATTCAATGTTCAATCCACTGTAAACTGTAGTATGATGATGATGATGATGCTAGTTTTTTTAAAGAGGCCTAATATCGAAGGTCATCGACCCTAAATTGCAGCATTAAGGCATGTGAATTATTTAAGGTATGCGTGAATTTGTACAATGCTAAGGTAATAGTAATTGAATCTCTCAGTCTACTGTAACTCATAGTGCAAAATTTTGAAATACTTATGGTGCGTGTAAAGACTGTGTTGTAATTTTAACCTAATAGTGAGCTCAACCTATAGTATTGTAAGCCGCAGTATTAAGCACTGGAAATACTTAAGGCGTTTGTGAATTTGTATATGATGCTGGATTTAGAAAGTTTAACTAGTAGTATTTCTTGTAATATTTTGTTTCCATGGAGTTGCTCCTTCTTCTTGTTGTTGCTGTTGTTGTTGTTGTTGTTGTTGTTGCTGTTGGGTAATTATGTTTTAAAATTATTATCACACTACTGTAAGTGATCATTGTCACAGCAATATTTCCAGACTGCGATGTATTTGTTAATAATAATAATAATAATAATAATAATAATAATAATAATAATAATAATAATAATAATAATAATAATAATAATAATAATAAAGACACCGGGCCTTAATCAAACATTCACCATTTACGGCTAACATGGCTTCTTGATCAGAGTCCCGTTAGCCTTCACTTTCCAAATTCCTGTTGGACCTTCACAGCTACAGTAGCGGCTACAGGGCATGTAATTACCACCGTACTTCACCCGTAGAGGCAGTCCCCTACATCTCCCATGACGTGGCCGAGGGGTAGGACTTGTAGGAGACTGATCGATTATAGTATGAAATCAAATCATAAAACAAAGGGGATGTTGACTTAAATTAGTTTCTTTTTTTTTTTTTTTTTTTTGCTAGTTGCTTTACGTCGCACCGACACAGATAGGTCTTGTGGCGACGATGGGACACGGAAGGGCTAGGAGTTGGAAGGAAGCGGCCGTGGCCTTAATTAAGGTACAGCCCAGCATTTACCTGGTGTGAAAATGGGAAACCACGGAAAACCATTTCAGGGCTGCCGACAGTGGAGTTCGAACCTACTATTTTCCGAATACTGGATACTGACTGCACTTAAGCGATTGCAGCTATCGAGCTCGGTAAATTAGTTTCGGTATTATATATTGCAGCATAATGCAATGCAACATTTTAAAACTATCCTATCAGAACGAATATTTACTAGGACGTTGAATATAATATTGTTAAATGTGTCTGCAATAGCTTTGTTCCAGATTCCACTTCCACCAGGCAGGCTATGACATCCAGTCCTTCACGAGATTTTATCACATTTCGTTTTATATACCATTTTTTACGTCACACGACACAGACAGCTCTTACGATTACAATGGGACAGAACTGAAAATGAAACGGCCGACGTCTCAATCAATCAATCAATCAATCAATCAATCAATCAATCAATCAATCAATCAATCAATCAATCAATCAATCAATCAATCAATCAATCAATCAATCAATCAATCAACCGAAAAGCACCACTGATCTGCATTTAGAGCAGTCTCCCAGGTGGCAGATTCTCTATCCGTTGTTTACCTAGTCTTCACTTAAATAATTGCAAATAATTTGGAAATTTATTGAATATCTCCGTTGGTAAATTATTCCAATCCCTAACTCCTCTTCCTATAAACGTTGTTCTCTTTATTTAAAGCTTTATCTTTATGCTAGCTGTAGTACCCGGTTCTGGCCGGGAACATTCTTTCAAAGTCTAATTCCAGGATTTATATTAACTGTTTGTAGATTTTTTATTGTAACTTTGACTAATAGTTTAAGGAGTCTTTTAATGCATTTAGAGTTAGTGTAATGTGTTTAATTTTAAGTTTTTGTTTGAGATAATTTCGCGTTATACTATTTCCTTGTGACAGCCCAGTTTGTCAGGGAAGTAGTTGATCCTTTCAAAACAACTAATAAAAGTATGTTATAACTGTACGTATTTACGTGTCGCGCCATGTATATATATGATGTACAGGATTCCAACTGTCACTGGCACTGTCACCAATCAGGCTAGGAACCCTGATAAACTGTGGACTCAACACAAATATGGGTCATATATGCATCACCTTCAGTTGAGAGCTGAAATCTCGACCATTTTGGACATTCTTTTTCACACATTCTCAACCTCCATTCCGACTTCTACGGCATCCAGAATGACACGATGTTAGAGTAGTCTTACTCCCACAGTCATTTCTTTAGATAGTAAGCCATATGTGTACTATGTTTGGTTGAGAGCCATCCTGGAACATACGCACGTTCACCCGTAATCTCGCTTATTTTGGATATTTCCTTTTTCACTTCTTTTCAACAGTATTTTTTTCCAGACAGTCGTATACGTAGCAGAAACTCTTTGGCCTAGCCTAGAATTTTTACGCTTGTGCCTACTTCAAACACCATGCCTGTGTTCTACTGTAGAATCCTTGACCTGACGTTGACATTTTTTTGTGTGTGTGGCTATTTCTAGCCGAGTGCAGCCGTTCTAAGGGAGACCCTACGATGAGGGTGGGCGGCATTTGCAGTGCATAGGTAACTGCGCGTAATTGTGGTGGAGGATAGTGTTATATGTAGTGTGTGAGGTGCAGGGATGTTGGAGACAGCACAAACACCCATCCCCCGAGCCACTGGAATTAACCAATGGAGGTTAAAACCCCCGACCCGGCCGGGAATCGAACCCGAGACCTTCTGAATCGAAGGTCAGTACGCTGGCCATTCGGCAAACGAGTCGGACGACGTTGCCATGGTTACGCCTGCTCTTTTTTCATCCGATTCCTAGAGCGGGGTAGTGTGATGCCCACATCTCGTTAACGATTGGTTTTAGAGCCTTAAAACATGGTTTTATTCTTCGCGTCGTGGAGCTTAAAATGAGCTTTGTCTCGTCCTTGTACGACAAACTCGATATTTTGCCTATATAACTGTAGCCTATTTTAATGTGGTATAGATCCTAAATTTCGGGAATGCGGTGGGCGGATACAATTGCTTGCAGATAGAGTAACCCGCAGGGTCCTTAAAGTTAAGTACACAAAATTTGGTTCAGATTGGAGGAACGATATGGATTTGTATAAGGAACGGACAGACAGACATTCTGCTCTCTTTATATACATTAGATATAGATTGTGATCTCCTACTTTTAAAAACCCCACTGAAACCTATTCGTTTACTAATGTCATTCCACGCCATCTCTCCACTGACAGCTCGGAACGTGCCGCTAATTCAAGCAGCTCGTCTCCTTTCTCCCAAGTCTTCCCAGCCTAAACCTTCCAGAATTTTCGTAACGCCTACTCTTTTGTTGGAAATCACCCAGAAAAATGGAGGTACACTCTCAGCATTTGTCAGGTGAGAAAATGGGAAACGACCGAAAAACTTCTTCAGAGCTTCCAACAGTGGGGCTCGAACCATCACTGGAGCCACTTTAGTAAGTTCCTGAGGCCATTCGGACCGAAGTTGCATATCCCTCCGTAAAATCTCATATGGTATACGGGCCGAGTTGCTCGGCAGTAGGGAATATGAAAAAGAATAAGAATAATAATAAGAGGACCCGCACTACTCTGCAGCATTCGTTATAAATAGGTCAGATAATTTGTCTTGATATTCCTGTCGTAGTCATGATATTATCCTTCCCTTTTCAGTAGTTTTATGATCAGTTAATAAGATGTTCTTTTATTCCGCGGTTCGTAGTCACAATGCATCCATTCTGACGTCAGCATGCGTCTATTTGGTAAAATTCCATCCTATAATCGCTTTTTTTAAATACTGAAACACTTGATGTATCGTAGAAGGCAATGGTACTTTTAATCGCGGTTCTTCTATATAGAACAGTTGTCTTGCGAGTGCACAGGGTGGTCTGGAAAGAGAGTATTTTGCTTTCAGGCAGAGAACTTTATTTAAGATGCATGGCCTTTACTCTTTCTAGTGTAGCTAGGTTATCCTTCCATACGTGTTCCCAGATGAAGTCTAAGCTTATGTCATGATGGCGACTGTTTGTACGTAGACTTTTTTCTCTTAGCACCATCTAAGTTATCAGAAACGCTCTGCCATCTGTTGAATTTATTTGGAAGCTGGGAAAGGTTAGAGAATCAAAGAGTATCTGGCAGGGAATAGAATCCTTCCGTGATCAGACCAAGTGTACAATCTCTGGATCGACAGGTATAACCAAACATGGCTGCATGCAATAACATTACTGAGGATGAAATCATATATATCAGAGTACTAATGAAAGTGTTAGTCGCTTAGCAACCTGCTAAGTACAGAATATATTGCGAATCACGATAAGCCTTCGCCTGCAATTATTTTAGTGATTATTTAATGATCTCATTTTACGAATACTCAAAGTTGGCTGAACTTAGAGACTTATCAATGATTCACCGGCAGGTAATTCTGGATAGAATAAAATAAAAATTAAGCAAAAGGTCCAATGGAACAGAAGGACGGATAGGCCAAAACTGTTTTTAGTAAACTCGTTTGATAATATTGTCGTATGTACGACATCGTAACTGGTTTAAAACCTTCAATGCTTAATTATCTTTTATTAAATGTTAAATATGACTAAACCGAGCTAGATAGCTGCAGTAGCTTAAGGGCGACCAGTATCCAGTAATCGGGGGATACTGGGTTCGAGTCCCACTGTCGGCAGCCCTGAAGATGGTTTTCCGCGGTTTCCCATTTTCACACCAGGTAAATGCTGGGGCTGTACCTTAATTAAGGCCACGGCCAATTCCTTCCACTTCCTAGGCCTTTCCTATCCCATCGTCGCCATAAGACCTATCTGTGTCGGTGCGACGTAAAGCAAATAGCAAAAAACAAAAAAAATTACTAAAACATGGTTTCCCTGTAAATACGTACTATAAATGTATATAACATCAAATACGTATTGCGTATAGGTTTAACTTCAAAATTTATATAGTCGAAAGCGGTAGAAAACTATAATGTTAGTATATTAGATTTATTCTACTATACTTTGGTATATATGAAAGGTTATGGAAACTTACTGTAAGGTTTATTATCCAGATACATGTAGAGACATAGGAATGTTGGAGAAATAAAGTAATTTACATAAGGAAGTGAATGTGTTCTGGAGTGATATTTATATCCGTCAAATAAAATCGCATTCGAGAACGATAATACAGATAATAATAATAATAATAATAATAATAATAATAATAATAATAATAATAATAATCGCTTGGCCTTAGCTACCATGTGCAAGCAACTTGCAGTCTGCTCGTGATTGTCGTCGTTTCGTTTTACTCTAGTGCCACTAGATGGCAGAAAAAACAGAATCTCTCTTGGGCGCTTATGGCTGAGTTTAAATGAATTTTGTCGGTTAAACTCTCAATGTGTCGCCAGAGATCTTTTACATGCCGACATCGCACGACATGGAGTGTTGAACGGACTAACCCTGAAAAATCCGACTAATTCTGCCAGGTTTGAACCGGAGGCCGACACTCTACCACAGATCCATAGAGAGAGTTAGCAGTAGGGAATATTAGATTGATGAAACTCCATATTACAATGATGTCTCTTTCAATGTTTAAACATATATGTAATTGAATTACTCATTGGAAATTAGATTAAATCCAATACAATACAAAAGGTTAGACAGATATAGTAATTGACATCTCCATAGTCAATACATTGTTTGACTACTATTTGATATATTTTCACTTGAATGCATGGACGTTTAATTATTCGAACAGGGAAACAAAGTGTTTTCAGTGATATAGTACACGGAAACAGACATACATACAGACAGACAGACAGACAGACAGCCAGCCAGACAGACAGGATGGGAGAGAGAAAGATGAGATGTAGGCAAATGAGTCTAGTAGCAACGGCAATAATTACGATTCGGATGTCACGGAAAAGTCATAATTTTTTCCTGAGTACGTTTTACCCGAAATATGTTAACTCTGAATGATTGACACCTGGCCCAGTTTAAAACAATTTTATGTTGCACATAAAAGCATATTTCGGCGATTGTTATTGCTCTGGTCACACTTGGCTCATTTTAGTTATATAAGGTTATATTTTTTGTTTAATTTGAGGCGCCTTTCTTAACAAGGTAGGTACAAGGTAAGGTATACATTGACCAAACATGCCAGTCCATTGGGAGTTGCATCACGGAAAACCAAAGAAATATCCGTCTCAAAGAGCCAGACAAGCCAGCAATACAAAAATAATTTATTCTATTATCACCACCTATTCAACACAAGCCACGTGTTACGTGGGTGAAATCTGCATAATACTATATACACTAATGTGTAATATGTAAAATTCTTAGCCTTTTCTCAAAAATTATAAATCCCAAAGCTATGATTTTTTCAGTAGTTGTTCATTGCACATTGTGGAACATATGGAATTATAATTGTACTGATTACTTTATAATTTGTATTAATTGTGTACTATGTGATTAAAATGTCTTATATTTTGCAGTGAATACTTCAACATTTTTAAGTAAAGAAACTAATATATGCGTTGTATAACTATAAAATGTATACACAATATAAATTACACTATGCAGTTTACAGAAAACGTTTTTCAAAAAATCTACTTTTGACACCAAATTCATCACATCCCCCCTTAACTCATATTTTATCTTATTTGGGTCATATCTAGCTAGCTTTTAGGGCATATTTGCTGGCATATTTTGTACTTATTTAGGTTATAAACTTCCGAACCCTAGTAAAAAGATTGAAATCGGTTAAATTTGTCTTTTAGTTTAGGAATTTAAATTGGACACTAACATGCATAATGATCCTTGAAATTAAAAAAGTAAGCATCTAAATTTGGAGGACCTATGTTTGAACCTTGAGGTCTTCGAAGTTTAGGAGGTACTCTTAAGTTGCAAAGAAATGAGTGATTGACTCATTAACGCCGAAGTTCCTTGCAGTTACTATCTTATAGGTTGGATAAAAGAAAATGATAAATTTCATGCGTGACGTTCTAAGTTTGCCTCTACGGGAGAAAGTGTAATTTATCACACCTTGCCTTCCAACAGCGATTAATCAGCCACGTTGTAAATGTGTAATTGAGCAGCCATCATCTCGGTTCCAAAGGGACTGTCACTTAACGGCTGTCTCCCTATGCGTAGTCTCACAGTAATATGCGGACTTAGGAGGCTTATAACACTTCGCCATTCGATCCACGTTAAGTCCACCCTAATGACCCTAACCAACCTCGCTGGTACGTAGATTAGACCACTGAGAATATTCCCACTTATTAATACTGTAACAAAAAGTTAAGCGATAATTCACTAGAATTTAATCTGGTGTTAAGGTACAAATCTAGAGGGATTATGACTGCACTTCGCCTTGAACCCATTTCCTGGCACCTGTGTTATGCACGTTACTCACGCATTGGATATTACACTGTCCGTATGTCGACTTACACAGCTCTGTGTGTCACACACACACAACCTCTGGACGAGACTCAGCTATGATGCTTGACCGTA
Source organism: Anabrus simplex (assembly GCF_040414725.1). Lineage (NCBI taxonomy): Eukaryota > Metazoa > Arthropoda > Insecta > Orthoptera > Tettigoniidae > Anabrus > Anabrus simplex. The sequence goes on from NC_090278.1 coordinate 30,820,385, forward strand.
CGATGCCACATAAATTTATGCAAGCGAGCATGACATTACGAAAATGCTGATATTTTAACATCGCGGTAAATGGGGTTAGAAAAACTCCTCCATACTTTACGCCCTTCATGTTCCTTGTCTTTCTTTGGCCGATATCTTCATTTTTCGTTGTCTTGGATTCCCTCCATATTTTCTTTCTGATTAGTGCCTAGTTGCTCTTCCTGTTAAAACAATAATCACCATCAAAAGTACCTAACAAAAGAACTTAGAGCATTGTTAGTGAACATACAGTTGCAGACGAGGAGAAATATGTGTTAATAGCATGATGAGTGTCCATCCCATAGTGAAAGACGTAGTGCAGCTTGTTTCGAACAAATGTTTCCCTATCGCAGGATTTGGCGAAGAGGACCTGTAAGTTGACCAGCCAGCGGCACCGATTTGACACTTCCAGAATATTTTTCTGCGTAGAAAGCTAAAATTTTGTTTTCTACAAGGAAATACAGACCACACCGGAGAACAAGAAAAGCTGTATTTGAGCAGCCTGTACGAACATTTCCTCTGAAATACTACGTGATTGGAGCGATATTTGTGTTCTTATGGACATCATTTTGAAAACAATTGATAAACGTGCCGAGGCATACATCGGAGCTGTGGCTGGTCAACTGAAGTAGACAGCACGCCCATACAGAAGTGACGATATGAGCTATTCGCACTGGCACCCTACAACAAAAGCCATTGTGCTTCTAATCATCTCTACATTTTGTATTAATAGGAATTGTTCTGTTAAACAAAATGGTGTCAAAATTCCCTTTGGGGGACTGAAATGCTCATAAATATGCCTGTCAATGAATGAAACTCTAATCGATAACGATTCATTTATTTTCATCTAACGAATCGTTTTCGAGAGAGAGCTGTTTGAAACTTGCGAGTCGAGAAGTGTAGGCTTCAGTGCATCAAACGGGGAAGAGACCTATACAATTATCACTAGAGCCCGGAATTGTATGCATTAACAGGTTAGAATGCAAACTTACTGAAGTGAGGAGCAAGTATAGTCTACCTTCACAACGATTATGCTATGGGGTTTGCATAAACATTAGGGGTACGGCCCATCAGAACCCCTATAATTTATGTTACTCTTTCTACATTATGGAAGAGCGTGTGGCCGACATTTCCTACTAACCAAATTAGTTTGCAATCTAACCTATTAATCCATGAAAATCCGGGCTTTAATTATCACGAATGAAATAATGAGTTCTCTAGACTATCATGAGAATAGGCCTCTTTGAAAAAAGAGCCTCCTATATGATTTTCAGTCATGGCCATCTCTCAGTACTTCACATCACAGCCTGCGCAGTTGCTAGGTAACGTCACGTCACACATTTTTATCGCTAATTTCAGATGACGCCCCAGCCATAAGACATTTATTTTGAATGCATCAGATTTGCTGAATACATGGTGGCCCTAGCAGAACCCGAGAAAGTGATGAATATCATGCTGGAATAATTGAGCAGATCGTGCGAAAACTTTGGTATGAATATTAACAGAACAAAGACTAAGGCAAAGAGCATGAGTAAAAATGAGTATGTAACAGGTGAAGAAATAGAACAAGTATTTGCATTCAGATATATAGGAAGCACTATCAGAAGTGATCTATATTGTTTGGATGTGGTGAAGAGAAGGATCGCAATGGCCAAGGAAGCATGCATGAAGTAAAGTGAAGTAAAGTGTACTGATAAGTGAGCCACTGAATATGGATCTTAAGAAGAGGTTAGTGAAGTGGAGCGTTGCTTTATAGGTCTGAGACCTGGACTTTGAGAATGTAGGAAGAAAGAAGATAGAAATCTTTTGACATGTGGTTATGGAGAAGAATGGAGATGATCAACTGGCGAGAACAAATTATGGAATGAAGTGCTACTGGAACGAACAGGTGAATAAAGGACGACAATACAGGAAACAATTTAAAAGAGAAAGAAGAACTGGTTAAGTCACTGTTTACGAAGGAAATGTTAATTAACGCGGGCACTGGAAAGAAAAGTTGCAGAGAAAAGTTTGATAGGATACGCAGAGAACCGATGATGATGATGACGATGCCGAAATACGTAGTACAGACATTAAATTCGTGGACTGGCCATCTAGTGCCAGTGAGGCGCACTACAGCGGATTGGTTGCACAACTAAAAGTTTGAGATGAAGGCGAAATAGGCCGTATCACCACGACGGGAAAGAATCGTTAAAAGTCTCGACAAAACACTAGGTGGTGCTTAAACGCAATCCAATGACTGATCGACAGTAGTATGCAATTGTACGCTGTATTGCCTACACTGTAGGCGCTATTTCACGAACTTATTGACTGTCGTACGTACGTGTACACTATATTGCCTATATTGTAGGGTAGATCCCAGTCCACGGACTTACTGACTGTAAAAGTATAAACTTAACGCTGGAAAGTCATGTTCCGAGCACTGTTAGAAACACTGTAAGGGTTATGTTTGTGAGCCTCTGTACGTTTTCTATACTGTGGAAACAACGCACCAACGCACAAATCATTCGTAAATAATCACGGTGGTGGTAAGGTACGGGGACCATACTTCGTCCCCTTAGCAGATCTTGACTTGTAGAAAATCAGTAATTAAACTTTATATATATTACTAAATATATATTGTCCGACTTGATCACTGAATGGTCAGCGAACTGGCCTTCCGTTCAGAGGGTCCCGGGTTCGAATCCCGGCCAATGTCAACCTTCATTGGTTAATTCCAATGGCTCGGGGGCTGGGTGTTCATGTTGTCCCCAAAGTCCCTGCAACTCACACACCACACGTAACACTATCCTCCACCAAAATAACACGCGGTTACCTACACATGGCAGATGGCGTCCACCCTCATTGGAGGGTCTGCCTTACAAGGGCTGCACCCGGCTAGAAATAGCCACACGAAATTATTATTACTGAATATATTTTCCACTTACGGCCAAGTTGCAATAAAACTATTACAGCGTAGAGTAGTGAATATTTGACATAAACATAAACACTTCAAAAACGAACCAACAAAATTGTGTTCGTAATTTCGTTCCCCACCAAATTTATGAAGAGTAAAATTATCGTATACGTTTCCTTTATAAATTTACGAAACACTTTCTCTATAATGAAATACCTGAAGGCCAATGATGAACAACATTTTCTTGGTATCCTTTTTAACATAGTTTCTCAGCGTTGCTCGTGGAATATCGTGTCCCTTACTGCCTTAATAGCCTTTCCTGCGTTGTGTTTGAGTCATCAGTCCATAGACTGGTTTGATGCAGCTCTCAATGCCACTCTATCCTGTGCTAACCTTTTCATTTCTACGTAACTATTGCATCCTACATCCGCTCTAATCTGCTTGTCATATTCATACATTGGTCTACCCTTACCGTTCTTACCACCTACACTTCCTTCAGAAAACCAACTGAACAAGTCCTGGGTGTCTTAAGATGTGTCCTATCATTCTATCTCTTCTTCTCGTCAAATTTAGCCAAATCTATCTCCTGTCACCAATTCGATTCAGTATCTCTTCATTCGTGATTCGATCTATCCATCTCACCTTCAACATTCTTCTGTTACACCACATTTCAAAAGCTTCTGTTCTCTTTCTTTCTGAGCTAGTTATCGTCCATGTTTCACTTCCACTTTCCTGCGTTAGGCCCCTTTAAACAACAAGCATGATCATAATCAATAGCGTTTTCGCGTAGCCCCCTCATCCCACTGCTTGCGTTTTCCCATCTGAAAATAGTAATTAAGTTCATAAATAACAAATAAAATGAAGAGGACAAAATTATGAACCATCCCTGATTTATTATAATGGCCGCTACAGTAACTCACTGTAATGATTACACGCCAGGAACTACACCACACGACTGAAATGCAGTCCAGTATTTCACACACATATCAGTGCTTACTCTAGGAACAACAGGCTCTTCATCTGAAAGCAGCACTAACTCAACTCGGCATGAAAAATGAATCCTCTTTGTACACGGAAACTGAACGTGGTGCACGTAACAAACTCTCACAACAAAACAACTGGATGAGGCTACGCGTGTGCGCGCGGCTAAATATTAGGTACCAACCATGCAAACTGGAAATCCCTAGGGGGACGAAATTAGGTGCGGGGACGGAATTTGGGCCCTTCTTAAGTGATTTACCTTGTGCCATATTCTAAACCAGCATTTTCATTAAACCATTGTTCAGCATGTTCAGACTTGGGCACGTAAATTATCCCAATCATCTCCACCGAATTAGAGTGTCGCAGACCGTAATCATGTCGCCCTAGAATGTACGAAATATCGTGCAACGCGGGAAGTGATTAACACGGAAATCTTAAGATGAGAAATACCACTAATATCCCTCTGTCAAGAGTGGAAATTTTTGGCTGCTGAAAATATTTCACTTTCCTGTACATTCACTGAAAGCGCTAGTTGAAACCTTAGCTTCAAAATTTAGACTTTCGTCCAGATATTTGAGGCAACAAGAACAATAATCCCTCAACATTGTTAAACTAGCGTGGATTAAATGGATCTCGATCGATTATATTCTATAGGTTAGAGTGAGTTTTTCAGTGGTTCTACACAGTTAGCTAGCTAAATTACTTGTTCTTCGCACGGAGTTACCCAGAAGGATTACAGCTGATGACGCAAATTGTAATTCTGGTCGTCTCGCATAATCTAATTGCAGGCCGGAAGCGAGCAGCGATACATTTGAAGTAGATATGTGGGAGTGTAATTTGTTTCTTGATCAGAGTACTGCTAAGAGTGTTTGGGAAATTATTGGTGGTTTCACTACTGAAGGACCTAGTGGTTCTACTAAGGTAAGTGCTATGCCGTATTTAAGGAAACAAAGTTCCTACAAGATTGAAAATTTCACGGCGATTCTTGGCTATGTGCAGGAAGGTAGGTTCAGTTTTCGCAGAGGATTGCTCAGATATTATGCCTAGTATAAACTCATTCTACGGCGAAAATTAAGTGAAATATTTACGATTTTTTATGCATTTCCTTCATTCTACAGTTGTTCAGGTTAATCCCAGCGAAAATCTCTAAAAATGAGAGGAAGAAAAGTAATTTCTAAACTTCAGTAGCTCACATATTTTATCGTAGTAGAAAACATAATATTATTATTAACAAATGCATAGCAATTGGGAAATATCCCGGTAGTAATGATGACTAAAGCCCGGATTTTTATGCAGTAAGAGGTTAGATTGCAAAATAATTTGTTTAGTAGGAAGTGTCGGCCACCCGCTCTCCCGTAATGTAGGAAGAGTAACATAAATTATAGGGGTTCTGATGGGCCGTACCCCTCATGTTTATGCAAACCCCATAGTATAATCGTTGTGAAGGTAGACTATACTTGCTACTCGCTTCAGTAAGTTTGCATTCTAACCTATTAATGCATAAAAGTCAAGGCTCTAATGTTCACTTACAGTAGTCTGTTAATGAAGTAAAGTTACTGTAAAACATAATTGCCCAGCCACTACTACTACTACTACTACTACTACTACTACTACTACTACTACTACTACTACTACTGCTGCAGGACTTCAACAAGCGATTCCATGGAAAGAAAATGTCACAAGAAATACTACTAGTTTAACATCCTAAATACAGCATCATCATATACAGTTTCACACACAACGTAAGTATTTCCAGTGTTTTACACTACGGCTTAAAATATTATACACCGAACTCGATAGTTGCAGTCGCTTAAGTGCGGCCAGTATCCAGTAATCGGGAGATAGTGGGTTCGAGCCCCACTGTCGGCAGCCTTGAAGATGGTTTTCCGTGGTTTCCCATTTTCACACCAGGCAAACGTCGGGGCTGTACCTTAATTAAGGCCACGGCCGCTTCTTTCCAATTCCTAGGCCTTTCCTATCCCATCGTCGCCATGAGACCTATCTGTGTCGGGGCGACGTAAAGCAAATAGAAAAAAAATAGGTTGAGCTTACTACTAGCTTAACATTACACCGTCATATAAGAATTCACACGAACCTTAAGTATTTCAAAATTTTACACTATAACTTACAATATAGTAGCCTCCGTGGCTCAGGCGGCAGCGCGTCGGCCTCTCACCGCTGGATACCGTGGTTCAAATCCCGGTCACTCCATGTGAGATTTGTGCTGGACAAAGCGGAGGTAGGACAGGTTTTTCTCCGGATACTCCGGTTTTCCCTGTCATCTTTCATTCCAGCAACACTCTCCATTATCATTTCATAGCATATATCATTCATTAATAATCACTTTGGGAGTGGCGACCCCATCGTACTAATAGCCTATATCTGCTTCATTCATTAGATACCTGACCCGGTCAATGACTGGAAAACAGGTTGCAGGTTTTCATTTTCACTTACAATATAATGAGCGGACCAATTACTAACTGTTATCTTAGCATTCTAAATGAAATGGCGTATGGTTTTTAGTGTCGGGAGATCCCAGGACGAGTTCGGCTCGCCAGGTGCAGGTCTTTTGATTTGACTCCCGTAGGCGACCTGGGCGTCGTGATGAGAATGATGATGAAGACAACACATACACCCAGCCCCCGTGCTAGGGAAATTAACCAATGAGAGTTAAAATTCTCTATCCTGCCTGGAATCGAACCCGGGACTCCTGTGACCAAAGGCCAGCACACTAACCATTTAGCCATGGAGCCGGAGAGCATTGTAAATACAACACGATCATATTCAAATTCCCATATACCTTAACTAATTCAGATGCCTTATAATATTACAATTTACAGTGGATTGAGCATTTCATTTAAATATGACACCATCACATAGAAATTTGCACACACTTTACAGAATACTGGAGTCTATTTTTAAATCACTTTACATTTTTGGTTTTACTTCAAGGTATTCTCTGTCCTAAAGCATACAGAAGAACTGTTCATGAGAAGTGACAATCTGTGGCACCTTATATTTCATCGAGCACTTCATTTTGTGTTGCGTTGATGGAAACACTTTCACAATCGGAATGTTGGTCGGCGGGGTAGGAGAAGTGGGGTTATACAACTTATAATAACCAAATTGAGTGCCAAAAGCCTGGATTCAATTCCACACTTATTCGCAGTGTTCATGTGCAGTGATGGCATATGACGCTGTTGATGGCGATTCGTCCGTCGGATGGAGACGTTAAGCCTTGAACACATCTGTTGGTATTACTCGACACGAGTAGACTACGTGCTGACACTGGGATTCGTCCTCTCCTTTCCTGATTACCGCCATCATAACACATCCAGATACGGAGGTTTCCCATTGGCGTCGAATTGAAAGACCTGCACTAGGTGAATCATCGGACACTTCCGGAACTAGAAGCCAAACATTCCATAAAAATAAATAAAATATTTTATAGCTGGGCTGAGTGAATAGCTTAGGTGGTAAAGCGCTGGCTGTCTGAGCCCAACTTGGCTCAGTCCCGTAGTATTTGAAGGTGCTCAACTACGTCAGCCTCACATCGGTAGATGTCGTGGCACGTAAAAGGACTCTTCCGGGACAAAATTCCGGCATTTCGGGGTCTCCGAAAACCGTAAGAATGTAATATGACCCGTTTACAGCCGTTACTGCATTCTTACCTCTTTTCAATCTCTTGTCTTACCTCATTGTAGTACGTCCTGTTCCCACCGACCCCAGCCCGACTAACACTAATTTTCCTCGTTTTCTGCTACGCACTTTTCTTTCCATCTTCAGCTATATTCTATTCTATATCATTGTCAGTCTATCCTTGTGCTTTATTTTCGTCTTCTTCTCCCTCATTGTTTGGACCACTAAGGACCGCGAGATGTCAACTGTTTGTCCCACCAGGTTTTCATCCTTTCAGAATGTGCTTTCTTCCACGCAGCAGAATGGACATGCTTCAGTCGAGTTGGGACTTCTTCTTGGTAAACTTGTCTCAGTTTGTGTTTGAGTGGTGCTCGAAGTTGAATTTCCGTTTCCGTGATTCCACACTTTAAATGATTTTTATCGACCTCCATCAACCAAGGAAGAATCGTTTTGAGACTTCTGAATTAGGACAACAAACATTAACAGATTCTTTTAGAGGGAAATCTGAAGAGGTGATCGTACAAAATTATCCTTCCTTTCCGGATTACGCTTGATATCATTTCGGTGCTGGTTGTATTTCTAAGTTGCTCCGAAGTTTGTTAATACCATCTTTGAGATTGAGACCAAGAATTTTTCGGATAATCCTCCTTTCCTAAATCGCCTGTTTTTCGAGCAGACTACGTGTTCGAAACTTTCTGATACATATAATTCATCAGATCTAATTACAGTTTGATAATGTCTAATTATTGTCTTTCGAGGGACAGACAATTTGTTGTATATGTTTTGAGTGAGTCGGAAGGCTGATTCAAACTTGTTGACACGTCTTAAGACGACGAAATTCTTAAAATTGTTCTAATCAACCCATTTACGAAGGTAATTGAATATTTCCACTTTATTTTATTCCTCCACATTCGTCTTTGCTTCGTCTGATGATCTTATTGTGTATTCCACAACGCTCATGCCTGCGATTGAACAGATTTATTTTAAAATTACAGCTACCATCAAAGTGGTTGCGGGGTTTGGGTCAGGTAGCTGTCAGCTTGCATTCGGAAGATAGTGGGTTCGAACCTGACGGTCGGCAGCACTGAAGATGTTTCTCCGTGGGTTCCCATTTTCACAACAGTCAATAAGGGGATGTACCTTAATCAGGCTATGGCCGCTTCCTTCCCACTCTTAGCCCTTTCCTATTCCATCGTCGCCATGAGACTGATCTGTGTCGGTGTAACGTAAAGAAAATTGTGGAGCTAAGATGGTGACGTCACTTCCCTCTCGGAAGGCTAGCGCACAGTGAGCCATCTAGTGACGAACGGGAGTACCAATTATTACATACCAACGGTAAAGCATTCTTAAATTCAAAATCGTCATTATTAGAGAAATCTTCCTCGTGAAGACGCAGAGCAAAGTTCTCTTCGAAACGTAAATAATTTCACCTTGTTTTCTTGACCCGGCAAAACGCAAAAGCTAATTGTCATATGCATATGAATGCAGTTAGTAGGACCTAAAGTCAATAAAATAATAATTATTAAAATATGTTAACATTGCTTTTAACTGCTACATTCGAACATATTTTCACCGCAGTAACTAACTAGATTGCTTTTCTCCATTTTCCTGATCCACTGACCTGTCCAAACTGTGGATAACAGGTACTAGTGTATAATATGTCTCTAATGAAGCTGGATGTATGGTCATTAGGAGAAAAGCCAATAAATACATTAACTGGAGAGTACAACAATTAAAAGAGGATTTGAAACACGGATTTGTAATTTTCCACTTTATATCCCCATTGTCGAGCGGAGAGGCACTTTAGTTAGAAAGTATTTGGTCGATATGTATGTAACATTCTCTACAGTCCTCAAAAGCAGTAGCTGGTTTGCAAAGCCTTAAGCATGTACAAAGCTAACGAGAGCACTTAAAACGTGGTTACAAGGACATGAACCTGCACTCTCTCGTTCTATTTCTGTGACAATTCTCTGGTTTTATTTAAAAATGTTCAAGTCACACCATTCTGTGGAAAGCATCAAACCCCCTAAGGACTAACAACAGGGACATATTCCTCCTATTTTTTATTTTGTTCTTCACTCGGATTGTTATCTTGCCGTTAGCCATATTCTCTGTCACGCCACGACAGCTAAGCCCCCTAGAGTGTAACGCGAAGCCGAATAAAATCCCGCGAAACATATCCCTCTGAACTTTAATGCCACATACAGGTCGGGATTTTGAATTCAAAGCAACGCACGCAGGTGTTTTAGAACACGGCCATACTAGTCCCATAATGCAGTGCGGCTTTAAATCTGAATTGAAAATATTTTGTAGCGGGTCGATCCCATGTCTATATATAGGATGGGGTGACCGAACAGAACAGACCAGTTCACTTCACACTCCACGATACCATCAACAGGACCAGAAACAATAACCCCATCAAAAATTAATTTCAGTAAGGGACCTGTTCTTAATGCCTTTCAAGTTCCGCTATTAATTCCTTCCAGATTTTAAGTCTCAATAACAGCCCTCCAGTATCTTGTGTGTGTTTATAGGCAAAAGTATTAACAGACAAAAATGTCATATTGTTCAGTACTGAAGTGAGTTCAATATTAAGTTAAAAGAAAGTATGTAATGGTTCCACCTTTCAATACTATTAAAATAAGAAATGTAATTTTACATTTTTATTTAATTAAAATTGGTAACGGTTTCGACCAGTCAATTATAAATAAGTTTAAAACAATGCATAGAAAAATAGATTGCGAAGTTTAAATAATTCTGTTTGTTATCTGCTAGTGAAAGTATGTTTCTCTAGATTTGAATTGGTGGCCGTCCACCTCCGTTCTTTCCACGTAAATTGTAAAGGACCCATATTTCATCCCCTTAGCAGATTTGGACTTTTAGAAAAACAGGGATATTATAGAAATGGTTATATACAGTATATTAGTGACGGACAAGTTACAATGAAACTGTTATAACATAAAAACTATAAAAACTAAACTATCAAGAATGTGTTCGTAATTTCGTCCCCCACCAAATTTATGGAAAGTACAATTCATTTTAATATATTTTCCTTTTCTAACCTTACCAAACACTTTCCCAAAAATGAATTACGTGAAGGTCATTTATGAAAAATATATTCTTGGTATTCCTTTTAACACAGTTTTACAGCGTTGCTCGTGGTTTGTAATCTATTATATTGTCCCACAATGACTTAACAGGCTTTGGCCTAGCCTCCTTATCCCACTGCTTGGGTTGCCTCATCTGAAAATTATAATAAACTTCATAAATAACAAATAAAATTAAGGGGACGAAATTACGAACATTCTCTCATATATTATGATGGCTGCTACAGCAACTCACGCCAGCCACATCACTGTAGCGATTACACGCCAGGAACTACACCACATGAATGAAATGTGGTCCTATATTTCATACACATACCAGTGCTGACTCTAGGAATAACAGACTCTTAATTTGAATGCTGTACTAACTCAGCTCAGCATGAAAAATGAATCCTTGTTCACGGACATTAAACGTGGTGCACGGAACCAACTCTCATAACAAAACAACGGAATGAGGCTAGGCGTGTGTGCGCGGCTAAACATTACGTATCAACCGTGCAAACTGGAAATCCTTATGGCCCGTTTACACGCGGACAGTAATTTAGTTGTAACTAAATTTTTAACTTAATTTTAAGTGACTTGCAGCGTGTGAACTGTGACTTTAGTGGCAAGTGGTAAGTAAACGATTAAGTAACAATTTAGTCAAGTGGAATAGAATCCAGTCTATTTTTCCTTTCAAGTGGACTTCTCACCAGCTGCGCGCGCACCCATCGGAGTGGTGGGGGAGCACTGTACTTACAACTTACCACGTGCGAACAGGCCCAATTTAGTTAAAGTTCATACGTTGTGGGTAAAGCTACGGAGCTGATCATCGTTGTGAGTTCCTTTTTTCTTTTGATCGTTCATTCTAATTGCCGAGAACAATGGCTAGATGGACAGAAGCTTTTAAGTCACTGCAGAATTGAAACAATACTAATTATTGTGATAGGTTTTTGATGTGTATTCACTGAATTTTAAAAGCAATAAACCTTTGCTAATAGTCGTTTTGCTAAACAATTGCTTATATATAATATTGTAACCAATATGTATTTGTATTTTTCCTTACCTATATGAAATCTTTCAGAGCAGTGTATATAGCTTCATATACTTCCGGAATCATTAAAGATATACTGTCTTTGGAAACTCGGAAGAAATGATGAAGGCTTCGGACATTATTTCCCGTCGCGAGCATGTACAGCACGATATGCAGTTTCAGCTTTGCTGATAATGCACTACGCATGATGGGATCAGTCTTTTGTATCATTGGTTCAACTTTATGCAGTAACTCCTTAAATGTTACTTCTGGCATTCGCAAGGATAACATATATGGCTGTCGATCCTCCGCGGCTAATTCTTTAAATAGAATTGTACTTGCCCCGAGATTAGTCCTTCGGGTGGTCCATTTTCGCTCCGATTCTCTTTTTCTCTTAACTTTGGTCACCTCATCCTCAACTTGCTCTAAAATGTTATCTAACACGCAGCGAATAACGTCATTAACAACTTTTACACGTTGTTGATGGCCGTCCATCTTATCTCTGATCTAGTTGACGACACAGGAACGACTGAATCACGTGGCTTGAGTGACAAACTGCCATGTACCACTGTACTAAACGCTGTCTTACGTTTAAACAAGCCTACGTGAGTTAAGTAGTAACTTACCACTTACTACTGTACTAAACACTGTCCACGTGTAAACCAGCCATTAGGGGAACAAAATTTGGCTCCCTTATCTTAAGTGTCCCTCATCCACTAATGACGAATGGGATGCCTAATCATTAGTTTACAAAGGAGCGCTACAACGTGCTGTATATTTCGGATGTGAAACAATTAGTTGTCTTTTTACTACACACGTTCTGTAACAGGATGCATTTGTAAACACGCAAATACTGCAAAATGTAAAGTTTATTAAATCATTAATATATACAAATACAGAGATTCCATTGTACCAAACATTTGCTTATAAATGTCTTGAACGATCCATCAGCTCTTAAATTCAACACTGTTCGGCGAAATACGTGTATTTTTAAACTCATGCGCATACCGTCTGCGAGCTTCGGCTATACTCCAACCAGGTTCTCCATAGACGGAAATTATTTCTGTATATTCGACTGTACCGAATACCAGCCTGCAGTACTAATCCGCTTTCGAAAAGAAGTCTTGCTAACGAAATGGGTTGTATTAGAAGGGTAGCGCTGAGGAGCACGGAGGAAACGGCCGTAATTTTATTGTCTCTTCGTATTCTGGCGTAGATTTAAAGGCAGCAATACCCCTGTGAATATTTATTATTAGTCATCCCATTCTTCACTAGTGTATGCGGGACACTTGTAAGAAGAAAGTAGGGTGTTAGCGGGCCAGCTGATATACTTCTAGTATCAAGTATTCGGGAGATCGTGGGTTCGAACCCCACTGTCGGCAGCCCTGAAGATGGTTTTCCGTGGTTTCCCATTTTCACAACAGGCAAATGCTGGGGCTGTACCTTAATTAAGGCCACGGCCGCTTCCTTCTCACTCCTAGCCCCTTCCTGCCCCATCGTCGCCATAAGACCTATCTGTGTCGGTGCGACGTAAAGCAAATAACAAAAGAAAGAAAGATATACTTGTCTGTGCATACGCACGTCCTTACGCAGCATTCACTCTTCGCATACGGTACAGTGTTACATTGTCTGCTATCTTATATCATTAATGTCCTTTTGACGAGAAAATTATCTCAAATTGTGTTTGGAGGTCTGTGATAAAAAATCTATACGACGCTTTCCATGTAACGCCGTATATTATTTTAAAGTATAAGTAGGAATGTACAAGATGCGATCGTGGTAGATGATGTAATGTGCATGACGTCATCACAAAATGGCCCTCAGTTACAGTGCGCTAATGGCGGTCTGTGGCGTGCCCCCTGTGGGTGGGGGTGGTAGAAAAACAACCACGGTATCCCAAGCCTACAGTAAGAGGCAACTGAAAGAGCGACCTAGGGCCTCTCAATTTAGGAGCGTGTGCAGGCGACCAAGGTTCCCCTAACTGAATCTAGTATTGCTTCCGCTTACTACAGGGATACTTCATTGCACTTGCGATTCAACAGTATGGCGGGTTGCCGCATGGACCAATACTAAGGGAGGGAATTCTAAATATTTCATGTTAGAAAGAGCCTCATGTTTTATGCTGGCACGTTCTGTTTCTGTGTATTTCTCATTATTAACTGTAGCATATAGAGTTGTAGAAAATGAGTTTTAACAGGAAAATAAAGCATTTCCGGACCCTTGTCCAGATAACATATTTTCTTCTTCTACGTGTTAGGAATGTGTCCGGTTAGTTTCGTCATAACTTATTCTTACACTCTGTATAGTAAAATTATTATTATTATTATTATTATTATTATTATTATTATTATTATTATTATTATTATTATTATTATTATTATTTGCGAATGAGCCCATTAGGACTACGCAAAGTACTTAGAGACAGGCATTTGCCTTTCTTTGTGCCCACACTTCCTTCATTCGTTTGCTGTGTGCTTCTTTTCTCTCTTGAAACCATGTTGTTCCGATCTTCTTCCTTGGTTCCTCCTCTTGGTCAGCTTGCCACTTATGAACTTTGGCTCTGAAGATAACCCGGTTTTGGATGTCATCAGGTGTAATTCCTGCCAGTTTGAGATCTGTTTTAATTTCGCCAATCCATTTTATTGTGTCCGTTTTGGCTTTACTTCGGTTTTCATAAAATTCAACTATTTGCTTGGTAAGTCTATCTGGGTTCATCCTTTTTATATGTCCAAAGAATCTTAATCTGCGTTTTCTGATGTCGCTGTGAATGTTAGAAATTGTTTGATTTCCTGTTTCCCTCTCAGGCGGTACTGTTCATCTACGAGTTTTGGGCCTAAAATTTTTCTAATGATCTTGCGTTCCTTTTCCTTAATATTTTCTAGATCAGTTTTCCTGTTCAAAATTGGTGTCTCTGATCGATAGAGGCATTCTGGTTTTATTACTGTATTATAGTGTCTTAGTTTTGCATGCTTGGAGGGACACTTTTTGTTATAGATATTTTGGGTGAGTCTACATGCAGTTTCCATTTTTTGTCATCTAACTTCGTTGGCTTTTGTTTCTATTCCATTCTCCTGAATTATTTCACCTAGATATTTGAATTGCTAGACCCGATTTATTTTGCCATATTTTGTCTCCATGAATTTAGGGGCTTCTTTGCTGCAGGTCATTTATTCAGTTTTTTCAAATGATATTTGGAGGCCGACTTTTTCCGCCGTTTCTTTCAGGAGTTCGATCTGGTTTATGGCTGTTGAAACGTCACGAGTTGAGATTGCCAGATCGTCCGCAAATGCCAGGCAGTCTACTGCTAATTTGCCCCTACCAAGAGTGATTGGTTGGTCAATCTTGAGGACAGACTTCTGTTTGTGCCATTCCTGCATTACCTTTTCAAGGACGCAGTTCAAGAGTAGTGGAGAGAGCCCATCTCCCTGTCTTACTCCTGTTTTGATAGGAAAAGGGTCTGAGATTTCCCCCATGAATTTAACCTTAGATTTTGTGTCTGTCAATGTCTCTTTTACAATTGCGAGTGTTTTCCGGTCTAGACCCTGTTCTTTTAATATCTGAAACAGTGATTGATTATTATTGGAGGTTTCAGACCCTGGAGGAGCTGTCCTGATGAGATCATGAGTCTTAAATTGATAGTGGACTATAACAGGAAAAAAACAGAGATATGATGACGACATTTGTAGATTTCAAGAGATTGCATCCATAGAGAATCTGTGTTTAAAATTTTAAGGCACCTTGGACTACACCCCAAATTAATAAACATGATAAAATTTACTGTCGCTAACACCAAATCAAAAGTGAAGTTTAGGGGTGAAACATCAGAGTCATTTGAAATTAAAACTGGACTACGGAATGGAGATGAGCTCTTTACCACTGTTATTTAATTGTGCTCTAGAAATGGTAATGAGGAACTGGTTTAGGAAATGTCCCCAAAAATAAAGATTGGCCGAGTATTTAGCATTACTAGCAGTGGACATAAAGGAAGCAAAATCTCAGATATCAGAACTTCAAAACATTTTAAATAAAATTAACTTCAAAATATCATTTGAATAAACAGAAATTATGCCCCAAAAACCAACACAACTAAAAGAATTTACCATAAATGATAATAAAATCAAAATAGTAACTAAATTTAAATATCTTAGGTACGTAATAACACACAATCTAAATGAAAAAATCTCAATCCAAACACGAACAAATAAATTAGCTAAAACACAAAAATTAACATGGGATATCTACAAAAAGAAATGTATATCAATAAATGCAAAAATAAAACACTACAACAGAGTTATACATCCGGAAGCTACATATGGAGTAGAAACACATTTTCACCTGAATAAACAATCAAAGACTGACAGAATTCAGAAAATTGAAAGGAGGATTGGAAGAACATGCATCAACAAAAAATACCAGAAAGATGGACAATGGCGGATAATACCTAACAAAGTCGTGTACAAAGAGCTAGAACCCATTACAGATACTATACGTAATAGAAGACTGGGATTCTTTGTACATATCATGAGGATGCAGGATTCGAGACATCTGAAACTAGTAGGCTACAACAGAATCTTGTCTCAAAAAATAACACAACAGGATGTAAATGGATCAGAGAAGTAAGAAAGGATCTGAAGGAATTAGGCCTTAAAACAGGAGACACCACAAATAAGATAAAATTGAATACAAAACTCAAGAATACAAACCTTCGCTTTACACTTACACGAAACAAACTAACACCACGCATATTTTCAACCGAGGAAAGGGCACGAAGATCGGAGCGTCTGAAGAAGTACTGGGAGGAGAGCTAACCCCGAACAATCCCTTCAAAGAGAACTGAACGATGGACTGACTAAAGTGATCCTATGCGGTCATAAAAGAAGAGGAAGAAGAATAAGAACAAGAATACATGCGAATAAGCCCATTAATAGGCAGCGTACTTAGAGACGTGCACTTGCCTTCCTTTGCGCCCATATCTCTTTCATTCTTTCACTGTCGGCTTCCTTTCTGTCCTCAGACCAGATTGTTCCAGTCTTCTTCTTTGGTCTTTCCTCTTCGTCAACTTGCCAATTGTGAATTTTGGATCTGAAGATTACCCTGTTTTGGACATCTGCTAATGTAATTTCTGCCTGTTTCAAATCGGTTTTTTTTTCTCCAATCCATTTCAGTGTTTCTGCTTTGCTTTACTACTATTTTCATAGAATTCGACTATTTGTTCGGTAGGTCATTCTGGATGCATTCTTTTAATCTTAGTCTACGTTTCTAATGTCACTATGAATACCTGTGTATTGTTTGATTCCCTGTCTGCCTCTAATTTTGTATTGTCCGTCTGTGAGTTTTAGGTCTAGAAATTTTCGTATCATTTTGCGTTCCTTTTCCTCTATGTTTTCACTGTCTGCGTTGCTATTCAAAATTAACGTCTCTCATCCATAAAGACTGTATGGTTCAATGACTATATTGTAATGTCTTAGTGTTATGTGCTTGAAGATACATTTTTATATAGATATTTTGCGTTAGTCGATATGCAGTTTCCATCCTTCGGCATCTAATTTCATTGGCTCTTGTTTCGAGTTCTCTTTCCACAATTGTTTCTCCAAGATACTTAAATTGTGTAACATTTTATTTTGGCAAGTTTTGTCTCTATGAATTTTTGTTCCTGTTCGTCGCAGCTCATGTGTTCTCTCTTTTCAAAATATATCTGAAGGCCGACTATTTCCTCAGATTCCTTCAGGAGGTCAACCCAATTTTAGGCTGCTGAAGTCCCTCCGGTTAATATTGCTAGGTCGTCAGCAAATAATAGATGATCTATAGCTGGTTTTCCTATGCCTAAAGTAATAGGTTAGTGAATTTTGAGGACCAGTTTCTGTTTGCGCCATTCTTGTGTCACCTTTCAAGGACGCAGTTGAGAGTCCATCTCCTTGTCTTACTACAGTTTCTGAGGTTTCCCCACGAATTTAACCTCATTATTATTATTATTATTATTATTATTATTATTATTATTATTATTATTATTATTATTATTTCATGGTTCCAGACTTACCATCATCTGCATACTATCTATCGATCATCAAAATTTCAATGTATGAAATTTAACGTCTATTTACGGTGCCCACATCAAAAAGCAGCATAAATAAAGATTCCACTCCACTCTCCGAACAAGTTTCATTCACTTATTATCCCCCCTTTCTCTCTCTCTCTCTCTCTCTCTCTCTCTCTCTCTCTCTCTCTCTCTCCTTCCACTACAATAAGGGCAAATTATTTTTAAAACTTTTTTACATAATGTAAAGTGAGATGTAATGTATCGTTGCCAACAAAAGTAAACTAAAAAGTATGAATATTTATGAGGTTGTATTTTGGCATGCGATGCATGTCGTCGCCCCTTCTCTCTCTCCCTCTGCTCATTTCCCACTCCTAGAGTTCCGCCTAAAATTTCCAATTTGGTGCCAAATTACAGCTACTTTGAAGAGGAATTAAGCTGCTTGTTTGTCATTTTTTTTATTAAACACGCAGCGTTCAACATTGATGCTGATGATGAAAAATATATAACGCTCATTACCTTTATTGTTTTTCTAGCGTTGTATATCAAAAATTGTCTAGTGCCGTAGCAATTTCCGAAAATGACCTAGAGATGGCAGGTGGTAAAATCAAATATTCAGGGTAATAATTAGAGATCGGATGTTTGGGCAGTAATAGGTTAGAATGCAAACATACTGAAACGAGTAACATGTATACTCTAGTCTGCACAACGGTTATGCTATGAGTCTTGCATGAACGTAAGGGGTTCGTCCATCAGAAGGCCTGAAATTTAGATTGCCCTCTCTGCATTACGAAACAACGGGCTAGTCAACATTTCCTACTAACCTAATTAGTTTGCATTCTAAACTATTATTTCATAAAAATCCGGAGACTAATAATAATGCTCTGTATGACGTAAAAAAAGTTTCCCTCCGGAATAGATTGTATCACAGAGAAATATGTTCGCACCGAGCAAGTGGCTACGTGGTTTGCGGCGTAACGAAGCAATCAGCTTGCATTCGGGAGATAGTGGACTCGAACCCTAATGTTGACACCTTTCGAGAGGGTGTCTAGTAGTTTCCCATTTTCACACTAGCCCTTATTTAAGGCCACGGACATTTCATTCCTCGCCCTTTCCTATTCCACC
This sequence comes from Anabrus simplex, assembly GCF_040414725.1. Lineage (NCBI taxonomy): Eukaryota > Metazoa > Arthropoda > Insecta > Orthoptera > Tettigoniidae > Anabrus > Anabrus simplex. The sequence goes on from NC_090278.1 coordinate 30,839,194, forward strand.
ATCGCCATAAGACCAATCTGTATCCGTGCGACAGAAAGCAAATTGTAAATAAATAAATAAATAAATAAATAAATAAATAAATAAATAAATAAATAAATAAATAAATAAATAAATAAATAATAATAATAATAATAATAATAATAATTAATTCTCCTTCTACCGGTTTTCACACCTGTGGGGTCGCGAGTGCACATGTGTATTTGTCCCGGTTTTACTGTCGGATGTCCTCCCTAACATCAATCAATGAATCAATCAATCAATCAATCAATACTGATCTGCATTTAGGGCAGTCGCCCAGGTGGTAGATTCCCTATCTCTTGTTTCCCTAGCCTTTCCTTAAACGATTACAAAGAAATTTGAAATTTATTGAATATCTCTCTTGGTAAGTTATTCCAATCCTTAACTCCCCTTCCTATAAACGAATATTTGCCCCAATTTTTCCTCCTGAATTCCAACTTTATCTTCATATTGTTAACTTTCCTACTTTTAAGGACACCACTCAAACTTATTCGTCTACTAATGTCATTCTACGCCCTCTCTTCAATGACAGCTCGGAACATACCACTTAGTCGAGCAGCTCGTGTCCTTTCTCCCAAGTCTTCACAGCCCAAACTGTGCAATATCTTTGTAACGCTACTCTTTTGTCGGAAATCACCCAGAACAAATCGAGCTGCTTTTCTTTGGATTTTTTTCCAGTTTTTGAATCAAGTAATCCTGGTGAGGGTCCCATACACCGGAACCATACTTTAGTTGAGGTCTTACCAGAGACTTATATGCCCTCTCCTTTACATCCTTACTACAACCCCCAATTGCCTCATAACCATGTGCAGAGATCTGTACCCTTTAGTTACAATCATATTTATGTGATTACCCCAATAAAGATCTTTCCTTATATTAACACCTAGATACTTACAATGACCTACAAAAGGAACTTTCACCCCATCAACGTTGTAATTAAAATTGAGAGGACTTTTCCCATCAACTATATATATGAAGGTATATAATCACTATTGCGTGTTTCTGTGGTGCTTGGTAGTGTGGTGTGTTGTCAGAATATGAAGAGGAAAGTGTTGGAACTAACATAAACACCCAATCCCCGAGCCAGAAGTATTAATTAAACGCGATTATAATTCATGACCAGGCCTGGAATCGAACCCGGGACCCTCTGACAAGGAGGCCTCAGCGCTGACCATTCAGCCAAGGAGTCGGACGAATTGTAAATAAATATGTTCGTCATGATTAATATTATTTTTAATGCCAAAATTTTCTTATTATAGGTGTATTTTAAGGAGCCTTACCGCGCTGAGTGGCTCAGATTCTTGAGGCGATGGCTTTCTGACCCCAGCTTGGCAGGTTCGATCCTGGCTCAGTCGCGCGGTATTTGAAGGTGCTCAAATATGTCACCTCATGTTGGCTGATTTACTGGCACGAAGCAGAACTCTTGCGGGATTAAATTCCGCTACCTCGGCGTCCCCGAAGACCGCAGAAGTAGTTAGTGAGACGTTAAACCAATAACATGATTATTCCATGGATTCTTCATCATATTGCTCTTCGTGACAAGTTTTTCCAATTTATTGGCATCACCGATTGATATGGATTTATTCTACTTTTCCGGCCGGATGCCTTTTCTCACGCCAACGTTATCTGAAGGAATGTTTTCTCTATTTCATGTTTCTATGGTGGTTATCAGTCTGATGGGTTATTTGCAGATAAGGATAATTACAGAAAAACACAAACAACTAGTTCCTGAGACAGAAATTTAACGGTACGGCCCGATCGAGAATCGAACGTAGATTCCTCTCAACTGAGGTCCAGCAAAGGAACCGAACTGATAGCTTCCGAAGAGTAACCTTCTATATTTACAGCCATTGTATCAGTGCACTGTTGTGAATAGCGAACTACCCTCTGAAAATGAAGATCGATTAAAACCTTCTTCATCCAGATGCAAGTTTCCTTTCAATCATCACACTGATGGCTGCTAAGTGAGTTTTAACATGTTACTCAGAAACATAATACCAAAGAGGAACTTTACTTTTCTGTGTTTCTTGGCTGTAAATTCGCCCAACTATTTTCCCAGTGGGATGACTCGCCTACAATTGTCATACCTATCGACCACTAACTTGTAGCACGATTTGCATAGCGGGGAGGTAACCCGTTAACTTCATTCCTCTAACAGCCAATGCCAGTGAAGTAGACGATATGGGTGATCTGAGATGTAACCAACCCTCAGTATAGCTCTTTACGAGAATATAAATATCAATTTGGAAGTAACAACTATTATCAAAACTGGGAAGGCAATTTTAGCAATAGAAAATTGCATTGCTCAAAAAACAAATTTGGTCACATTTTATACATTCATACCCTCATGACAGGCAAACATATTGAAATGAAAACCGACGCGTAACGAAAACAATCTTCCTTCTTTTCACCAGTCAAGGAATGAAATGAAAAAAGAATCGTTTTTGGATGTTCGGTATTACACAACGTTCCATATACAATAATCACCTTAATGAGGAGTATTTCTACCGCTCAGCTTGGATAACAGCTTCACGATGCCTACTAATGCTTCTAACAAGGTGCCTCTCGTCCTGTTAAGGCAGAAGACACCACTCTTCCAAAAGAGCGCCTTGAAGGGGTTGTCGAGTTAGGGGTGGTGGTTGCGTTCCTGTAGTTGATCCCAGACGTGTTTGATTGGATTCAAGTCGGGAATTCTGGGTGGTCACCCCATTCGTTTTTTTTTGCTATTTTGCTTTACGTCGCACCGATACAGATAGGACTTATGGCGACGATGGGACAGGAAAGGCCTATGAATGGGAAGGAAGTGGCCGTGGCCTTAATTAATGTACAGCCCCAGAATTTGCCTGCACCCCATTCGTTACACGTCTAATGAAGATGTGCCTTTGTCAAATTGACATTCATTGGAGGAATTCCAACTGTGGGGGTACTTTTCTCAGTAAACCTGTGCGATCTTTCGACCTTTCCCATGTGAATGCCATGTCTAATAGCTTGTCATACGAGTACTGGCTCATTGTACCTCAGCTTCGCTCATTCGAAAGTCAGTCTTCAACACGGTAAAGCACACTGTCAGTGCGGTTATGGGACGCATTTTAGGACATACACAGTATTTATATGATATATTAGTTCCTTCTCTTGTCAAAAATCACCTCCTGAAGTTTGTTCATCCCTTCAAGATTTGCTTTACTCCAAAGGCGGACACAGTTCGGCTCATTGAGGAGCGCTGCAGCTAAGGCAGTTAAAGGAACAGAGTTTGCACTCTGACGAAAGATACAATCAATCAATCAATCAATCAATCAATCAATCAATACTGATCTGCATTTAGGGTAGTCGCCCACTCCGATTTGGACAACAGCCTCCCCCTCCAATATTAACCAGTTACACAGAGTAGTGTCCTTTTCTGCAATTGTTACGCCTTTAGCATTATTAATAGAAGACAAAAGCTTGTATATCATCAGGGAAAAGTATATTCGAGCGGAGTGTAAACAGTCTCTTAAGGATAAGTTGATGTGAAATGCTTATACCGCGATTTTGACCCACGACAACTTGGCTATGAACATAGACATTCTCATGGTTTTCGATTTGGACTGTTGTCACTAGTAGCCTGTGTACCTGATCTCGTTATCTTTTGTAATGCTTGTTATATTTTATCATGAAAGTTTATACTTGTTAATTAGTCTGTTGACAGTACCAGTGAAGTTTGTTCAGTGAAGCTTCGTACTGTGCTGCACGCCTCAGAATGCCTAAACATGACCCGGAAAGGACAACTCAGAAAACCAGAACTGAAAGAGCGAAAGATCCTCAGAAGGATTATGGGTCCCATTAAAGAAGCAGACGGCTACAGAATCAGGCACAACAAGGAACTGTACAGTAAAATAGAGAGCATTACAACAGCTATGAGGAAGAGAAGACTAATCTTCTATGGTCACGTAGTCAGGATGGACAGCCAGAGACTCACTTCAAGAATCTTCAACACTGTATCTAGAGGGAAAGCAACAAATGCCAAATGGACGAATTTAGTGCGGAAAGACTTACAATACCTAAACATTGATCACGTTGACATTTACAACCGAGATAAATTCAGAAAGTTAGTCAAGACATCTGACTCTCTCCAGTCACTAACAACTAAATCACTGCGTCCAGGAGTAGGAGTGAAATGGACTCAAGAAAGAAAAGACATCCATAGCGCTAGAATGAAGGAATATTGGGCTAAGAGGAAGAAAAGGGCTCACCAGAGTTAAGAACCACGTGGTCCATCGTAGGCCTAAACGAAGAAGAAGAAGAAATAAATAAATAAATAAATAAATAAATAAATAAATAAAACTTAGACACGCCGAAACTCCTGAAGCCAACTGAATCTTCATAAAAGTACCAGCAAGGCGTGTAAATTGGTTTCATAGGTTAAATTCTGTAAGAATTGACTGTATAATATGGAAATGGATTAATTTTGTTTATGTATGTGAAAAGTAGAATATATGTCTGAATTTATACTCTCAATGAAAGATTTTGTGACGTCTTTTTCTCGACATTGTCCTCCTTTTTACATAGGGTTGTTCTCTTTAGTACCTATTTGCAACTGGTCACCCCACACCAATGGAATCCATTACTTATAATGCAAGTACTGAGATTATTTCCCATTTCTTAATGTTTTCTCCCACGATTCAAACACTATCATTTCTACTGTAGCTGCTGTTGGCGGAATGAAACTGCTTTATAAATGGTTAGCACAAGGACTCGGAGGACGTACGTTCTTCATTGTCCTGGAGACGACAGCACATCAGTGCGTCTAGTGTTATAGCCTGTACTATTGTTTCCGTGTTCCATTTCTGGTCTAGTCTGCGAGTGAATATACACAGATACGTTGTTATTGTCCTGTATTTGATCACCTCCTAGCCCGTCAACTCAGCACAACGTTTCGTGATGAGTATTACACGAGAGAAAACTCGGAATGAGTTATTGTTATTGTCATACTAGAGATGTTATCTACAAGAATACCCACAATAGTTTCTGTTATTGTGGTTGCTTGCATGCGAACAAAAATAAGGATCACATAATAAGAGGTCAGAAATTGCTGCGCTTTTACAACATAGTGTCAGGCAATTCGATATTGCGTTAAGGTACAGTCTGTGCCAGAAAGAAACGGATTACTGTTCTCTAAGTGCACCGTTCACAATTCAATGTATTACAGACACGTGGACGCTAAAGTAATGTACTTATTCTGACCACAAGATATAAATTTCATAAACAATCCCTATTTTCAACCTCAACAAAATTGTAGATCTTAATAATTGGGTAACTCCAACTTTACAGTACGATATAATAGTATTCCTTTTTATTTGAATTTATTTTATAAAGGGACATTTTAAGTCTCTTCTATGTGAGACATCTTCACCCTAAATATAATTATGATAATAAACTATTGTAACACTAAAAACAATGACCTATTCATAAATTTTGAGAGTCAAAATGGCTCAGTCTATCATATGTGGACACAGTTATAAGACGGTTCATGTTGTTAAAATATTGTGTGACATAGCAACAAACGACTAGATAATAAAAGGTCCATTGAGTTAAAGACTTAAAAAGCTTTAAATAACTTTACAACACCATTCGTAAAATGGCAAATGAGGATTGACGTGCAACGCTGAATCAGTTGGGGGTCTTCAACAGAGAAGTTTCCATTTTCTATCGTTAAGAGGAAAATAGTCACTCATTTTACACTACGAAAAATGCTTGAATAACTTCAGTGATTATGTCGAAAATGAAGGAAAGATTTTGAAATAAAACTGTGTTGCTTATTTTGACCTATCTTTACCTCTTCCACAACAGCGTTTAGTACTTAAAGAGGCCGAGAGTTATTATTATTTCATTACCCCTTTAACTTCCAGAGTAGGATTTTCCTTCTGACTCAGGGAGGGATTCCACCTCTACCGCCTCAAGGGTAGTGTACTGGAACGTAAGACTGAGTCGCGGATACCACTGGAGAGTAGGACCAGTACCTCGCCCAGGCGGGCTCACCTGCTGTACTGAATAGGAGCTTTGTGGGTGATGGAAAGATTGGAAGGGAGAAGGAAGCGGCAGTGGAATTAAATTACAGTAGGTACCATCCCGGCATTTGTCTGGAGGAGAAGTGGGAAACCACGAAAATCACTTCAAGGATAGCTGAGGTGGGAATCGAAACCCCCTTCCCCCCCCCCTCTGCACAGTTGACCTCCCGAGGCTGAGTGGATCCCGTTCCTACCGTCGTACCACTTTTCAAGTTGCGTTGCAGAGCCAGGAATCGAACCCGGGCCTCCGAGAGTGGCGGCATTTTACACATCGAGTGGCTACGCTTTCTTACAGTAGTATGGCTACGAAGTAAAATTCAACAACAACAACAACAACAACAAAGATATAACAAATAATTATATGCAAACCAAACATTACACAAAATTATATCGAAATAAGAAATTTCACGATAACAAAAGAAGTAACTTAAAACAAGAAACAAAAGAAAGGTTATAAAAATGGATACAAATGGAGTATGACAAGTGAAACATATCAGTTAAAACTGTCACATATAAATTCACCCCACAAGGTAACCACAAATAAGTTCACAAACGACCTAAATATTTCCGATGCTTGTATATTTGAGTGGTGTCATGGCTTACTGCTAGCTTAAAATTATAAATATAATATTTTTAAGGGGGGAACAACACCTTTTGACCGACCAAAGACGCCATTTTTCAATTTATATTTCATTGACACGCTTTATAACAGCGTAAAAGTTTTGTTAATATCTCTAATACATTCGGAGTTAGAACAAAAAACTTGAAGCCATTTATCGGTAAGTTTCTTGCTCGTTTCCCGTAAATTTTGTTTTTTCAGAAGCGTTTCCCTGATATCTCTAAAAGTTTCTAAGATATTAAGATGAAATTTTGCGTGCATGTACCACTATTTCGTAGAAAAGAAGAAGATACACTTGAATTGTTGAGATAGCTTCATTGGTTAAGTTTATTTTTTTAAACACAAATGAATGAAAAATTTCACTACTTGAAAATAACATAATGAAAAAAATATTTATACTTGGTGGACTTCATTTATTATAGTACATGTTGTAGCTATAACATTATTAATAGGAAAAAATCATGAAACATATTCATGTGTTTGGAAATTGTCAGGAAAACGGCAAAATAGTGCCCATAATACACCGCCATTTGGAATAATTAATTATATTTAATGATATAAATATGTAGGAAGAATTTGTTTGTCATACTAAGTTTCCTTTTAGTATTAATTTCCATTGGTGCGTCGCTAGGCCGTCTCCTTAAGTCCTATGTCTCCCCTGTCCCATCTTTCTCCATAAGAGCCCATGTATAGCACCCATCTTGCGCAATAGCCTCTAGGCCGCTTTCTTCATAAGAGTCTGTGCTTAGCCGCCATCTTGCGCAAGCGCCCCTAGGCCGTCTCCGTAAGTCCTATGTCTCCCCTGTCCCATCTTTCTCCATAAGAGCCTATGTATAGCATCCATCTTGCGCAGTATCCTCTAGGCCAGCTTTCTCCATAAGAGTCTGTGCTTAGCCGCCATCTTGCGCAAGCGCCCGTAGGCAATCTCCTTAAGTCCTATGTCTCCCCTGGGTCAGCTTTCTTCATAAGACTCCGTCTCATAAAGGCTGTCTTGCACAGTAACCTCTGACCATGATTCTAAGAGTTAGCCTCGTAAGAGCCTGTGTATAGCCGCCATCTTGTGCAAGTCACGTCGGGAAGGGCATCTGGCAGTTAAACGATGGCCTGTGTAGTTAGACTCCTCTATGTGGTTAGGTGTGCTCTCTTATGCGAATCTGCATTGCCCTACTACTTAAAATGGCGTCGGAAAGGGCATCTAGCCGTAAAACAGAGGTTAGGCCCCTCCAAGATAGCGGCTGTAAGGTTGGGCATGCTCGCTTATGCAAGTTCACAAAATCGGCATTGCACAACTACTATACTAGGGGTCAATGACCTCGGGTCAGAACCCGCATAGCTACACTACTAGACCTCGGGTGTTGACTCAGCAAAAAAATGCTGACGCTATGATTCTCGACCGGCTTAGCTCCTCTACTATTAAGGAAGAATTTGTTCGTCATACTAGTTTCTTTTAGTATTCATTTCTATTGCTGCGGAAAAATAAGGTTTAATACACCCCATTTTTCTATGTTCAGAGGTGTAGGTCCCCCTTAATATAATGTTGTCCTTCAACCGGATTTATCAGTATACCAGATCCTTGAATGCCAGACGGTTTCACTAGCATTCAATTGAGCAACACAGCAGCCGGACATTTAACCAACAGCGTTACGCATCCACCTCTCTAAAGGAATATTACAACACTGTATTCTTGCTTTATCTGAATTACTAACAAGAATGACGATCTAACAAGATATTAGGATCTATCGGGTGCAATGCACAGAACGTAGAAACCTCAGCCTTGTACTTGGCAGTGATTGTTCTTTTCCCCCTTCCCCATTGGTGAGAAGAGAATTCCATTTAATTCAATTTCTCCGTCCATCGTCCACGGAGCTTCTGTGTATATGAAGTCTTCTGGGTACGTTCAATTCGAAGAGGAAAGGCTATGTTCTCTAATCGAATTGATTTCCAGGGCCGCCTGCTTCATGTCTAAAACCGCTGCTACAGTTAAAGGAAAGGGAGGGGAGTGAAGAGGCCATGAGAGACCAGCAATATAATCAAGTAAGGTGTGGGGTAGAATGGGTAGTGAGTAACACGATCAAAGAAGCCCTACATACTCCGTGAAGAAAAGAACAGGGGGGGAGGCGGGACTTGAACGTTAAGCAGATGACGCGCACGTACCAAATGAAAGAGTTAACACATTTAAAAGTCAGGAAAGAATTTATTTTGCGTAATTTATTTATCTACTTCTTTAACGTCTTCCCTTTTTTTTTCTTTTTCTTTCACCGAGTTTGTTTTGCCCTGCACGACTCAATTTTAACGCAATTGACGTGGACTCGTAATTTTAACGCAATAATGACACCGTTATTAAAGTTGCAGCTGGGCGGGGGGAGGGTTAATTGTAATTTATGGTCTCCAGAGAAATTTTCCACATTGCGCGCATGGCAAGAAGGAGTAAGTTCGTGCAAGGTGAAAGGGTACTGTTATCAAAAGACGCACCTGCAGAGTTCCAACCCATTCTGTTTACTGCGAATGTTTCCAGAAGGTGGCTTTATTTACTCAGCCAGAACACCTCTACCATGCCTATGCCTTGGGAAGACCACGGTTTAGTGTGGATTCTTGTGTTGGTAGGAATAGGAAATACTAACGCACTCTATGGGTAATCCCCCTCCATCCACGTTCTCCTCACATTCTATCTTGCCTTCTTTCTCGCTAATAAAGAAGCGTCCTCCAGGCAACCGCTTTTGTATCACATCTGCTTCTACAACAGCATTGCTGAGTTACGTGCACAGTGAGAACATCTCCAAAAAAAAAAGTGGAACCGGTTACAAACTTACCCCTACAAAATCATGGCTAGACTACCAAGAAATCATTCAAACGACTTCGAACGCTTAGAGCAATGAAGAAAGTAAAATGCACAAGGTTTCTCACAAGAGGAAAATGTACTATGTGTCTTTTAATGTCGAAAATATTTCTTAGCAGGCAAAGGAGGGATCCCCATACTACGAAAAACGCAAATTTAGCAACTTCCATAACTGTGCCGAAAGTTGAGGAGCTTAATGAGCCGGAAAGGTTTCAAATTGTGAGTCTTGGATAGACATATCAAACTAAAAAAGCACATTTCGAAAATCGCTTCCGGCCTAAATGCAATTCCGAAAAAAGGCCTAAAACTGCTTCTTTCTCTACTCGTTTTCATTTTTATTCAAATCATAGCAAAATTAACTTATTTACATATTTATTTCTGTAACGTGTTCCCTGGTTCAATACTCCCAGGTGTTTTGTGATTTTTGAAAAATATCCACACCGAATGTAGTTATAAGGCCTTAAATGAAACTCTGCATTGACACACATTAGCGCTCGTAGCGGTGCTTAAGTGAAACAATGCATTTACTCAATTTAGCGCTCGTAGCGGTGCTTAAGTGAAACAATGCATTGACTCAATCTAGCGCTCGTAGCGGTGCGTAAGTGAAACAATGCATTGACTCAATTTAGCGCTCGTAGCGGTGCTTAAGTGAAACAATGCATTGAATCATATTAGCGCTTGTAGTGGTAGAAAAAGGCAAACTGCTAATCTAATCGATCGGATAACGATGATTAAGTAAAGGATTGTTAATTTTAGGAATAAAGTGTTATATGCTCAAAATTCGTAGCATATACCACTAGGACGTTTTCAGCATTGAATTGCTTGCCTGAAGGGATTTTGAAGTCCTTGAATATAAACATGACTAAAGGTTAGGAGTAGATTTACATTGAGATTCCTATCTTTCTATCTCGGTCTTTAAGGATCGCCATGCTCTACGACAATCTTCGTGGGAGACCGCCATGCTGTTAGTTGTTAAGCTTCCTGGTAGCTGGTGACACTATTGATCGCATCATCATTTATCATTACCGAACGAGTTGGCAGAGCGTTAAGGGTCTCTCAGCTGTGAGCTTGCATTCGCGAGATAGTGGGTTCGACCCTCACAGACAGCAGCCGTGGAGATGGTTTTCCGTGGTTTCCCATTTTCGCATCAGGCAAATGCTGGGGCTATACCATAATTAAGGCATCGTCCGGTTCCTTTCCACACCTAGTCCATCGTCGCCGTAAGACAAATCTGTGCCGTAAAAGCAAATTACACTGACTGACAGAGCAAATGCAACACCAAGGAGGAGTGGTTCGAAAGGGATGAAAGCTGGGGAAAAAACAGAGTCGGCACGGAAGAATAATTGATGTTTATTTCAAACCGATATGCAGGTTACACAATGCGCACGGCATCGACTCAGTAGGATGTAGGACCACCGCGAGCGGCGATGCACGCAGAAACACGTAGAGGTACAGAGTCAATAAGAGTGCGGATGGTGTCCTGAGGGATGGTTCTCCATTCTCTGTCAACCATTTGCCACAGTTGGTTGTCCGTACGAGGCTGGGCCAGAGTTTGCAAACGGCGTCCAATGAGATCCCACACGTGTTCGATTGGTGAGAGATCCGGAGAGTACGCTGGCCACGGAAGCATCTGTACACCTCGTAGAGCCTGTTGGGAGATGCGAGCAGTGTGTGGGCGGGCATTATCCTGCTGAAACAGAGCATTGGGTAGCCCCTGAAGGTACGGGAGTGCCACCGGCCGCAGCACATGCTGCACGTAGCGGTGGGCATTTAACGTGCCTTGAATACGCACTAGAGGTGACGTGGAATCATACGCAATAGCGCCCCAAACCATGATGCCGCGTTGTCTAGCGGTAGGGCGCTCCACAGTTACTGCCGGATTTGACCTTTCTCCACGCCGACGCCACACTCGTCTGCGGTGACTATCACTGACAGAACAGAAGCGTGACTCATCGGAGAACACGACGTTCCGCCATTCCCTCATCCAAGTCGCTCTAGCCCGGCACCATGCCAGGCGTGCACGTCTATGCTGTGGAGTCAATGGTAGTCTTCTGAGCGGGCGCCGGGAGTGCAGGCCTCCTTCAACCAATCGACGGGAAATTGTTCTGGTCGATATTGGAACAGCCAGGGTGTCTTGCACATGCTGAAGAATGGCGGTTGACGTGGCGTGCGGGGCTGCCACCGCTTGGCGGCGGATGCGCCGATCCTCGCGTGCTGACGTCACTCGGGCTGCGCCTGGACCCCTCGCACGTGCCACATGTCCCTGCGCCAACCATCTTCGCCACAGGCGCTGCACCGTGGACACATCCCTATGGGTAGCGGCTGCGATTTGACGAAGCGACCAACCTGCCCTTCTCAGCCCGATCACCATACCCCTCGCAAAGTCGTCTGTCTGCTGGAAATGCCTCCGTTGACGGCGGCCTGGCATTCTTAGCTATACACGTGTCCTGTGGCACACGACAACACGTTCTACAATGACTGTCGGCTGAGAAATCACGGTACGAAGTGGGCCATTCGCCAACGCCGTGTCCCATTTATCGTTCGCTACGTGCGCAGCACAGCGGCGCATTTCACATCATGAGCATACCTCAGTGACGTCAGTCTACCCTGCAATTGGCATAAAGTTCTGACCACTCCTTCTTGGTGTTGCATTTGCTCTGTCAGTCAGTGTATATCATCATTTATCATTCTTTTGTGTCCAATAATAGGAAAATTTGCTCACTAAATCCCAAAACATCAAGAATTCTTCTTCTTCTACCGCTTTTTCCACACTTGCGGGGTCACGCGTGCAAAATACAATGCACATGTTTATTTGGTTGTTTCACGGTTGGGTGCCCTTCCTGACACCATCCCTATTTAGAGGGATACAATCACTAATTCATGTTTCTATGGTGGTTTGTATTGGAGTATGTTGTCTGAATGTGAAGAGGAATGTATTGGTACAAACACAAAAATCCAGTCTCCGAGCAAGAATAATAAATCAGACTCGATTAAAATCCCCAACGCAGTCGCTAATCGAACCCAAGAATATCTGAAGAGAACGACTGAACACCAACAATTCAGCCGAAAACTCGGACACCCAAACAGCAAGTATGTGTTATATTTTCATAACACGTATAGCAAAAGTATCTGTTTAGTAGGCCTATAGTCTTTTACAGACTCTGAAACTTTTCCAAAGTTGTACTTTTAAAGAAAAAGTGACAGTTTTCTGGTCAGAAAGGGTTATGCAACACCTCGTGAACACCTGTAAAACCGGTTAGTCGTCACTTGCTATTTGCCAAATAAGTTAGCAAATTATTATTATTATTATTATTATTATTATTATTATTATTATTATTATTATTATTATTATTATTATTTCATTCGTTTATTCTCTAGGGTTGAGTTTTCCCCCGGACTCAGAGATCACAAATCTACCGCGTTTACGCCAGTGTCCTGGAACGTGAGTGATTAGTCGAGGTTTGCAACTGGGGAAGAGGTTCAGCACCTCACCCAGGTGGCCTCACCTACCATACTGAACAGTGGTCGTGTGGGGGACGGGAAGATTGGAAGGAATAGGCAAGGAAGAGGGAAAGAGGCGTTCGTGGTTACATACCATCCCAGCATTTGCCTGGAGGAGAAGTGGGAAACCACGGAAATCCACTTCGGAGATGGCTGAAGTGGGAAGAGAATCTGCCTCTTCTCAGTTGACCCCTCAAGGCTGGGTGGACCCCGTTCCAGCCCTCGTACCTATTTCAAATTTCGTGGCAGAGCTGGTAATCGAACCCGGGCCTCCGGATGGTGGCAGCTATTCACACTAACCACTACACCACAGAGGCGGACAATCTAACAAATTACTGCGTACAAATCCTGAATCTAATTATTATTTTAAGACTCTCAGATAGTTCTTACATTGCTTTGATATTAATATTAGACTTTTGACAAGAAATCTATTCCATCCATTAAGATTACCAATATTAACGACCGAGCTCGATAGTTGCAGTCGCTTAAGTGCGTCCAGTATCAAATATTCTGGAGATAGTGGGTTCGAACCCAACTGTCGGCAGCCCTGAATGTGGTTTTCCATAGTTTCCCATGTTCACACCAGGCAAATGCTGCGACTGTACCTCAATTAAGGTCACGGCCAGTTCCTTCCCGTGCATCCGGGAGATAGAGGGTTAGAATCCCATTGTCGGCAGCCCTGACGATGGTTTCCCATTTTCACACCGGGCAAATGCTGGGGCTGTACCTTAATTAAGGCCACGGCTGCTTCCTTCCAACACCTAGGCCTTTCCTATCCCATCGTCGTTAAAAGACCCATCTGTGTCGGTGCGACGTTAAGCAACTTGTACAAATAATCCACAGTTGTAGCCATTCAGGCAAGCAACTCAATGTTTAAAATATCTTACGGATATGAGTTACGAATTTTAGGTAAATACATAAAATCTAATAGTATGAGAATATATATTGTATTTATTCCTAAAATATACAATCATTTTCTTAATCATCGTTATCCGGTCGATTAGATTAGCAGTTTGCCTTTTCCTACCACTACTTTTTTGTTTTGCTATTTTGCTTTACGTCGCACCGACACAGATATGTCTTATGGCGACGATGGGATAGGAATGGCCTAGGAATTGGAATGAAGCGGCCGTGGCCTTAATTAAGGTACAGCCCCGGCATTTGCCTGGTGTGAAAATGGGAAACTACAGAAAACCATCGTCAGGGCTGCCGACAGTGGGGCTCGAACCCACTATCTCCCGATTACTGGATACTGGCCGCACTTAAGCGACTGCAGCTATCGAGCTCGGTTCCTACCACTACGGGCGTTAATGTGAGTCAATGCAGAGTTTCATTTAAGCCCTTACAACTACCGGTACATTCGGTGTGGACATTTTTCAAAAATCTAAAATCACATGAGGGTATGGGATCAAGGAACACATTACTGAAAGAATTATTGTGGATTTGGCTAGGATGTGAATCAAAAAAAAGAAAACGAGTAAAGGTACAAGAAAGTTTATGCTGTTTCTTCGGAACGGGCGTTTGAGAGGCCCTAATCGTGACCCTTCTTTCCTTGAGTTCCAATCTTTCTTCATTCTTTTATTTTGCTGTTTCATACCCTCTTGTATCCAAATGTTATTTCCTTTCCTCGTCTCCTTCTCCTGGAAACACTGGATATTTTATATCAACTTTCGGCACAATTGAGAAAATTGCTTAATTTTACGTTCATCGTAGCATGGGAACCACTATTTTGTCTGTTTTCAACATTTAAAAATATATCATGTACTGTACATCTAACGGTGCATTTCTGTACACAGATACAGAGATGTGCATTTCCCCCTCACCAGTAACCCTTCCAAGTAACTTTACACGAGGGATTAAGAAGATTAGCTGGAAGTATGGCTTCATCACAGAGTATCGTCGACAGAGGCGGCAGACTGAACAGTGCATGAGAACATTAGAGAGGAAAATCTTACAAGTCACCGTATTCAAATGCCGTTCTAACTTCTCAGATTCTAGAACGAATTGTTTCGGGGACAAGCTGGGCTATTTTCTGAGGATACTCGTATTTGAGGGGAGGGATGTCACGTTCAACTCTTGCAATAGGACATTTTTGTTACTAGGCGAAGTGACTCAGACGGTAGAGCAATAGTATTATTATTAATATTATTATTCAATTTTGGGCATCTAAGGACCATAGAAGAAATCCTGTTCATTCATCTTGACCAGGGCCTCTCAGAGTGCATCCACCGGTGCATTGCGCGCCGCAAGGTGCAAAAGACGACTTCGCTAGGTTGACTGGAGTGCGGATACCACACTCTTTGAACTTTTACTCTTTCCACACGCCTGTCTCGCCCGCAACGCCTGTCTCCCACTTCCTCACTTGCTCTGCAGTGCTCTACCATCCGAGCCGAGTTCAACCGAGCTTATCCGAGTCGCTCCGAGACAAAACGCTGGTCCGATGTACGACGCACAGAACCTCTGCGCCTCGGTTTGCACGCGTGAGGTTTTGGGCGTTTGAGAGGCCCTAATCGTGACCCTTCTTTCCTTGAGTTCCAATCTTTCTTCATTCCTTCATTTTGTTGTTTCCTCCCCTCTTGTATCCAGATGTTATTGCCTTTCCTCAACTCCATCTCCTGGAAACACTTGACATTTTATATCAAATTTGTGGAAGTTGGCCTGTCGATTATTATATCTTCCCTTATTCTAATCTCTGTCATATCTATGCTTTATTCCTTGGACCCATATTTTCCCGAATATGTACATTTCCTTCTCTCTCTTCTATTTCACCGGTTTTCATACAGAACGTGACATGCAGACTCCATGCTTTGTTTACTGTTTTGTAGGGTTTCATTTTAGTTTTCCTTGATATATTCTCCTTATTGTAGGTATATTTTAGTCATTTGGTACGCTAGCTCCAATTTTCTTGCTATTATTATTATTATTATTATTATTATTATTATTATTATTATTATTATTATTATTATTATTATTGGACCACGTTTATCTAAGTTTTCAATTATTTTTTAGTATCCTTACCCACATGTCCTTCATTCTCCTTTTTTATTTTTGAAAAGTTACTTTACGTCGCACCGACACAGATAGGTTTTATGGCGACGATAAGACAGGAAAGAACTACGAGTGGGAAGGAAGCGGCCGTGGAACTGATTAAGGTACAGCCCCAGCATTTGCCTGGTGTGGAAATGTAAAACCACGGATAACAATTTTCAGGGCTGCCGACAGTGGGGTTCGAACTCACTATCTCCCGAATACTGAATAATGACTGAACTTAAGCTACTGCAGCTATCGAGTCGAGTTCGGTCTTCATTCTCTTAACTTGAGCGTTTCTTCTGTTCTCTGACCAGGGCAGTTGTTTCGCTGGTTTGATCTCATCTTCAGGTACCCCCCAATCCCGCATTTTTTGTTTAACCCGTGAGGGGCCGCATTCGGTCGTTTCAACCATTTCTGTTTATTTTGATCAATCCTTCCGCGAACACTGTTTATTATACTTCCAACCCTCAGTACCTTTCAATGGACTCGTCCATACTTCTGTCACACCACTGCCATCGCTCTCCACTCCTCCAGTGAGTGACAAGCTGGCTATCCGATCATTTTTACTCACACGCGACTCATGGCGTAGACTTATTTATAATGCTGAAATAGCACTTTTATCATTCATTGCTGAGTAGAGGGGATCATTGTCTAAATATGTGTTATATAAAGCTAAACATCATTTTAAAAGTATTTCCCATAACAGAACTTTTCAAATTCATCAGCAAAAGGCAATCTCATTATTATAATTATTATGTTAAAAAGTGTTTGTGTTTAAATAGTTTTATATTATATTAACAATAAATTGTGTATTAAGTAAGCGTTTGGTGTTTTATTGAATTCCGGTCGAAACGACCGTACGCGACTCCTGACGTTACCCTCCGCGGGTTAAAGATGAGTCTATATAGGACATCTTGTTCCATTATTCCACACAGCCTCAAATCATCTTGGTGCCATCTGGGTTTACATATGAGATTTCAAACTTGTGTTAGGATCTGTTTCGTCAGGCATACGAAAGACATGACCAAAGAAAGTCAGCCTCCTTTTCCTGATGACGTCTGTTACTTTGCCCAACTTGTTATGCACTTCATATTTTCTGATCTTCCATGTTCCTTCATTTTTAATGGGTTCTAAGATCTTTCTCTCTATCCTTCGTTCTAATTTCTCCAGTTCTCGTTTTGAGGTTTCATTTCTCAAGTTCAGTGTTTCTGATGCGGTATTTCAACCGTCTGGTAGTGTCGTATTAATGTTTTACTTGGGGGCAAATACTACAGCCTCAGTTCCTGGAGCGAGCTGGAAGCCAGCAGTCAATCACGCTTTGCACCCTGCTGAGTTAATGCGTTCTAAGTCATTTTTGTTAGGTGTGGAGTGGTTGCCAAACCACTTTCTTCCACACTCTCTTCAGTCTTTACCCCTTCTTCGTATCGAGTGCTCTAGACGATTTGGCGACTCCGGTTACAGTAGACGTAGTAACCCCTATAAGCCGCTAATAGACACCGTCCTGCCGCTGGAGAGTAGTGGTGTGAGGCGAGATCATCATGTTTTGACTCCAAGTATATTATTATTATTACTATTATTATTACTATGGTCGTAATACTGAAAGATGCGTTATGACAGTTCTTAGAGGGAGGTCCGGTTACCGCCTGCCGGGATGGGAAGAAGGGAGTAGAGGGTATGGTTGCCATGGAAACGTGGGCGTGCCCACGGCGGTTGCCATGGAGATAAGCCTCCTGGCCGGGTTGAGCTGCATGGGGTTGCCAAACCTCTCACTTCCGAGCGGTTGAACGAGCGAACAAATGAAAAGGAAGGAGAACGGAATGCAGGAATGTGGCAACCCCGTGCGATGGCACGTGCAATGCTCCTCCCTCCAGCCCTAACTGTCAGAACGCTTCTTTCAATATTACGGGTATAGGGTATCCTTGCGAAAAAGCTCGCATGTCCATAAAGTATGTTGCGGAGTAGCCCCCTGGTGAACTACTGATGAACTAAGGAATACACAAATCAGTACAATATTAGACAATCTTACTTACTAATTAATGTAATCGTTGATTTTTTAACATTTATGGTATCCACTTGAATGGAAGCAATACAAGTGCATTACTATATTTTGGATTTACTATCGTTCTTTTCTTAACTATTAATTACAGCATGCTACAATGACATACAACAAGTGTACCAGCGGCCAAAATGTGAAGTATACGGCAATGAGAGGGTGTATTTTCCTACAGCAACAGAATTTGCAAATTGCACACTTCATACAATATTTTAAACTCGTTTTTTAAAGAAATTATTGGTATTTATGAATAAGAGTGCAATTCTTAACGGCTAATGTCTATTATCTTTCTTTTGAATGGTCATTTATCACGATCGGTTATTTGTGAGCGCCGCAAAAGCGATATATACTACTGAAATAATATGTATGATGATGAATTTTATTTCGTTACCACTGGATGAACTGGAAGAATAGAACTGAGCCACTGTACATCTATCGCCTAAACCCAACGCTGAAAGAGTACAGGAATGTAGCGAATTTTTATGGAATACCAAACATATTAAAAGGTTTACTTCGGTGAAAAACTGAGATTTTATAACAGAGAGAGAAGAAAACCGTTCTGGATAGTTACCATAATGCTAGAGAAACCATAACCCATGAATGCAATAACAAATGAAAATATATTTAATTCATTTACATTGGAATTTTTTAAACTTTGCAATACTCATTATTTTCAGGTGCATTCTATTTATTCAAATTATCTTAAGATGATTTTGTACGATTTGTAGGGGGGCCTCTGAAAATCTCAGTTGATGTGTCTTGCAGTGAATTACTAGGGTGTCGAAAACTTTTTGAAAATATTCACAGAGATTGTGTGATTGTTCCGTGCGCACCAAACAACATACCTATAATTACGCTGTTATTATTTTTATACTTGTGACACAACTCCGGAAAGCATGGCTCATAGTGCCTCTTATTTTCTGTACCAACCTTCTTGGACTGCATTTTATCTCACTCAACTTTGACTGTCGGGACGACATTAACTACTTTGCTGAATTTCCTATCATTACAATGCAATGGAAATAATATTGAAACCAATGGTTACTTCATCATATACTTCGAACTGTTTTGTATGTCTAAAAGCAGTCAGATAATCTTCTATTCTGCCTGTTATTTCTCAGGAGCTCCCTTTTGCTGCTAAAACCAAGAATGTGAACAAGGGTTTGAATACTTACGGCAAGGGGCATCTAGACTCCTATCGGGAACACTACGAACTGCAAACAACATTGTAGTTAAATTTTATGGCGTTCGTCCATATCCAACTATTAGATATCTTCCTCTATGAGGAATGAGATACATTGTGACGTGCCGGGTCACATCAATTTTGATATAAATAAATACTCGCTCATTTCCCTCTCCATAAACAATACATCTCGGGCGCCAGCCTTCAAACTTATGGCTTGAAGACAATAGTTGATAATTAATATTAATAGGTGGTTAAACTCCAAATACTCCCAGAGGTGGGGTGAAAGAACACTAATAATTAAGTACACACTGCCTAGGAAACTAAGGATCATTAATAAGAATGTATGAAAGTACCAATTAAAATAACGATTTATTAGGATGATAAACGTGACGGCGTATATACGAAAATTGAACTTACGGAAACAAAAAATGAATGACATAAAATTTAATAAAATGAAGTGTTACGCTGGGACTTCCAGTAATGTATGCCATTAGATCACCAGTTGTAGATGCTGGTATCTGGATACGTTCGATGGAGGAGCTGTTTTCTGGTTCTCTCGTACTGCTTTTATTATCTCTCGTAGTAAGTACCAGTCCTATTTCCGATTCATGTATTGTCCACTAATTGGACAACGACTTTCCTCACCTTAACACTTATTATAACACTCATTATATAATGTGGTAATGATCCCTTATTTCAATATTAAAACCAACTTGGATGGCGTTCATGGAGAGAATACACTTGTATTCTTCCGTATTACAGAAATGTTACGTAACTAAAGATATAACAAAAATAACTACTGTCCGAGACAAGCCAAAGGTCTTCTTCTTCTTCGTCTTCTTATTTTCCTTCTTCTTCTTCTTCTTCTTCTTCCTCTATCATTATGACCAGTAGACGCTGAGATACTTAGGTGCTAAGACATTCGGTACTTGAGACGTTAAGACCATCAGACCCTAATACCGTCTCGAACTCTTGTCGTTGAGGTATATAGATTCTAAAATCTCCCTCCATCTCTCATATTATATGGTCCAGTAAGATCTGATGTTCTACCCCTTCTTTCCATCGCTGTATATCCATCATCTCGTTTGGTAACCACAATCCAATAGGTAGAAAGTTCGCGGGTTTTCTAAGCGTCACCTAGCAAAGCCTGAAAAATAGGAGTTAAGAAGTTCTAACTCCATCTTCAGAGTATGGTGAGGACAGGGTAAGTCTGTAATCTCGATGACACCCTTTCCGTAATAAAGAGCTAAAATTAGCATGGCGTGTCTGGTCGGCTGACCTCGGGCTACTGAAGATCACTGCAAGCAATTAATACGCGTGATCTTGTAATACCTTACGCAAGACTTAACGCATTCAGATGTCGTTATTGCCGTGATACAAAGACATGTGATGATAATGTGAAATTGATGACTAAAAAACCCTATACATACGCATAATAATCTTACATGACCTACCTCAAATTAAATACTAATATCTTAGAAAGTAAACTCTATAAGTGGTCTCAAGTCCGGTTCAGAAAAGAAACACTAGTGGTAGAAATTGAACACCTTACATCCCGTAAGAAGGTCAGAGCACGTGCCAAAAGAGGGCTCTATGATATTATGGCTCCATACCCCACATGCCCGATGGTTTACTCAGCGAATGACTTGGCCGGGCGGATGGAATCGCGTACGTGTTGCAGTGTTCTACACAGACATTTTCATCAGCCGGGTGGCAGGAATGAGTATCCGGACGGGGAATACTACTTAAAACTTCAATATGAAAACAGGTTCAGAGCATTAACAATAATATCAGATAGGTTATCATTAAACTGCAAATCTGAAGTATTTTAGCGTTATTATTCCGAAAATGACTTAACACAGTATTTTTGAAATTTTAGTGTCCTACTGCTCCTTCCATATCATGTAACAGCGGGCATAGGCCTACCACTCGTTTGCTGTGGACATGTGGACTGCCATACGGGTTTGTGACGACATGTGAAATAGAGGGATCACATGCGAATGCACGCTAATCCAGATCCTGCTCGCTCATGATACTACGCGCTGGTTGAACAGAACCTTTGATCTCCGATGTAATTGGTGCAATTATGGTGACAATAATGATTTATCATTTAATTAAACAGTTTTACAATATCTACAGTATATATTAAAAGACTTTAGTAAAAACAACTTTGGCAAATCCTTCCGTCCAATTTTCTTCATTTTTGTCTTAGTCTCTCCGAAACTACCCGCCGGTGAATCATGAAACATTTATTGGTCTCTAAGTACAGTCAAATTTGTATAATCGTAAAATCAAATCACTGAAAAATGATATGACTTATGGATTTTAGTGCCGGGTGTGCCCGAGGATAAGTTCGGCTTGCCAGATTCAAGTCTTTCTGGAACCGATGCCCGTAGGCGACCTGCGGGTCTTGATGAGGATGAAATGATACACGTGATCCCCGTGCCAGCGGAATTAAACAATTATGGTTAAAATTCCCGATCCTGCCGGGATCAAACCATTAAATGATCACTACAATAATTGCAGGCGAAGGCTTACCCTAACCTGCAATACATTTTGTACTTAGCAGGTTGCTAAGCGACTAACACTTTCATAAATATTCCGATGTATGCGATTTTCATCCTTACTAATGTCATTGCATGCAGACATGTTGATTACTGCCTGTCAAGCCAGAGACTATACACTTCTTCTGAACACGGAAGAATACTATTCCCTGCAGAGACTCTGTGATTCTCTAACCTTTCCAAGTTTCCAAATATATTCAACAGATGGCATGCTGCTAGGAGAGAAAGGTCTAAGTACAAACAGACCCCATTATGTCATACACCTTAGACATTATCTGGGAACACCTATCGAAGGATAACCTAGATGCACTAGAAAAAGTGAGGGCCATGTATCTTTAAACAGTTCTCTGTCTGGCAAAAAACGCTTCTTTGCGACTAACCTATGAGCTCAGAAGACAACAGTTCTGTATGGAAGAACTGTGATTAAAAATACCATTGCCTTCTACGACACAATACCAAGCTTTACATCAAGAATTGCAGGATTTAAAAAAAAGCGAATGTAAGGAAAGATTTTTACGAAACAGGTGGCATGATGACGTCAGAATGAGTTCTGAACACGAACTGCGGCTTGTTATTAAATTTTCATAAAACTTTTCAAAAGGGCAGGTAAAACAATATGACTACGAAGGGCATACCAAGACGAGTTATCTGACCTATTTATAATGAAAGCTGAGGAGCAGCGCGGGTTCCCTGTTTACATGTTCATTTGGAGCACTCAATGACTGAAATATGTATTAAAATTATGTAACTGGCACATATCTAGGTTATATTGGCCGGGCGGCCCGTAAAAGTAGCAGGGTGGTACGCCCATTAAAAAGGCTCCAGGGCGAACACTGACCTTGCATTCGGGAGATGAGTTCGAATCCCGCCATAGGCAGCCCTGAACCAATTTTACAACCGGTAAGTACTGAAGCTGTACCGTAATTAAGACCACGGCGGCTACCTTCCCAATTCTAGCCTATTCTTGCGTCACAGTAACCTGCTGATGTGTTAACGTGACCTCAAAACACTAGCAAAAAGAATTTTTACTCGTAAATGACAGCAGGAGACATCTACTGCCGGATTGCTGTACCTGACGACTTGATGAGGAAAAAGAATTATGGGACACGAAACATTAACATTGAGGAATTACTGGGAAGGATTATAATTTATAGGTAGGCCGGCACAAGGTTGCACTTGACAGATATAGTTCAAGTTGGCACCACAGCAAAAAATATTTGAAGAACCTTACTCGTCAATCAGAACGACCAATCCACTAACTTTTATATCAGATACAGTTATACATTTTATATATACTAGTTCGTATTTAATTTCGTATATTGCGTATAACCTTTTATTTACTTACAAAAACTTGAGCATTTTTAAAAATGATAATGTTTAAGCGAAGGCAGCGGTCGGCCGACCCCGGAGGGGAACCGGAGCCATTACCCCAGCTGTCTAAAATACAGGGGGGACGCTATGTCGCTTTGTTTAAAAAGAAAAAAAGGTCGTTTTCTACATGAAGGAAATAAATATATTTCAATGGTGTAATACCTCGTATCCCATAATATCCAGCCACACATGGATATGAAGGGAGCCATTACCCCAGCTGTCTAAAATACAGGGGGGACGCTATGTCGCTTTGTTTAAAAAGAAAAAAGGTCGTTTTCCACATGAAGGAAATAAATATATTTAAATGGTGTAATACCTCGTATCCCATAATATCCAGCCACACATGGATATGAAGCCCATCAGAACAACCTTATTTTTATATAGGTCAAAGGCAGGCATTTATACAAGTGGAGGCACATGCCTCCCCTAGTGCACCGTCACTGCATTGTCCTACATAGGAGGCTTGCAGTGGTGTCTCAACGGCGCACTAGCGCCAGCATTTTTAAAAAGTGTAGCATTCCAACTGATGAGCCCACTGCTACACTGGGGCGGAAGGCTGCTAATTTAGCGATTGGGATATGATGTATTGCTAGCGCAGGGAAGATATATTCACTATCATTATTTGCATTGTTTAAATGTAGTAGATACAAGTATAGTGTTATACTTTTGCAATGGTTAAGTCTACGACAGGTAATACACCTCTAAATTCCACGAACCTATTATGCTGGCGAAGGAGGGGGAGAGGTGATAACTCCACGTGGCGCACCCCAGGTGGCGGATAGTGGGGTCCTAACCGGCTTTTCGGCGGACTTGAGCGAAGTAAAACAGCTTTCGTGGACCAAACACACAAACCCTGTGGGTGGGTGACGATGACGAAAAATACAACCACGGTGTCCCCTGTCTGTCGTAAGAGGCGACTAAAAGGTGCGACCAAGGGATGATATTAGAACCATTTGATTACTTGTGATTAGTACCATTACGTGCGGAACACCATGGGTCTAAGTTGCCTGAGAGTAATACCATTATGTTAGGAACACCATGGGTCTAAGTTGCCTGAGAGTAATACCATTACGTGCGGAACACCATGGGTCTAAGTTGCCTGAGAGTAATACCATTATGTGAGGAACACCATGGGTCTAAGTTGCCTGAGAGTAATACCATTACGTGCGGAACACCATGGGTCTAAGTTGCCTGAGAGTAATACCATTACGTGAGGAACACCATGGGTCTAAGTTGCCTGAGAGTAATACCATTATGTGAGGAACACCATGGGTCTAAGTTGCCTGAGAGTAATACCATTATGTGAGGAACACCATGGGTCTAAGTTGCCTGAGAGTAATACCATTATGTGAGCAACACCATGGGTCTAAGTTGCCTGAGAGTAATACCATTATGTGAGCAACACCATGGGTCTAAGTTGCCTGAGAGTAATACCATTATGTGAGCAACACCATGGGTCTAAGTTGCCTGAGAGTAATACCATTATGTGAGGAACACCATGGGTCTAAGTTGCCTGAGAGTAATACCATTATGTGAGGAACACCATGGGTCTAAGTTGCCTGAGAGTAATACCATTATGTGAGCAACACCATGGGTCTAAGTTGCCAGTGGTTGGGACCACATTGTGAGAAAGAAACATGGGTTTGGCTGGCGCCAGTGGTAAGTACCACTGTCAAATCCTGGGTCTGCGTTGCCTGAGAGTAATACCATTATGTGAGGAACACCATGGTTTTGTGTTGCCTGTGCGAGTTGCCATAATATGTGATACGCCGTGGGTCTACACTGCAGATAATTAGTAGCATTATGTGAGCAACACCATGAGTGTACGTGGCCTGTGATTAGTCTCACTATCTGAGGAACACCACTGGTCTGCGTTGCTTGTGATTAGTACAACTATAGGAGGAACCCCACGGTTCTGCCTTACCAGTTATTCGTACCATTATCAGGGGCCGGTGACCTGGATTTTGCACCCTTTTAGATAAGAATCATCCCAGTAATTACGGCATTGTGAATAGGATCCAATGAAAGTTTTTGTTTCACGATCATTTTTCCATCGGCATGCGTTTTAGACTAGTCATTGGATACATTTTGAAGATTTAATTTTCATTTCGTTCACCTCGTACCATTAGGGGGTCGATGACCTAGCTGTTAGTCCCCTATAAACAACAATCATCACCATCATACCTCTATATTTGTGAGAACAAATAACATATCTCAGTTTGCAGATAACGAAACGTATCCCGTTACATTCATATCACCAGCTACAGTAGTCCTCTTCTCCTCTCGTTTGAAAGTTTACAGAGAGAAAAGCACAAGAAGAGAGCGCAGATCACGCCTGGGGTGACAGGAACCAACTCGGATATCAATGGAAGTGTACAGGAACTCCCACTTCTCTTGTACTCATCTTTTAGAATACCACTCTCTGCTTTGATAAAAGTGCACATCACAATTTATCTCCTTTCACATCAGTTACAATTCCCTTCCATCGATTTCAATGGTTCAATTTCTCCTTTCAGTAGATAAAATCTGTTTCCTCTTTTGGTATTCATAATATTCCTCACAAGCATGAAGGATCATTTAATCCTTCATTTTAACAACTAGGTATTTAAAGTGTTAAAATCTACTACCGTTAACAAGCAATGTTAAATCAGGAAATAGCAGCTTCTGTCCAAGAAATTAATAAAATATAAAATATGTAATTATCTAAGTATTTATAAAGTTTTTCCCTTTTCAAATATCTATGGAGTCAATTTTCGTATTCGTTTTACTATAGGACCAGCTCCTCTCACAAAAAACCAAGTTCCGACTTCCAAATACCAAGTGAAATCCGTTCTCTTTTACGGCTGTGAATAACAAAAGGTGTTCAGTGACTCGCTGTCTGCGGTGTATCATCAATATACGACGGCCTGAAGTGATCTCAGGCGAAAAAATGTGGAAGTAAACCAACCAGAAACTCATTGATGTAGAAATAAGGAAAAGAATGTGAGGATGGACAAGCAACATATTTAAGGCAGCCCTGACGAGCTTCAGCTGTCCAGTTTGGGTTCAGTTCTTCCAGCGATCAATACGGTGAGTGACAGCGCTTTCTAGTGAGTGCTTCGGATCACTGGAGTGCTATTATATGTCAACTGACGGCAAAAGCGAACAGTGCAGTTGAGCGGCGACGGACAGTAAACGAAGAGCATGCGAACTTTGTTACAGACTTTTGAGGCTGTGTTGCGCGCTGTTAAGCGTGAAGTGTCTGGCCACTCTAGTTGTACAGTGAGTTTCATCGTGAACAGTCCTAGTGACAACTGCAGAAGAAGTGTGTGTAGTATAACAGTTTTAACTTGTAAGTGTCAGTGCGAGCAACTTGTGTGACTGAATAGTGGAACAGATAGAGATTGCGCTAACTAGCGTAATTGTGTGCCTCCGTATTTGTGTGAACAATTAGTGTTAATTAATAAATCTTAGAATAACGGTACCAGTGGTGTTTAATATTTAAATTGAATTTTGCGTAATTACTGTCACTGTTTTTATGTACTGTACCGTGTGGTTATAATTAAACTTTCCCTACTCGTGTCCATAAGTAAAAACCAATAGTTTCATGACCATGAAAGTTAATACAAATCCTTGAGGGCCTGTACTGTTCCGCAGCATTCGTTATAAATAGGTAACATAATCCGTCTAGATATGCCTCTCGTAGTTATATTGTTTTGACGGCCTTTTTCAAAGTTTTATGAACATTTAATAAGAAGCGTGTTATGGTATGCCGCAGTTTGTAGTCAGAATTCACCCATTATGATGTCATCGTGCCGTCTGTTCGATAAACAT
Source organism: Anabrus simplex (assembly GCF_040414725.1). Classification (NCBI taxonomy): domain Eukaryota; kingdom Metazoa; phylum Arthropoda; class Insecta; order Orthoptera; family Tettigoniidae; genus Anabrus; species Anabrus simplex. The sequence continues at coordinate 30,866,229 of NC_090278.1, forward strand.
CTATCCATATGTTAGCTTTCTTATCCTGCAGTTCTTGATGTAAAGCTTGGTATTGTGTCGTAGAAGGCTATGGTATTTTTTAATCGCAATTGTCTTGTAAGATCATTGGTTAGTCTCGAAAGAGAGTCTTTTTGTCAGACAGAGAACATTTTAAAGATATATGGCCTTCACTCTTTCTAGTGTAGCTAGGTTATCCTTCGATAGGTGTTCCCAGATAATAATGGGATCTGTTTGTATGCAGAACTCTTTGTCTTGGCAGCATGTAAGTTATTAGAAACGTTCTGCCATCTGTTGAATATATTTGGAAGCTGGTAAACGTTAGAGAATCAAAGAGTATCTAGCTGGAAATAATATTCTTCCGTGATCACAGGAAGTGTATATTCTCTGGAGTTTTAGGTAGTAATTAAAGATGGCTGCATGCAATGACATTAATAAGAATGAGAATCACATATATCAGAATATTAATGAAAGTGTTAGTCGCTCAGCAACTTGCAAAGTTGCGGGTTAGGGTAAATCTTCAGCGGAAATGACTGGAGTGATAATTTAATGAATTGGCTGAACTTACAGACTTATCAATATCTCATGATTCACCTGCAGGTAATTCCGGAGAGAATGAAACAGGAATTAAGCAAATCAATCCAGTACAACGGACAGACGGACTTGCCAAGAGAAATAACGCATAAGCCAGTCCAGTGAAGCACTTCCAATTCGTTCCCATATCATGCAATATGACTGGATAGTCTGGAAGCGTAATATAGCTTGCTACATGGCTGCGCAAACCATCACCGTGGGTGTGCCTGCTAGTTTTTTTCTCTGAGATTCAGCATATGGGTGAACAGTCCTCTGATAAACCCTGCCTTACAGGTACGGTGCACCATCACATCTTGTAGCCCCATAATCTGGACATTGGTACGCATACTATGAAAACGTCCCTGTCTAGAATGGGTTAAGTAGGGAAGGTTTAATTTTAATCACAGGAGATATCCTTGAGCATCCCCGATGATTGACTTTAAGGTCGAATTATACCTATCAAACCAATTGTATCAATTTCACGTCGCACCGACTATGACGTATCTTATGACAAAGATGAAATACGATGGGGAGGGAAGTGAATGAGGCCTTAATTAAGACACCGTCCCAGCATATGTCTGCTTTGAAAATGGAAAACAACAGAAAACCTTCTTCAGGGATGTCGACAGTGGAGTCTTAACGCATATTACCTTCCCCATTGTGCTCGGAAAGCGTCCATTCCTTTTCTGGATATTTCGATTAGAATCCAAACTCATTCAAGAATTTTTATCTCTGAAAAGAGGTTCTCATACACAAAGTAGAAAATCACCGTAAGTGAGCAGCAATATCGATGAGTAAGTATTGTTGTCGACTTACTCACGTATATATGAAGACCGTTTGACTAGGTAATAACCGTCACACCAAGCCAATGTTTCAAATGGTCTATTTACTGTATGTCACGGATTTAATTTCATTTAAATTATCTATTAACTAATGGAATCAATTGTATGGTAATATTAATATTATAACTGACAGATTGGGCAAGTGATATACGCGATTCGTTTCGCAGCTTTAACTACGCCACAGTGAAAATTTACTCGCGGTGTTCGTATAAAACCTAGAATCCTTTGCAGTCGTATAATTTTTGGATGGATACAAAACTCTACCCATAGTGTATACGTCATTTATTTGTGTTTTTACTTCATTTTGTATTTGTTTATTTATTTATTTATTTAGCATATCGCTTTTAGCGTCGGCAGTGTCCGAGGACATGTTCGATTCACCTGGTGCATATGTGTCTGTTTGACGCCAATGGGCGACCAGCATGTATGGGTATGAGGTGATGATGAAGATGAGGAGGGGAAAGATTGAAACCCGGTGCAGGCACGTAGCATACACCTGTCAATAAAGGCGAAGGTGTCTGCTCAAGCCCCAAAGTCGACATCGAACGGTCGAACCACCATCAACGGCGTCATATGCCCTCAATGCGAATGGGTTTTGGAAATAAACCCAGGCTTTTGTGCAACCTAATTTTTAGAAATGATACATCATTACGAGGTGAGCATCACGGAAATGAAGATATTGATATTTATTAAGCAACTTTGATGGTTTTAGCAGATACTAATGAATGATCCAGCGTAGTGGAATAGTTTGAACACCGTCCAGCTTCTAGGTTCGAAGGGCAAAGTTCTCGACAGTTGCGATAGATAGACACTATATATTGACAATACGTGTTCCCGACTAGTTCAACAGATGGCCCACATGAAGCAACGCGGTTTGGAGATTTTAACTTTCAGTTTCGAATCAGTCAGTTTATAACTGTTGCATTTTTCAATCTGCCGAAACTCATTTTGAATAAGTATGTTCACAAACCATCAGAAAAGAAATAATATGGTAACAAAATTATACCTTAAATATAAAAATCGTCATTAAAATAGAATAACATGTTTCGTGTTTGAAAGCACATCATCAGATTCTATCAAATCACACTCTAAATATATAAATATATAAAAACGTATGTTTATTTCAGTGTAAATCTTTAAAAAATTAATAAATAGTCATAAATATTTATGTTCATTTTCCTATAGGCTAATGTAATGTAAATGAAAATGGACCTTACCGTACCGTATGTTTTCATGACGTATTTACGCACTCCTACAGTATAATGTATTTAAGGCTCATCACAACGAAAATTGTTGTGATGGGCTGCATATCCACATGTGGCTGTGAGGCGTGACCAATCTTATGGAAGATACTGGACAGGAAAAGCATTGTCATACGCGGTATTGTTTCTTAACGGACGATATATTCCAGGGGGATTATGAAATGGTAGTCCGAGAGAAATTTGAAGCCAATATTGCCTGACAACGTGAGAGAAACCACGTTGCTTCCTGTGGACTATCTGTTGAACTAGCCGGGAACACGTACTGTCAACATATATATCGTACCTGCCATCTATCGCAACTGTCGAGAACTTTGTCCTTCGAACGCCATGCCATTACCACCCAAATCCGGTGTTTAGAGCTGTAAAATGGCGTTAAGGCAAAACAGATAACGGAATTTGAAAGTGGAGGAATTGGGAAAATTTTTAGGATAAAATTGAAAATTCGATTTTTTGTGTCATTTTCAGACATATGTATAATACAGTACCAAGAACATCAGCTACAAACTATAGTAATAAGGCAGTGAAGAGTAAATGAACACTAAAGCCCGGATATTTAGGCAGTAATAGGTTACTGAAGCGAGTAACAAGTACAGCCTAGCCTGCAAAACGCACAACGATTATGCTGTGTGATTTGCATAAATGTTAGGGGTATGGCCTGTCAGAACCCCTAGAATTTATACTACTCTCACTACATTATGGAAGAACCCGAATTTTTAAAACAGTAATAGGTTACTGAAGCCAGTAACATGTATAGCCTACCCTGCACAACGCACAATGGTTATGGTGTCAGATTTGCATAAATGTTAGGAGTACGGCCTGTTAGAACCCCTAGAATTTATGTTACTCTCGCTACATCACGGAAGAGCGGGCTGGACGAAACATCCTACTAACCAAATAAGTTTGCATCCTAACCTACAGTATTATTGACTAAAAATGTCCGGCTCCATGGCTAAATGGTTAGCGTGCTGGCCTTTGGTCACAGAGGCCCCGGGTTCGATTACCGGCATGGTCGGGAATTTTACCCACCATTAGTTAATTTCTTTCGCTACGAGTCTGGGTGTATGTCTCATCTTCATCACGACGCGCAGGTCTCCTACGGGTGTCAAATCGAAAGATCTGTACCTGGCGAGCCGAAAAACGTGTCTTCGGACACTCCCGGCACTAAAAGCCATACGCCATTGTATTTACCTAAAAATCCAAGTCTAGTGATCACCATTACTTGCTCCAGAAACAACATTTGGGAGTGTCTCAGCTAAACAGCTCTCGGGTGAGAAATGTAGTCCGGCATGTATGGGGTAGAAAATAAGTTTGAAATAAACAGGGAGAGGGTTGGGGTGGATTGCAATTTATACGTCATGCATGCTAGTAATTGTCTTTCTGATGAATATTTATGTTCCTCTAAAGCTATTTCAGCAGAATAGCTTCTATACATTACGGTTAATTGATCCGTGCTTTTTGTTTTATTAAAGATACTGGTGGTAATGCTTGCGTTCTGTTTTGTTTAACACCGCTTGCATGTGAATCGGGGTCGTTAGTAGTTAGTGGCGGTTTGTATGTTTGCTTCTGTAGAATGTAGCGTCGCGGGTAGTTTTAATGTGGCTGAATAAAGAACTGTATTGGGGGGATTGTGTGATGCTGCCGGAGGATTGTCGTTTAAAGGAAGTAATTCCGTGTCTCTTCAAAAATATTATCTGTAATGCTTCTGTCCTAATACACTTTTAGAGGTTCACTACACGTCCACAAAGTGCTTATAAAAATAATAATAATAATAATAAATGCCTTTGCTGGCAGGACCTAGTGTTTACAGCGCACTGTGTCTTCTGGTAGAGGCTAGAGCAATTTTGTTACTTTCATAGATCTGTCTCTGTCTTATCTTTGGCTTTGACAATATGAAAGTGACTGAGGTATGAGCGATGCTAGTAATGCCATTCCTTATGCAGCCAGTTCCTGCTATGAATGGTGCGAAAATGTTGCTCATAGGGTCAGTTGGTGTATGCATAGCAACTCTGGCTCGGTGAGGAAAGCAACGGGAAACTACCTCACTCCTCATTTCCCTAGTACGCCTCTTCAGTGATGCCTAGCCCATCTATGACAACTGATGGCAGAGCTGTTGAGGATCCCACCAGCGGAATCGCTGAAGGACTGAACATACATACATACATACATACATACATACATACATACATACATACATACATACATACATACATACATACATACATACATACATACATACATAATGAGCTACTGATAGGCTCAAAAGGTAAATTTTAAACTTATCCTTATCAACGAAAAATCACAATTAACTAAAATATGATGATGATGATGATGATGATGCTTGTTGTTTAAAGGGGCCTAACATTGAGGTCATCGGCCCCTAATGGTACGAAATGAAAGAACAAAAATGTCAAATTCATCCACTGACCAAATAATAATAATAATGTCGTCATGAAGAATGAATGGATGGACATGAACCCAACAAAAAAAAAAAAAAAAGGAAACAAACAACCAAAATACAGTGGATCAGACTCAAAGATCATACATAATTGATTACTGACCAAGAGACCACTCATAAAGCACACTGACGCTTGATATTTAAAGGGGTGCAAAATCCATGTCTAAGGCCCCACAGAATGGTACATGTCGCGAGTAAAGTAGAACCATGGTATTGGCATGTTGGGGTATTAATCAAAAGTAGCGAAGACTCACAGTGTTCCACACAAGACGGTACTACTCACAAGTATTGTACTTCGTACAGGTAACGCAGACCTATGGTGTTTCTCACACAATGGCGCCACTCATAGCCAACGCAAACCGATGAGTTTCCTCAGCTAGGTGTACTAGTTACGGATGCCGGTCCCAAGGGCCCCGTGGTGTTCCTCACAGAGTGGATACTAATCAAAGGCAATGCAGACCCACGGTGTCGCTCATATAGTGGTACAACTCACAGGTGCACGGGTACTGGAAACCCCCAGGCCACGCTCATGACTACTACTAAACACAAACCCATTTCGTACCGAACATAGTGGTACAACTCGCAAGTACAGGCAACCCATGGTGTTCCCCGCGTGATGGTACGAATCAAAAGTAGTTTCATGGTTCTAATTCAATCATCCCTTGGTCGCCCCTTTTAGTCGCCTCCCACGACAAGCAGGGGATACCGTGGGTGTATTATACGTCAGCCTCCCCCACCCACAGGGGGTGTGTGTTTGGTCCGCGAGAGGTATTTTATTTCCCTCAAGTCCGCCGGCAAGCCGGTTAGGACCCCCCTATCCGCCACCTGGGACGCGCCAAGTGGGAGTATCACCTCTCCCCCTGCTACGCCTGCGTAGCAGGTTCGTGGCAATTGGCTAAAAGAAATCATTGAAGACCTAAATGAAATTGGCATTAATGAAGAAACTATTCAAGATAAAATAAAATTCAGAACCTTAATATATAAAAACACAAATGTTCTGTAAAGAACAGCCGACTGTGAGCTTGCATCCGGGAGCTCGTGGGTTCGAGCCCCACTGTCGGCAGCCCTGAAGATGGCTTTCCGTGGTTTCCCATTTTCACACCCGGCAAATGCTGGGGCTGTGCCTTATTTAAGGCCACGGCCGCTTCCTTCCAACTCCTAGGCCTCTCCTCTCCCATCGTCGCCATAAGACCTATATGTGTCGGTGCGACGTAAAGCAACTAGCAAAAAAAAACACGTTAAAAAGAAGGATCACAGCGAGAGGATGAAGGAATATTGGGAAGTGAAGAAGAAAAAAAAAATGTTATTCATGAGGTATATTGTTGGGCTTATGCCGTGTAAATAATTATCTTTAGGACACAGCGTTTATCGTAAGCCTACACACACCAATAGATATCAGATTCACACCATCACCCTGCCCAGAAACATGGTATCCTTACAACTCTGACTACCAGAGCCAGGAGGATTTGTGAAGTGTCAGTTCTACACGAGGAAATTAACACCTTGAGAACCACCTTTGAGAGCAACGGTTACAACAGAGCTTTGATCTCAAGGGTTGTGAAATCGGCACATTATCAGACGTCTGTTAAGGAAAAGGATGTAAAAGGAACTGCTTAGCTACCTTACATACATAACACGACGGATCGTATTGCTAAAATCTTACGTAGGTACCATGTACGAACTGTTTTTGGAACATCAGTTAAGATTAGGCAACTCCTGCGACCAACTAAGGATAGTTTGCCTAAATTGCAACAACCTCGTATGTACAGAGTTCCCTGTACTTGTGGCAAGGTTTATACTGAGCAGACTTCGAGAACGGTATTTACTCGACCAGATGTATCAGACTCAACCAACCTGATAAATCAGCTGTTGCTGATCATGCATTAACACCTGGCCATGATGTCTTGTTCCAAGAAGTGGATGTTCTTGTCAGTATAAAGCAATATCGCCCAAGAATTATCAGGGAGGCGGTTGAAATGCGTAAACACCCAGATTATTTCAACCGCGATACAGGCTACAACCTTAGTGAATCATGGCCACCTATTATCAGAACCATTAAAGAGTAATGCTTTACTGTTGCCATTCGTTGTCTCTAGCTGGGGCTAAAATGACGTCCCGTTTACATCTTAGGGCACCATATCAAGTTCCCTGTTGCTTTCTCCTAGCAACGTTTTATGCGTCGATTCATTTCTCTGTTGTCTCCTGATGAAGAAAGGCAAGGTTCCTTTCGATACGCGTTGAGTGTGTTTTATAATTAATTACACGGCACAAGCCCATCTCTTTGGTATTCTTTCGCTTGGACTTTTTCTGTTGGCTGCTGCCTGAACTAAAGCCTTCTCTATTGTTGCCGCCCGGGCGTCTTGTGCTGAGGTGGAAGAACTGCAACATATTTTGCTAGTATAGTAAATAAAGAGGTCTTTTCATGCCTAGCTCATTCCTGATGGACATACACATTCTTGTTTGAGCCCAGGGTATTCTCAACATTCTTCGCCAGCGCCACATTTCGAAGCCACCAATATTCTAGTGTTCTCTAGCTTTGATGTTTCCAGGTTTCACAAACTTACAAGAAGATGGAATACACGACAGGATGCTCCAAGCAGATTTTGGTGTTTCTAGATATTCCTCTGTCACGCTAGATAATTTTCAACTTTCCGATTACAGAATCCAAGGGGCAATACTCTTTTAATTTTCTATCCCATAACCACCATTGTCGCTCATAACTGACCATTGGTAAATACATTAATGTATAGCTGAAACATCCATCAAGAGATCAGTGAACTGAAGGCGCTTGGCACGGTCAACTACCTTGTCTTGTTACGGCTAATCCCCAAACTAAGAGTAAGACATTCTACCTTAACATATTCCAGAATGATTGCAAACTCTTCCTCACTGATTGATAGATAACAGGCAAGTAAATAATAATAATAATAATAATAATCACCACCATCATCATCATCATCATCATCATTGCGCCAAATCCCCGATAGGCCTTGGCCTACAAGTGACCGAATTTCAGCTCCGAGGCCTGCAGATTACTGGGAGAAGCATAATCAGTGGCGCCATGAATCCACTCGGCCGTTGTGCTTGGCTTACTAGACTGGGGCTGCTATCGCAGAGTCAGGTAATTCCTCGTTTGTTCTCAGCTAGGTTGACTGAATATCGACTCAGCCCTTCGACCCAAATCAAATTTCCTGACCTATCAGGGAACTAAACCCGTAATGGTAAGAAGCAGGCTCACCACAGGTAGACCGCGGGACCATCTCAATAACAGTAATAATAATAATAATAATAATAATAATAATAATAATAATAATAATAATAATAATAATAATAATAATCATCATCATCATCATCATCATCATCTGTTTACCCTCCAGGCTCGGTTTTTCCCTCGGACTCAGCGAGGGATCCCACCTCTACTGCCTCAAGGGCAGTGTTCTGGAGCTTCAGGCTCTTGGTCGGGGATACAACTGGGGAGAATGACCAGTACCTCGCCCAGGCGCCCTCACCTGCTATACTGAACAGGGGCCGTGTGGAGCGATGGGGAGATTGGATGGGACAGGCAAGGAAGAGAGAAGGAAGCGGCCGTGGCCTTAAGTTAGGTACCATCCCGGCATTCGCCTGGAGGAGAAGTGGGAACCACAGAAAACCACTTCCAGGATGGATGAGGTGGGAATTGAACCCACCTCTACTCAGTTGACCTCTCGAGGCTGAGTGGACCCCGTTCCAGCCCTCGTACCACTTTTCAAATTTCGTGGCAGAGCCGGGAATCGAACCCGGACCTCCGGGGGTGGCAGCTAATCACACTAACCACTACACCACAGAGGCGGACAATAATAATAATAATAATAATAATAATAATAATAATAATAATAATAATAATAATAATAATAATAATGATGTAAACTTCGACACCCTGATAATAATGTGTAAACATTAATGTGATGATAGTGTATATAAATACAATTCAGCCGGTAGTACGTGTAAGTCATTGCACCGCAAGATCTTCTATATTTTTTATTATATTTACAAGCTAATTTACGTAGCAATGACACAGATAGTTCTCACGGCGACGATTGGATAGGAAAGAGCTAAGAGTGAGAAGGAAATGGCCGTGGCCTTAATTAAGGTAAAGCCCTATTTGCCAGGTGTGAAAATGGGAAACCTCGAAAAATCATCTTGAGGGTTGCCGACAGTGGGGTTTGAACCCAGTATCTCCCGAATGGAAGCTCACAACCGCACGTCCAACTTGCTCGATAGATCATCTACAAATCATAATGCTAAGGCAAACCTGCAAATAATCACGTGATCTGTGAAAGACCGCATTGTAACTGAATCGATTAATGTGTGACGGTTTTGTTATTATTATGTTTCATTACTTGGAATGCAATATTACAATTAGTTTTTGGTCCGCCTCTGTGGTGTAGTGGTTAGTGTGATTAGCTGCCACCCCCGGATGCCCGGGTTCGTTTCACGGATCAGCCAAGAAATTTGAAATGTGGTACGAACGCTGGAACGGGGTCCACTCAGCCTCGGGAGGTCAACTGAGTAGAGGTCGGTTCGATTCCCACCTCATCCATCCTGGAAGTGGTTTTCCGTGGTTTCCCACTTCTCATCCAGGCAAATGCCGGGATGGTACCTAACTTAAAACCACGGCCGCTTCCTTCCCTCTTCCTTGTCTATCCCATCCAATCTTTCAATCCCCCCGCAAGGCCCCTGTTCAGCATAGCAGGTGAGGCCACCTGGGCGAGGTACTGGTCATTCTCCCCAGTTGTATCTCCCCACCCAATGTCTCCCGCTCGAGGACACTGCCCTTGAGGTGGTAGAGACGGGATTCTTCGCTGAGTTCGAGGGAAAAACTTACCCTGGAGGGTAAACAGATTAAGAAAGAAAGAAAAAGAAGTATTTTTTTTAATTTCTATGATATTGATCATATGAATTACGTTTCACTGCGATTTTCATGTGTTTTTGCTTACTCTCTTCATAGATTGTTATTTTTATTCTTCTTCGTTCGTTTGATATAATTTCTTCTGGTATTTTTTGTAATAGCAAGCTATTTTAATTATGTAATTCATGTTTACCTTTCTCCGATTCCTTCCGAATGGTCAGAAATGAGATCTTCGGGTTCGATTCCGAGATGGGTCGGGGATTTTGATCGAGTCAGATTAATTCTTTTGGCTCGGAGACATGATTTTTTTGTCTTTCCCAACACTCTCTTCTTCATATTCAGACAACACTACGGGCCACCAAAGAAACAGGCGATAATAATAATTACATCCCTCCATATAGGGTTAGCGTCAGTAAGGGAATCCGACAGTAAAATATTGCCAAATTCACACGTGTGACATCGATTGATTAATTTATTTATCCTTGACAGAAGAGTTAAAGAAAAACTATTACAATTGTCTTATGGCGACAATGAGACAGGAAAGGGATAGCAGTGGGAAGAAAGCGTCCGTGGCTTTAACAGCATTTGCGTGGTGTGAAAGTGCGAAACCATGGATAGAAACATCGTTAGGGCTGCCAACAGTGAGGAACATAGGCTGGCAGCTACGTGGCCCAAATGACGCAGGCAATTGCTTGGTCGTTAAAAAGAATATTTTTGTAAAAGTGGTATATTGAAATGAAAATCCACAGCCTGTTTCCGGTCATTTGACTGGGTCAGGAATGGAATGAATGAAGCCTCCATCTAGCGGCGAGGATAGGAATTGTGCCTGTCGCACTCCTCTGGGGCAATGATTAATGAATTACAGATTAAACGAAATGATATGACAGGGAATATCGGAGTACCCGCAGAACAAACTGTCCCGCCTCCAATTTGTCAAGCACAAATCTCACATGGAATGACCGGGATTTGAACCACGGAACCCAGCGGTAAGAGGCCGGCGTGCTGACGCCTGAGCCACGGAGGCTCTAAAAGAGGTATATTATTTGTCCTTGCTCATTGTTCGATGTATTTGGCAGAAAGTTTACGTAACGCTTCTTCTTCTTCTTCTTCTTCTTCTTCTTATTATTATTATTATTATTATTATTATTATTATTATTATTATTATTATTATTATTATTATTATTATTATTATACATACATACATACATACATACATACATACATACATACATACATACATTATCATTATAGGCTGTTATGCCTTTCAGCGTTCAATCTGCAAGCCTCTGTGAATTTACTAAACGTCGCCACAATCCTCGATTTGCAACTAGTGTTGTGGGCTCATTTAGTTCTATACCTCTTATCTTTAAATCGTTAGAAACAGAGTCTAACCATCATCGTCTTGGTCTCCCTCTACTTCTCTTACCCTCCATACAGAGTCCATTATTCTCTTAGGTAACGTATCCTCCTCCATTCGCCTCACATGACCCCACCACCGAAGCCGGTTTATGCGTACAGCTTCACCCATCGAGTTCATTCCTAAATTAGCCTTTATCTCCTCATTCCGAGTACCCTCCTGCCATTGTTCCCACCTGTTTGTACCAACAATCATTCTTGCTACTTTCATGTCTGTTACTTCTAACTTATGAATAAGATATCCTGAGTCCACCCAGCTTTCGCTCCCGTAAAGCAAAGTTGGTCTGAAAACAGACCGATGTAAAATTATTAATATATTATTATTATTATTATTATTATTATTATTATTATTATTATTATTATTATATCGCTTTTCCCACACCTGTGGGGTCGCGGGTGCACACTGGGTCGCAAATTTGGATTTGACTCTGTTTTGTCGCCGGACGTCCTTCCTGTCGCCTTCCCTCTATGGAAAAATATAATCACTATTGCATGTTCCTGTGATGGTTGGTAGTGTAATGTGCTGTCCGAATATGAAGACGGAAGTGTTGGGATAAACACCGAGGCCCCAACGTTGACCATTCAGCCAAGGAGTCTGATTACTAAACGTCACCTAAGTACGGCCCCGCGGTGTAGGGGCAACGCGTCCGCCTCTTTCTTTTTTTTTTCTTTCTTTTTTTTGCTAGTTGCTTTACGTCGCACCGACACACATAGGTCTTATGGCGACGATGGGACGGGAAAGGGCTAGGAGTGGGAAGGAAGCGGCCGTGGCCTTAATTAAGGTACAGCCCCAACATTTGCCTGGTGTGAAAATGGGAAACCACGGAAAACCAATTTCAGGGCTGCCGACAGTGGGATTCGAACCTACTATCTCCCGAATACTGGATACTGGCCGCACTTAAGCGACTGCAGCTATCGAGCTCGGTCATTCAACACTACACTTCCTCCATTCCAATTACACGCAGGTTCATATCACATTGTGCAAGTATGGGCAAGAGATCTCTGTAGGTCGGCGCCCCGAACAAATAGCATTAAAAAATTCATCTAATACTAGTTGCCGGCCCCGTGGTGTGGGGGTAGCGTGCCTGCCACTTACCCGAAGGCTCCGGGTTCGATTTTCGGCGAGGTCAGGGATTTTTACCTGGACATGAGGGCTGGTTCGAGGTCCACTCAGCCTATGTGATTAGAATCGAGCCAAGCATAACGGCAGAGAGGCTTCGTCGTGCAGACCACACGACACCTCGTAATCTGCAGGCCTTCGGGCTGAGCAGCGGTCACTTGGTAGGCCAAGGCCCTTCAAGGGCAAAAATGCCATGGGGTTTGGTTTTTAGGCCTACTAGCTCATATAAAAATATTAAAATTAATTTAGATTCTGTAAAACAATAAGTGGAATAGTTGATCTCCCTCATTTTCTTCATCACATACAAAGTAATTTCATCATCATCATCATCATCATCATCTGTTTACCCTCCAGGTTCGGTTTTTCCCTCGGACTTAGCGAGGGATCCCACCTCTACCGCCTTAAGGGCAGTGTCCTGGAGCTTCAGACTCTTGGTCGGGGGATACAACTGGGGAGTATGACCAGTACCTCGCCCAGGCGGCCTCACCTGCTATGCTGAACAGGGGCCTTGTGGAGGGATGGGAAGATTGGAAGGGATAGGCAAGGAAGAGGGAAGGAAGCGGCCGTGGCCTTAAGTTAGGTACCATCCCGGCATTCGCCTGGAGGAGAAGTGGGAAACCACGGAAAACCACTTCCAGGATGGATGAGGTGGGAATCGAACCCACCTCTACTCAGTTGATCTCCCGAGCCTGAGTGGACCCCGTTCCAGCCCTCGTACCACTTTTCAAATTTCGTGGCAGAGCCGGGAATCGAACCCGGGCCTCCGGGCGTGGCAGCTAATCACGGTAACCACTACACCACAAAACAAAGGAATTAAACTTATATTTTACTTCTCATTTACAATCGACAGTCAGTTTCCTAGGAAATATTCTCCCCGCGTTATTTCGAAGGAAACTTTAGTTCCATGTGACTTATTACGTGACGATACTTATGAACGGTAGTTAGGAACAAAAATCCAATTGATCGCAGCGGTGGAACATCCACTTAACTAACAATGAAAACAAGCCAGCTTCATTCCGCTGCCATTGTGTCTAGCCTCGTTGGCGCATTTGGTTTCCAGGCCTGTCTAGCAACTGGGCGAATTAATTCCAGTTTGAGCGTCGAGCAAGTCAAGCATTTTCAAGTAGGGAAGTTTGTGAACGTTAATTCGTTTTAAACTCTGCGGCGTGCCGTAATAGCTGCTGCAAACTAAATAAATATAAAGTGACAATTCGAAATTTAGCACCTAAGAATTGGAAGGAGAATTATTAAAAAGAGACAGGTAAAAAGGGCTCTATTCATGATATTGGTGTTAACTCGGCATTACTCGCTAGGTCTTTGCGTGCGCCGTTACTCGCTAGTGAGTACTGCGCTCACCTGTATGTTTAAAGGCTCATATAAAGATGAAGGTAGTTTTATACATTAATTTGAGATAGTTATTTACAACCTGTGACAATAAAGTTCAAGTCAGAACGGCGACAAACAAAGCTGTACCTGCATAGCAGCAGGTTTTGACCACCTGCTCCCAACGTTGTTCAGTTGAGCATCGTGTTTATGCCGTGTAAGACCTGTTTGACAAATTGCGTGTTTAGTGCGTTGGTTCTGAACTGCGAACAGGAACATGAATGACCAAAAGATCAATGCACAGTTTTGTTTTAAGCTTGGCAAGACACCGAAAAAAACGCATGCGATGCTGGTACATGTTTATGAAGATCAAGCACTGCCCTTGAAGTGTGTGCACGAGTGGTTCACCCGTTTACGAGGAGGCCGGGAAAGTGTTTCTGACAACCTCCGTAGCGGCATAAAAGGGGGTGATGCAACTTGAATATCCCCCATACTCGCCAGATCTTAATCCTCCAGAGTTCTTCCAATTCCGAAGACTGAAACTCGCTATGAAAGGAAAGAGATTTGACGATAAAGCGAGGCTTTTGAACACCATCTCAAACGAAGCCTTCTTGCAAAGTTTCCAGGACATGTATCGCCGATCTCAGCAGTGCATAGTTATGGGGGGGGGGGGACTATTTCGAAGTACAGTAAAGTCACTGTCATGCATTGTTCATCTATGTTGATAGTACAGGACTATTCACCGAACTTTATTGTCACAGGTTGTATTTAGGAACACCACCGAGTGGAGTGGCAGCACGGCTATAGAGCCAACCTCTGAATTCGGCAAAAGCGTGGGTTCGGACCCCACCATCGGCTGTCCTGATAAAGTTTCCCGTTTACACTTCCCGGCAAATACCCAACCAGTTCTTATTCATAGTCCACAGCTAAGTCCTTCCACCACCTTACCCAATTTCATTGAAAATCCACAGCCTGTTTCCAGCCATTCAACCGGCTCAGGAATGAAAAATGAAGCCCCATATAGCGGCGCCATTCTCCATCATTTATTTCATCTTCATTAGCTTTCCTTCAGAGGTCGGCGTCAGGAAGGGCATCCAGCCATAAAACAAGCCATTTAAATTCATCTCACTTCATCTCCGACCTCGTAACAAGAAACAAGACTAAAGGGTGGAGTCTCCGAAGCTCAGGTGGCTGGGTTCCGTGGTTCAAATCCAGGTCACTTTTGTGCTGAAAGAAGTGGAGGTGGGATAGGTTTTTCTCTGGGTACTCCGGTTTTCCCTGTCATCTTTCATTCCAGCAACACTCTCCAATATAATTTAATTTCACTTGTCAGTCTTTAATCATTGCCTCAGAGGAGTGCGACAGGCTTCGGCAGCCAGCGCAATATCTATCCTCGCCGCTAGATGGGAGCTTCTTTCATTCCATTCCTGACCCGGTCGAATGACTGGAAAACAGGTTCAAGGCTTTCATTCACGAATAAGTAAATGTGAGAAGAGGAGAATGCTCAGTATGAACTAAATAATACGAACATGTAATCCAGTATAATAGGAAACAGACATTTTACAGTCAGTCATCACTTGTGCTGGTTTCACCATAATTCCTGGAAAACTGTCAGCAAATTTTGTTTCCGGGTTTGAATATTTGTAGAGGGAGCATGGACGCTTAACTTGGTAATTCCATTCTTTCCTAATACGAATGGAATACAGCCTTCAATCAACAGAAGTGCCGCATCTTCCTTAGAACTTGCAGACACTCTGTTTCAGAGTTATGATCACTTTCGTAAACCTCATCTGTTTCATGACCATCACTTCCGGTGTTCAAGTCCACTTCCTCCAAAGTTTACCCAACCACGAAATTATCTGATCAGTGGATGCCATTATAACTTGTATAAATTCACCAACAACAAGCACAGTATAAACAGCATAAAACAAACCTCGACTTATTACAACGCGCGAAATTGAGTTGCACTGTTACCCGCTACTGAGCGCACCACTCACCAAACCTGCACTGTCGAGCCTAATAAGGGATTGATGGAAATAACTGACACCTCCCCTTCCTAACAATCTGTTCGAAAGGTATATGGAGTTTCAAAAGTAGAGGTGTTGTAATATTCCAACAACAAACAATATTGTTACGAATAAAACTCCACCTGTTTCATTAGTCTAATTTATTCCAGTATGACCCAATAAATGCACACACACATATCTAAACACACATAATTGTAACCTGTTATGAATTGGCACACTTACTAAATTCAACTCTATACATAAGTCCCTCTTTTTATGGCACCGCAGGTGGTCCGACCCGTTGTTACCTGGGGACGGCTAATTCTTACTTTCACTTCCCCAAGCCCAGTCAATTCATACAGCAGCTGTGTGTAGACCGCTGGATTTGAACACAGTGCCACTGGCTACACAATACACGGCGACTGTTCGTTGATTCGAGTCCACAGATAGTCAAGTGATTCACGGAGTCACATGCAGTGAACAACTAATCAGCTCAATGGTATTCAACCGCAGGACGATACTCACATCTGCGAACATTACCAAAGGCCCTTTTACCTTCACACTCGCGATACCGGCTTCCCTCACTGAACCTCAGTTCACAGAAATACACAAATACACAGTACAGTGTACCGTTCATTCGCTCCACCTACTCACTGGTCTCTCCGACACCTCAGCATCAGCTCCTGGTTCGGACCTCGGTGTGACACTAGAGATAGACCTCGACACACTGAGTCTCACTCTGACTCCACCAATGAGCCCAACTGTGACTCCGAGTCAAGCACTGACTGACTTTTTTGAGCACGGCTGATTTGAGCCAGAAATTTCGCGAGGTGACTAGAGGCAGAATCTCCAAGAAACTCACAGGTAAGGTGGCCAACGAGAACAATACACGGAAAGGCCGGCCTCACTCTAGAAACCGGCTCGGAGATCCCAGGTCGTGTGAGTCCCTCGTCCCTTCCTGGAAGTATCGAGAGGGGCTACCACGGGGCTGATGCGTAACAATATACTACGGAGGTGAGCGCCGCATTCACCGTGCGAGTAACCGCGGGTTAATTGCTTTGGCGGTGTTGTGGTTGTTGTTTTGACAGAAAGTACGACTTTCTGATCACCCTACTTTATTATTAGGGGTTTTAATGGGCTATTTTCTATTAGTGCTTTCCATTTTCACACCACGCAAATGCCGGGTCTGTACCTTAATTAAGGCCACGGCCGCTTCCTTACTACTCCTAGCCCTTTCCTCTCCATTGTCGCCATAAGACAAACATGTATCGATACGACGTAAAGCCAATTGTAAAAAAAACTACTACTACTATTACTTAAAAGTCTTCGTTCCGTACCTGAAGGGACACGACGTTCTTCCTAGAGGGTAACGCCGTCCCTCAGTCAAGCAGATTTGTATAGGTGATGTTTAGATCCCTGCACGGATGCGGATATTCGCGAAGTTAGTGTCTTGGCGGATTCAAAATATATGGCACTGCGCGTAATTCTGCTGATAATTTCTAAGTAAGGAAGTTTGATTTTCATTCAGGTATAGCCTACTCTCTTCGACAGCGCGTCGGCCTCTCACCGCTGGACACCGTGGTTCAAATCACGGTGTGGTATTTGTGCTGGACAAACCAGAGGTGGGACAGGTTTTTCTCCGGGTACTCCGGTTTTCCCTGTCATCTTTCATTCCAGCAACACCCTCCATTATCTATTCATCAATCATTTCCCTAGAGTAGTGCGACAGGCTTCGGCACAGTTCCTATCCTCGCCCCTAGATGGGGCTTCATTCATTCCATTCCTGAACCGGTCGAGTGACTGGAAATAGGCTGTGGATTTTCATACAGCCTACTCTTATTTTTGCTTATGGTTAGGCGACCCTTGACATTGGTATGGGAGAATGGCGATATACGAGGCGTGTTCTTAAGTAAGTACAGTTTTGATATAGGAAAAGAAGTAATGTATTATTTGAAAAATCATTTTTTTTACATGTAAGCCTGTACCTCAAACTAGTTCTCAACGTAAGTTTCAGGCATATTAAGGCACTTGTCATATCGTGAAGCCAGCTTTGGAATTCCATCCGTATTGTAATCTGCCGCCCGGTGTGCCAGCGCGTGACGTTGACTTCCTAAATGCTTTTTTCAGTCACAGAAACAAGTGGTAGTCACTAGACACTAGGTCGCGACTATACAGAGGATGATCAAATAGTCCCCAACCAAATGAAGCGATGAGGTCTCGGATTCGTTTAGCCGTGTGGGGTCGCACAATGTCATGAAGCAAAAGAATCCCCTTGTGAGCATGACAAGCCGTGTGTTCTGGACTGATTGAGCACAACTTGCGGTAATCTAAGCGTCCTGACCCAATTTCACAAAGAACACGCCTTGAAATTTCAGACAACTCATAACTTAATAACGAAATCATAAAACATCTGTTGTCTCGAACCTTTGCATCAACACTTCGCACCAAGTCTTCAGTATTGACGGACAGTCGCCCACTACGTTGCTCGTTGTGAATATTGGTACGAACCTCTTTAAGTGCTCTAACACAATTCCTTTGCTCGTAGTGTGTTGTCCATACACTTCACTAATTTGTGGATGAATTTCCACACCTTTCACGCCTTTTCCATTTAAAAATCCAATCACAGCGCGTACTTCATATATGGCGGAACCGTCTACTGTCAGAGGCAAATTCAATACCCACAAGTAAACGTAAATACCGGCGAATGCTTCCGTAATGGCGTTTCTAGCTAGCTTATAGATGTACGTACTAAGAGGGCTTGCTCTGAACGACCAACGAAGCGCTGCAGCGAGCATATTTAAAAACGGTGCTTTCTTAAAAAACATGCTTCGCATAAAGTGCGTTGAAACAATAACGCTGTAAATTTGACCGCAGCCTAACTGGCTCCTGCCCGCGATTAATGGAGGGAAACAACAAGAAGAAGTCCCTCATAAACCTGTGACCGTAGGGGTCTGGCCCGTTGTATTATGTTAACAGAATTATCAGTTTCAGTACCTCGGGTGTGTGATAGTAAACTATTTACAATAACCACGCAGTGTTCTAGTGATGTTATCTGCGGTGAAGATGAGGTGGATGCGGCCGTGGGCTATACTAGGAACGGTCCCGGCATTCGTCTTAGCGCAAAAGAATGGGAATCCTCGGACATCGCCCTCTACTATGACTGCGCTAATACGCCTTCTCATTCGCCCAGTCGCA
This sequence comes from Anabrus simplex, assembly GCF_040414725.1. Lineage (NCBI taxonomy): Eukaryota > Metazoa > Arthropoda > Insecta > Orthoptera > Tettigoniidae > Anabrus > Anabrus simplex. The sequence continues at coordinate 30,885,306 of NC_090278.1, forward strand.
CATGTAAACGAGCGAACACGGCGTAGTTACCAGTTCAGGCGTTTGGAGCGCTGATAAGCTGGCATTAGTCTGCTTGACGAGACACGCTCGGTGATTATTGCTATGAGTGCTGGTGTAGTTTGAGCCTGTGTTTACCTTACATGGATTGTTTCTTTGGTCGTGAACCGTGCCTTAATGTAAGATGAAAAGCAGATCGGGAAATGGGATTTCGTTTCATGAATTTCCTCTCAGCGAGCAACAAGGTCATAAATGGCTAAATGTTATTTCAAAAAAGGATTGCTCGCCGAATTTTAATTCCAGATCATCTTAACGATATGTTTGCCTCACCGAATAAATCCACACTCTGACGCTACGTATGAGATATAAACTGAGAGACTGGAATAACACTCTTAGTAAAGGAGCGCCTCTTAGCAGAAAGTCAGTGCCTAAATGATGCAGAGAGATTGTGATTGTTGGTAGTCCATCGAACAGCAGATGTTATATGACAAGAAACTCGACACCTTCTTTCAATAGAGAGATACTTCATTCCATGCTGAGCGAATAAAAACTGCTCAAGATGACTGTCATGCAAGAGAAAGTAGAAATCGAATGACCCTAGTCAGTAACCTTTTCTGTTTTATAACTTCCGCTGTGACTACAAAATATAGGTTGCGGCAGCATTTTTCTTCTTTAAGAGACTTTAAGAGACACTCAAAAGAATAAAGGAAGTCGAAGCTTACGGTTTCTTCGTTTTGAGCATTGTGAGTGATAATCATAAGGCTAATGTTAGCAGGAAAAGAAAAACGCCTTCTTCAAAACACATTAAACCGAAGATCTGTCATCCTATTAATAGTGAAATAACTCCTTGTTTTCGACAAATGGCACATTCTGAAAATAAATTCTTTACTCAAAAAATTTATGTTAGATGGTTCCCAGGATATAAATGGTGATTTATCAAGAAACTGTATCAGATGCAATCAAATGAAACTGTGAAACCGGTTCATTTTTCTTACATGCAAAAGCATCGAGCAATTTAAGAAGTTTAAGAAAATGAATGTGCTGCACGAGAAAGGTATTTTCGCGACTGAAGTAATAACAGGCCTAGAATATACTCGTATACAGATATGCACGATTTTCAAATGCAGCTACCACTGTCAAATACATGTTATCGATAAAAAATTGATTCGACATACGTGTCAGTAGCACAAATGTAGCAACATTGCAGCCGGACAAGATGCTTGATTCTTTTGACAAGACGAATGTGTTCAACGGTGCTAATGGACTTGATTTATAAAAGAGATTAAAACAGCAGGCTGCAGTGCCCATCTCATTTGCCACTGTGGATTTTGAAAGTTATTCATGACATTGTACTGAAAGCACAACCATTTGTGCATAAAAATCCTGTTGTGTCTATGAGTGCCTGTGTTGCGTGATTTTCCTCACTTCAGTTGTCCTGAAATCGGATATTCATCACAGTCATTGAGTGAAATTATTTGTGAGTGAGCTATTCCTGCATTCTTAAATAACATAGCCACATAAATAACATAGATCTTTGAAATATTTGAACGCGAGAACGCGAAACACTTAAACAGAAAAGTGTGTGAAATTTTTAATTTTCTACAGTATTAATTTACTACCTACCGTTAACATCGTTTTGTACTGTTTTACCGCTGCAGAGCGGTACGTTCTCCAATGAATTTCTTTATTAAGGTGTAAGGTGTGATTCAAATATGTTATTCAGTGATTGGCTATATATTTGAACAGAAATATACAAAACACTTAACGTGCACTGCAACGAGGTAGAATAACATAGAGAGGCGGAAGCGCTGCCTGGGTGAAGCTAATAGAACGAAAGTCCGCCATGTTTCCTGTTGTCACACACAAGCAAGGGGGCATGGCCTTTAAATGACGAAAAGTGTATAAAATACGCATTTTAGAATCACTGGGGGAGAATTAAAGACCGTTGCCGATAGCTTGAAGCATTAAAGCGAATACCGCCACTTTATCATATTGCGGCACGAGGCCAACATCACGATCAGTTGATTGTAGGGTAGTTCGAAATCATCGCACAGTGACATACGAATAGGCCTCGAAATCGGAACAAGAACAACTTAGGGAATTAAATTGGCATGCACGATCTCCCTATCACCTCAACATATGCTCTCGCGCCAATTCGCTTTGTTTTGACAACCGTTAACATTGCTGCCCCTTATGAACTTGCTTTAAGCAGGGAGCGCTGATGACAGGCTTACAGCCTCTCTATGTTATTCTAGCTCGTTGGTGCACTGTAATGAACAATCATGTTTCCATGCTTGGCTGTTGTGGTTAAGCGTAAATTAGAATAAAAACAATGGACATAAATATTTATGACAGGAAGCCTTAAAATCATAGGGACCTACAATAGGTTACCACCTCATTCTGTTCATATTTTTAAAATTATTGCATCCTCATGAGTACTGTGTTCCTTTCTTAATCTGTTTACCCTCCCGGGTTGGTTTTTCCCACGGACTCAGCGACGGATCCCACCTCTACCACCTCAAGGACAGTGTTGTGGAGCGTGAGACATTGGGTCGGGGGATACAAATGTGAGGGAGGGCTGCACCTGCTATGCTGAACAGGGACCTTGTGGGGGGGGGGGGAGAAGGAAACGGCCGTGGCCTTAAGTTAGGTACCATCCCGGCATTTGCCTGGATGAGAAGTGGGAAACCACGGGAAATCACTTCGAGGATGGCTGAGGTGGGAGTCGAACCCACTTCTACTCAGTTGACCTCCCCAGGCTGATAGAATTCCGTTCCAGCCCTCGTGCCCCTTTTCAAATTTCGTGGCGGAGCTGGGAATCGAACCCGGGCAGCTGCTCACGCTAACCAGTGCACCACAGAGGCGGCCCATGAATACTTTATAACAATAATCGTTTAGTGTAATTATTTATTATAATGTAGGGGGGATATCATGTTTCTACCATTACCATATCATACTGGGATTACTAGCTGAGAGGTAAGCTTGAAAGTTGTCCATTATGAAGTGTGGCATAGTTTTAAAAACCAAGGCAACAGACATCTACAATAAAGGCTGTATACATTTCAAAAATAGCAGTAAAATACTGTATTTACCATACTTGGTGTACGTTTGAACGAAATAAGTGTTTTTTTGTGGTTACGTTTTTCTTGGTTGTGGGCGCTCCATTTCCTTTATTTGTAAATGTGAATGAAAATTAAATAGGGCTGGAAATGTACAGAGCATAAGCAACTGATTGAGTGGGATACCATTTATCTCTTTGTTCAGTTAATTCCTTGTTCTTTAAACGAAATCTGAAACAAAATTCGACAAATAATTACCGTGGCTATCCGTACTTTCGCTAAGTAAACAATAAAATGGATTTAATTACAAACATAAATTACAAAAAGGAATCTCGGCTATAATTCAGTAATATTTACTTACAGTACGGTATCCCATTTTCACACCAGGCAAATGCTGGGGCTGTACCTTAATTAAGGCCACGGCCGCTTTCTTCCAACTCCTAGGCCTTTCCTATCCCATCGTCGCCATAAGACCTATCTGTGTCGGTGCGACGTAAAACAACTAGCAAAAAAATAAGAAATAAATAAAGTACGATATATCCTTGGTTTTATTACTCCGATTGGGCCGATGACCTTCGATGTTAGGCCCCTTTAAACAACAAGCTTATTACTCCGATTAGAACAACCATACGCTGAGCTTACGGCTGGCATTCTTGAAAGCGAGAATCTATGTTTTCACTTCTTAGAACTTAGGGAATTAAATTGGCATGCACGATCTCCCTATCACCTCAACATATGCTCTCGCGCCAATTCGCTTTGTTTTGACAACCGTTAACATGGCTGCCCCTTATGAACTTGCTTCAAGCAGGGAGCGCTGATGACAGGCTTACAGCCTCTCTATGTTATTCTAGCTCGTTGGTGCACTGTAATGAACAATCATGTTTCCATGCCAGCGAAGCAGCGCTCGGTGGTAAAAATGGGAACTAGGCCCATATCGCTCATATTGTTGTATTGGGAAGGCGTATTAGCGCAGTCATAGTAGAGGGCGATGCCTCGGAACACCATTCTCTGGGCAGACAGGGGTTGGCACCAACACCCCCGCCTTCCGAATGTAGAGCTACAAGGATAGTAAAACTGTTATGCGAAAGTCTACTATTCTGTGTGGTGTAATCACCATGAGGCTTGCTCTCAAAAAGCCAGCGTTCTAAAGTCTGAACCACTTAGTCTCTTAGGAAATTATTTGTGTTTAAACCCCACTCGTACATGTACTCCGCAACACGGTAAAGCATAAAACCAGTGATATGGTTCGGGCATAGAAGATGAGCTATTTGGTTTACGTTGCACCGACACAGATAGGTTTTACGGCGACGATGGGACAGGAAACGCCTAGGAATGGGAAGGAAGCGGCCGTGGCCTTAATGAAGGTACAGCCCCAGCATTTGCCTGGTGTGAAAATGGGAAACCATCTTCAGGGCTGCCAACAGCACGATTCGAACCCACTATCTTCCGGATGCGAGTTCACAGCTGCGTGCCCCTAACCGCACGGCCAACTCCTCCGTGAGTGGATTTACTAAACGTCTCCACAGTCCTCTATTTGTAACTAGCTCTATGGCCTCTTTTATTTCTATAGACCTACCTCTTATCTTTGAATCATTAGAAACCGAGTCTAACGATCGTCATTTTGGGGGTCTCACTCTACTTGTCTTATTATTATCACCGAGTGAGTTAGGTGAGGTTGCACTCAGGAGATAGTAGATTCGAATCCTACCACTATCGCCAGCCCTGAATATGGTTTTCCGTGGTTTCCTATTTTAACGCAGGTAATTGCTGGGGCTGTATCTTGATTACCGCCATGGTCGCTTCCTTCCCACTCCTAGCCCTTTCCTATCCCATCGTCACCATAAGACCTATCTGTGTCAGCATCGACGTAAAGCAAATTCTATTAAAAATAATTAAAAACATATTTTTTCGGGAAATAAAATTCAATACTGTTGGAATGGAATAAAAATTGTAATTACAAATTAATGTACAGACATGGGTGTGTGTACACTAGTTATACTCAGTCATGGACGGTGATAGGAAAAGTACCAAACGTACTGTAGGCTTGCAAAGTGAACTCAACCTCGATGCACCTACTACTCCTGTTAGTAGAACTGGCGAGGGCGAACGTATCGCGCACGAGCGAGAGAAACTCTTGGCCAGGCTCTGACTTCAGATCGATGTTCAAATCAGCACCAAGTAAGACGGTAATCGTTTTCACGACGCTTGCGTTCTTATAGCAACGTATAGATTACACTGCTAATGAACTCGTTTGCGGAAAATTATGACAATTTTCATTTCGACATCGTCAAAGTGGTGCACCGTAGACAACGCCACATACAACTGTCTCTGTCTGAACTCGGGTACTTAAAGTTACGTACTCACCTCTTCTAATGCCTGGCCATACGACTTGTTAATAGTCATGACGAAAGCATGTTTAATTGGTAATTGTCTTTATAAAGTAGAGGGTAGGTAATAATAATAACAAGGAAAAGAATAAGAATAATGGTATGGTCAAAGCTACCGTGTGCAGACATTTCTATATGACGCCATCTGGCTGTCTGCTCGTCAATTCCAATGTCCTGTTTTACTCTAGGCCCACTAGATGGCAGACCGAGTAAACCGAAACTCCCTTGGGCGTCTATGGCCGAGATTTAATGAATTTTCTCAGGTAAGCACCAAATCTGTTACCAGAGATCTTTTACATGCCGACATCGTACGACATGGAGTGTCGAATGGACTTTTTCCGCCCTTCAAAAATCCGACTACCTCTGCCGGATTTGAACCTGCTATCTTGGGATCCGGAGGCCGACACTTTACCACTGATACACAGAGGCCGCTAGTGGGGTTGGTCAGTGTCGGTAAGGGCAAGGTAATTCTTTAAGATGATCACCAGTCGAACGACATAGCCTGCACGATTGTTATGTAACATTGTCTGGTCATCCTTCCATGCCTTACATCACAGCCAGCACGGTTGCTAGGAAACGTTCTCTGGCCATTCATCCGTACTTTAATATCACAGTCTGCATGTTTGTTTGGTAACAGCCGAGCTGAGTGGCTCAGACGGTTAAGGCACTGGCCTTCTGACCCCAACTTGGCAGGTTCGATCCTGGCTCAGTCCGGTGGTATTTGAAGGTGCTCAAAAACGTCAGCCTCTTGTCGGTAGATTTACTGGCACGTAAAAGAACTCCTGCGGGACTAAATTCCGGCACCTCTGCGTCTCCGAAAACCGTAAAAGAGTCGTTAGTGGGACATAAAACAAATAACATTATTATTGTTTGGTAACAATGTCTTGTCATCCACCCATACCTTACATCACAGCCTGCACGTTTGTTCGTTAACATTTCTGAACATCCATCCATAGTGCACATCACAGCCTGCACGTTTGCTAGGGAACATTTTCGTTAAACATTTTGTGACTCATTTTTTAAAATGGCCCCCCAGCCGTTAACACATTTATGCGAAAGGTCAGCCGTCGTGGCCTACATTAGCCTTTTGCTTGATATATGCCGGAAAGGGTTGCCTTTAAGGCCTTAAAATGTGATTTTAGTGCTCCCTCCGTGACTTGCGGAGCATTTTTTTTCTAGCCGTCGAGAGCCCTGAATTGAGCTTTATTCTGCCTTTCTGTGACAAATTTGATATTTTTCCTATGTTGAACTATGTCCTAGTACCAAATGGTTGGTTTCAGTCCCTTTGCTTTTCCTACTAGGTTATGAAGAACACCTGTGCCAAATTGCAGCCGTCTAAGTTCGCGAGAAGTGTCAGAATGAGTGATGAAAGTGAGTCCTGGGGGCCTTCCTTAGCCGTTTGTATACAGAGTGGTCAAAAACAACGTGGACCTTGTATATGAGCGTCGGTCGTACTGATAAGTAATTTGAAAAAATTACGTCCAGCTCTCACACCGTTGCTTTTTTTTTTTATCAGCTGCTGAAGTTAGCCAATCAGATCGATTCGCTAGCGACTTCAGATGAGCTTTGCGAGGCGGTTATGCTAAAACTACACGTGTCTTATGACCGGCTTGAGTGCGCCAATATGAGAAATGAACTTTCCCAGGGGAGGAACTTGAACAAGAACTTCCCTGCTGATATGCTTGGCCCATACCAAACACACTACGGTGGCATTGGCTGAGACCCACGATGTGTTAGCGTTTGATGCTCATTTCTCGCTATGGCCCTCAAGCCCGACCAAGCCATGTGCGGATTTAGCAGCACCGCCTCGTAAAGCCCATTGGCCCGCGAAGCGATCTGATTGGTTAACTTCAGCCACTGATAAAATAACAACGGCATGATATATCGATTTTTTTTTTCAAATTACCCATCCGTATGACTAAAGCTTTAACGTTCATATACTCGGTCCACTTTGTTTGCGATCACCCTGTACATAAGAATACCTGCTATCGAATTTTATGTTAGTGGTGATAGCATTTATAACTTGTGTCTAGCGCCTGACAATGTGAAGCCACTCGGCTGCGCTCGGGTGAGATTTGTCGGCTATACTCGGCCGTACTCGGGTGAGATCTGTCGACTTACTCGGCCGTGCTCGGGTGACATCAGTCGGCTATGTTCTACTGGCGCACATTAAGATAGTTATGGAATATCAGTGTCCAAATATTAGGCAATGCCCTCATTACAATTACTAGTATATTTGTTATGGACTTTGTAATATTGAACTTTCCGATAGCAATGGGACACCAGTATTCTAATGTTACTATAATATGATAGAAGCTTGAGACATGTTTCGGGATAAGAGATGTCGACAGAGATGTACTGGGCGTTGAAGTCAAGCTGGCTAATAAACTACTGTATATTCTATTCAAGGGATTGCCAACAGTTTATAGAATAGTCTCCCGGTTTCGTTATATTTCACTTATTCGCTAACTGGAAAGTAGGTGGCAAAATTTACATTAGATGCCATTGAAGCAGTCAAAGAACATGGTTTTCAAGTTTTTACGAGTTAACTTTACTTCGCACCGAAAAAGATAGGTCTAATGGTGACGATGAGATAGAAAAGGGCTAGAAGTGGGAAGAAAGCGGTCGTGCACTTAATTAAGGTACATCCCCAACATTTGCTTGGTATGAAAATGGGAAAGCACGGTAAACCACCTTCAGGGCTGCCGACAGTGGGGTTCTAACCACTATCTCCCGAATACAAGCTCACTGCTGCGCGCCCTTAACCGCCCGGCCAACTCGCTCGGTGGTTTTCAAGTTCGAATAGTAACCGATAATTACCAGGTTAATATTTCAATGAAACACTATGTGGGGGACGTGGTGCTTTTGAAGCATGAAATAATACATCCATCCGATAATGGAAGGTCACTATTCCTTTGTTATGACTTTAGTCATCTTTTGTATCGCTTCTGAGAATTGTCTGTGATTTTCTTATTGCAGCTCTGCATTATCTTCCTCGAAATGAATTACTAAACTGCTCCAGTCTCATGAAAGAGAAATTCACGAGAGAAATATAATGTGACACTTGTAATGATGGGCTTCCACAGTTCTTTTTAGAAATATTTTTAAAGCCACTTTTAATTAACACTGTCACAAATTATTTACAGAAGTGCGAGCGATTTATAAAATTCAATAGAAACCTCTCAACAGGAAGATTTTAAAACTTCAGTGAAATCTATGAAACATACGCAGCGTTAATGTGGTAACTTTTTATTCATATAAACTTCCAAAAACCTTGGCATACTGGAGTTGCATGGTTGATTTAAGAAGGTAGTGTAGAAATTAAAATTTGTAAATACCGGTGTGAGCTATGATGGGATTTAAGATTAAAATACTTAATTTCTACGAACTGTGCGCATTTGAAAGTTGAAGAAGTATGGCAATGTAGGGAGCTTAACTGCAAACGTGGTGGGTGATTGTCGAACAATTAGCTTGCCGACACGGCCGACTTGATGCGTCGCTCTAGGGCGCAGCGAGGTATCCAGTCGGCCGTGTTGCCTATTACCATCAGCTGCTTATCTGCCGGCCATATTGTATTTCATAGGTGACGGACCGAACTTAGCCGAGTTACTCCGAGTGGCTGCACATTGTCAGGCGCTAGGCATAAGTGCATTTATAGGAGGCTCGTTAGTATTGGTTTAGCCTTGCAATCTGAAGTCAAGGCACAGAACCGTGACCCCTCTAATCGGTCCTAGTAGTATAATGGGAGAGTTCGGCCGCCACCTCCACCTCAGGCTCCCAGTGGCCACCTCCACCTCCACCTCAGCCAGAGGCCTCCCAGTGGCCAACTCCACCTCCACCTCAGTCAGAGGCCTCCCAGTGGCCACCTCCACCTCCACCTCAGCCAGAGGCCTCCCAGATGCCTCCTCCACCTCCCGCGGGAAATTTGAATTTGTAAATAAAGCCACGTGCTTTTTGACAGCTGTCATCGACAACAACGCATCGCTAACCTCAGTACTGCCATCTTGACGGGCCTAAACCTCAGTAGTGCCAACTTAACCTCACTAGCTCGAGATAAACAAAGCCACGTGTTTTTTGACAGCCACGTGCTTTTTGACAGATTTGTAAACAAAGCCACGTGCTTTTTGACAGCTGTCATCGACAACAACGCATCGCAAACCTCAGTACTACCATCTTGACGGGCCTAAACCCCAGTAGTGCCAACTTAACCTAACTAGCATGAGGTAAACAAAGCCACGTGTTTTTTGACAGCCACGTGCTTTTTGACAGATTTGTAAACAAAGCCACGTGCTTTTTGACAGACAACAACGCATCGCTAACCTCAGTACTGCCATCTTGACGGGAATAAACCTCAGTAGTGCCAACTTAACCTAACTAGCTCGAGATAAACAAAGCCACGTGCTTTTTGACAGCCACATGCTTTTTGACAGCTGCCATCCGCCATCTTTAAACTACAGAGCGCTGTGCTGCCCTCTTGCGTCACCTGTCATCGGCAGTGCTGCCATCTTGGCGGGCCTAAACCTTAGTGCTACCAACTTAACCTCACTAGCTCGAGATAAACAAATCCACGTGCTTTTTGACAGCCACGTGCTTTTTTGACAGCTGTCATCCACCATCTTTAATCCATAGAGCACAGTGCTGCCCTCTTTAGCTACTTACCTTTGAAATGTGGTGGCGGATAATTTGAAAAATGCTTTTTGACAGCAGCCATCTTGCATCGCAAACCTCAGTGCTGCCCTCTTTAGCTAGATACCTGTGGTAGCAAACAATTCCACGTGACAGCAGCCATCTTTAATCAAGAGAGCACCGTGCTGCCCTCTATGTGGTGGCGGCAAATTGAAAAATTCCACGTGCTCTTGTTTGGAAACAAACTCACGTGCTTTTTTGACAGCTACCATCCACCATCTTTAATCAACAGAGCACAGTGCTGTACTCTTTAGCTAGATACCTTTGAAATGTGGTGGCGGCAATTTGAAAAATTCTATGTGCTCTTGTTGGGAAACAAAGCCACGTGCTTTTTTGACAGCTGTCATCCGCCATCTTTAATCAATAGAGCACCGTGCTGCTATCATGCGGGCAATTTCATCACCTATCACCCGCCATCTTTAATCTACAGAACACCGTGCTGCCCTCTTTATGGCTACTACCTTAAGCATGTAGTAGCGGGCAATTTGAAAAGTTCTGTTAGCTATCATCCGCCATCTTTAATCAAGAGAGCACCGTGCTGCCATCTTTAGCTAGATACCTTTGAAATGTGGTGGCGGCAAATTGAAAAATTCCACATGCTCTTGTTTGGAAACAAACTCACGTGCTTTTTGACAGCTACCATCCGCCATCTTTAATCAACAGAGCATAGTGCTGCCCTCTTTAGTTTGAAATGTGGTGGCGGCAAATTCCACATGCTCTTGTTTGGTAAACATAGCCACGTGCTTTTTTGACAGCTATCATCCGCCATCTTTAATCCAGAGAGCACCGTGCTGCCCTCTTTATCGCAGTAGATGTAAATTCGTCACCTGTCATACGCAGTGCTGCTATTTTTAGCTAGATACCTTTGAAATGTGGTGGTGGATAATTTAAAAAGAAAAATTCTACAGCAGTCCTCTCTCGACGCTAATTGCATAAGATGGCGGCTATACATGACTCCTTAAGGGTGCTTACGCAAGATGGCTGCTATACACAGGTTCTTATGAGACGCCCTTGGGATGCTTGCGCAAGATGGTGGTTATACAAGGCTCCTTATGAGACACCCTAGTGATGCTTGCGCAAGATGGCGGTTGCTCTTATGAGGCGGCTTAAGGGTCCTTGCACAAGATGGCTAGAGACGCCCTAAGGATGCTTGCGCAAGATGGCGGACACAAGATGGCGGCTATACATGTCTCCTTATGAGACGCCTTAAGGGTGCTTGCGCAAGATGGCTGCTGCTCTTAGCTTAGAGGCTAACGTGTCGTGCTAGTTCGATTCATTAAATTTAGGGCTTAAATGCAAAATGTTAAATATCTCGAAAGCAGTGCACCGTAGAGCAAAACGGACAAAATTTTTCTGCCTAATACCTAGGTTCGCAGTATGAGGAACAAGAAAATCATAGTCTAATGATGGGATCAACGGTTCGGTTCCTACTTAGGCCCTTTGGCATTTGCTCTGTTTTAGCTTGTATTGAAGCGAGTCTTCGTAACATGATCAGGTTTAGCTATGGTAGAGAGTATAACGTGCCGTGCAGGTTCGATTCATTAAATTTGGAGGCTTAAGTGCAAAATGTTAAATATCTCGAAAACGATGCATTGTAGAGCAAAACGGACAAAATTTTTCCGCCTAATACGTAGGTTCGTAGTATCAGGAACAAGAAAAAACATAGTCTAATGATGAGATCAACGGTTCGATTCCTACTTAAGCCCTTTGCCATTCGCAGCTATCTATTTCTACAAGATGGTGGCTGCTCTTATGAGAAACAAGATGCCTTGAGACGTCCTAGGGATGCTTACGCAAGATGGCAGACACAAAATGGTGACTATACATAGCTCCTTATGAGACGGCCTAGGGGTGCTCGCACAAGATGGCGGCTACTCTTATGAAGAAAGCTAGCTTAGAGGCTACTGCGCAAGATAACAGCTGCTGTTATGCATGTGGTGGAGGGCAATTTGAAATTCTATGTGCTTAATCAACAGAGCACCCTGCTGCCCTCTTTAGCTGAAATGTGGTGGTGGATAATTTGAAAAATTCTTTTGACAGCTATCATCTTTAAACAAAGGCGACTATACATAGGCTGTTAAGGCCTTATCATTCTCCTCCTCCTCCTCCTCCTCCTCCTCCTCCTCCTCCTTCTCTACCTCCTCCTCCGCCTCTTATGTCAAGGAATAGCTTTATATCGAACAAGTTTAAACCTGCATCGCGAAGGCAAGCGTGTGCAGCGATAACATTATTGTGCATGTTTAGACTTTCGAAACATAAGAAGAGTAGAATCAAACGCTGTACTCGATACGACATGTGATCAGAACATTGATTGATGCGTTCAGAAAACAAAATAAGTGATCAAGACTAGAATCGAACAATGTACTCAATACATCATGTGTTTAGAATATGTCAGGGGATACGCTTGTTCTAAGAAGATCAGATTGAAACATAACAAGACTAGAATAGAACACTGTAATCGATGTTGTTAACTTCAACATGTGATCAGAACATTGATTGATGTGTTCAGAACACAAAATAAGTGATCATGACTAGAATCGAACACTGTACTCGATACAACATGTGATCAGAACATTGATCAATGTGTTCAGAACACGAAATAAGTGATCAAGACTAGAATCGAACACTGTACTCAATACAACATGTGTTTAGAACATGTTAGGGGGTACCCTCGTTCTAAGAAGATCAGAATGAAACATAACAAGACTAGAATCGAACACTGTAATCGATGTTGTTAACCTCAACATATGATCAGAACATTGTTTGATGTGTTCAGAGCAAAAGTACAATTTTGATGATTTGCGCAGCTAACTCGCTCGGTAAACGATATAGCCAAAGTATAACTTCAAATTATTTACCTTCCATCATTCGTCTTGTGTGTAAAAATCAGTCGAACAAGTTATCGCATAAACATGGCTGAAAAAAAATCGTGATAGGGTATGGAACCCAGGGGTTACATCTTATCAGAAGGGAAAAAAGGATGAAAGGACTCTTCCTCCTCCTTACCGCACATTCCTTGGCTAAAGGGCTAATGGGCTAAAGGGCTAATGGGCTAAAGGGCTAAAGGGCTAATGGGCTAAAGGGCTAAAGGTGCAACAACCTCATCGATCGCTATCAGCAAGAACGCTTGTACTTTGTTAAGTGTAGAAAATTAATCTTTATTGGTAAATGGTTTTATGTTCAGAACAAGGAATGGAACCTAGGGGTTACGTCTTACCTAATAAAATCCCCGAGGTGCGATGAGTTACGTTTTTCGAACTAGTGTTTGGAACACTGAACTTTTCAAGATGGCAAGAGTGAGGTTAGCAATGTTCTGTTGTTGGATTTTAAATTCCGCGCTACAACATGCATAAGGTGGCAGCCCTTGAGGTTTACTCCCGTAAAGATGGCAAGAGTGAGGTTAGCAATGTTCCGTTGTTGGATTTTTAAAATTCCCCGCTATAACATGCAAAAGGTGGCAGCCTTGAGGTTTACCGCCGTAAAGATGGCAGCAGCGAGGTTAGCGACGCTCCATTGTCCTTCAAAGTGAGGTTAGGGTTCGTCAAGAAGACAGCTGTCAAAAAAGCACGTGGCTATGTTTACCAAACAAGAGCACGTGGTCGTGACGTCACGGTCACGTAATCAATCCTTAGCTCGACGTCGCTAAGAGCAGCATTAGGATTAGCTATGCTTAAAAGTCTTGGGAACAGAGCAGCAGTATGAATTGCTATGTTTCAAAGCGTGTACACATCACCTATCGATTTTACATACATCGACCATCGAACTAAACTTCATCCGCTAGATCGTGCTGCTATCTTAGCATGACTTTAAAGTACAATGAATAGCCATGTTTCAAAGCGTGTACACATTACCTATCGATTTTGCACGCATCGACTCTCGTACTAAACTTCTCCCGCTAGATTGTGCTGCTATCTTAGCATGACTAAGATGCATGAACTGAAAGTACGAAGAATAACCATGTTTTAAAGCGTGTACACATTACCTATCGACTTTGCATGTATCGACTCTCGTACTAAACTTCTGCAGGTAGATTGTGCTGCTATCTTAGCATAACTTATACGCATGAACTTAAAGTACAGAGAATAGCTATGTCTCAAAGCTTGTACACATTACTTATTGATTTTGCATGCAACAAATGTCGTACTAAACTTCTTCCTCTAGATTGTACTGCTATCTTAGCATAACTTATACACATGAACTTAAAAGTAGAAAGAATAGCCATGTTTCAAAGCGTGTACACATTACTTATTGATTTTGCATGCATCAAATATCGTACTAAACTCCTTCCGCTAGATTGTGCTGCTATCTTAACACAACCTATACGCATGACCTTAAAGTAAAAAGGTGTGTACACATCACCTATCGATTTTGCATGCATCGAATCTCGTACTGAACTTCGTCCGCTAGATTGTGCTGGTATCTTAGCATAACTTATACACATGAACTTAAAAGTACAAAGAATAGCCATGTTTCAAAGCGTGTACACATTACTTATTGATTTTGCATGCATCAAATATCGTACTAAACTCCTTCCGCTAGATTGTGCTGCTATCTTAACACAACCTATACGCATGACAAAGTAAAAAGGTGTGTACACATCACCTATCGATTTTGCATGCATCGAATCTCGTACTGAACTTCGTCCGCTAGATTGTGCTGGTATCTTAGCATAACTTATACACATGAACTTAAAAGTACAAATAATAGCCGTGTTTCAAAGCGTGTACACATCAACTATCGAATTTGCATCTATTGACTCTCGTACTAAACTCCTTCCGCTAGATCGTGCTGCTATCTTAGCATAAGCAATACGCATGACCTTAAAGTAAAAAAGAATAGCCATGTTTCAAAGTGTGTACACATTACCTATCGACTTTGCATGCAACAAATATTGTACTAAACTTCTTCCGCTAGGTTGTGCTGCTATCTTAGCATAACCTGTACGCATGTACTTAAAGTACAAAGAATAGCCATGTTTCAAAGCGTGTACACATTACTTATTGATTTTGCATGCATCAAATCTCGTACTAAATTTATTCCGCTAGATTGTGCTGCTATCTTAGCATAACCTATACCAATGAACTTAAAGTACAATGATTAGTCATGTTTCAAAGCGTGTACACATCAACTATCGAATTTGCATGTATCGACTCTCGTACTAAACTTCTGCAGGTAGATTGTGCTGCTATCTTAGCATAACTAAGACGCATGAACTTAAAGTACAAAGAATAGCTATGTCTCAAAGCATGTACACATTACCTATCGATTTTACAAGCATCGACTCTCGTACTAAACTTCTTCCGCTAGATTGTGCTGGTATCTTAGCATAACCTATACGCATGGCTTTAAGGTACAAAGAATAGCCATGTTTCAAAGCGTGTACACATTACCTATCGATTTTGCATGCATTGACTCTCGTACTAAACTTCTTCCGCTAGATTGTGCTGACATCTTAGCATAACTTATACACATGAACTTAAAAGTACAAAGAATAGCCATGTTTCAAAGCATGTACACATTACCTATGGATTTTGCATGCATTGACTCTCGTACTAATCTCCTCCCGCTAGATTGTGCTGCTATCCTAGCATAACCTATACGCATGACCTTAAAGTAAAAAGAATAGCCATGTTTCAAAGTGTGTACACATCACCTATCGATTTGCATGCAACAAATATCGTACTAAACTTCTTCCGCTAGATTGTGCTGCTATCTTAGCATAACTAAGATGCATGAACTGAAAGTACGAAGAATAACCATGTTTTAAAGCGTGTACTCATTACTTATCGATTTTACATACATCGACTCTCGTACTAAACTTCTTGCGCTAGATTGTGCCGCTATCTTAGCATAACCTGTACGCATGAACTTAAAGTACAAAGAATAGCCTTGTTTCGAAGCGTTTACACATTAACTATGATTTTGCACGAAACGACTATCATACTAAACATTTCCCACTAGATTGCGCTAAAATCATGTAAGTGTGCTGCTATCTTAGCATAACCTATCGATTTTACATGCATCTACTATCGTACTAGACTTCTTCCGCTAGAGCATGTAGCAATCGCTTTTGAGTATCCCTAACCCATGTGCATGAACTTAAAGCATAAAGATGAGCTATGTTCTAAAGCGTGTACACATCACCTATCGATAATGTATGTATCGAATATCGTACTAAACTTCTCCTGCTAGAGCGTACGAGTATCGCTTGTGCGTGCACGAACTTAAAGCATAAAGAATAGCAATGTATAAAAATCTTGTAAACAAAGCAGCAGGATTACGTATAGTTAAGATTAAATGCGTGCACACATCATGTATCCATGACGCACACAGTACTAAACTTATTCCATTAGAATGTACAAAGTTCGCATGTGTTTGTGCTGCTATCTTAGCATAGCCTATGTGAATGAACTTAAAGCTTAAAGAATAGTGATGTATAAAAATCTTGTGAACATAGCAGAGTGTTAACTACGTAGGTGTAGACATTGAACTTTACATGCTGAGGCAGCATACTACGTGACCGTGACGTCACGACCACGTGCTCTTGTTTGGTAAACATAGCCACGTGCTTTTTTGACAGCTGTCTTCTTGACGAACCCTAACCTCACTTTGAAGGACAATGGAGCGTCGCTAACCTCACTGCTGCCATCTTTACGGCGGTAAACCTCAAGGCTGCCACCTTTTGCATGTTATAGCGGGGAATTTTAAAAATCCAACAACGGAACATTGCTAACCTCACTCTTGCCATCTTTACGGGAGTAAACCTCAAGGGCTGCCACCTTATGCATGTTGTAGCGCGGAATTTAAAATCCAACAACAGAACATTGCTAACCTCACTCTTGCCATCTTGAAAAGTTCAGTGTTCCAAACACTAGTTCGAAAAACGTAACTCATCGCACCTCGGGGATTTTATTAGGTAAGACGTAACCCCTAGGTTCCATTCCTTGTTCTGAACATAAAACCATTTACCAATAAAGATTAATTTTCTACACTTAACAAAGTACAAGCGTTCTTGCTGATAGCGATCGATGAGGTTGTTGCACCTTTAGCCCTTTAGCCCATTAGCCCTTTAGCCCTTTAGCCCATTAGCCCTTTAGCCCATTAGCCCTTTAGCCAAGGAATGTGCGGTAAGGAGGAGGAAGAGTCCTTTCATCCTTTTTTCCCTTCTGATAAGATGTAACCCCTGGGTTCCATACCCTATCACGATTTTTTTTCAGCCATGTTTATGCGATAACTTGTTCGACTGATTTTTACACACAAGACGAATGATGGAAGGTAAATAATTTGAAGTTATACTTTGGCTATATCGTTTACCGAGCGAGTTAGCTGCGCAAATCATCAAAATTGTACTTTTGCTCTGAACACATCAAACAATGTTCTGATCATATGTTGAGGTTAACAACATCGATTACAGTGTTCGATTCTAGTCTTGTTATGTTTCATTCTGATCTTCTTAGAACGAGGGTACCCCCTAACATGTTCTAAACACATGTTGTATTGAGTACAGTGTTCGATTCTAGTCTTGATCACTTATTTCGTGTTCTGAACACATCGATCAATGTTCTGATCACATGTTGTATCGAGTACAGTGTTCGATTCTAGTCATGATCACTTATTTTGTGTTCTGAACACATCAATCAATGTTCTGATCACATGTTGAAGTTAACAACATCGATTACAGTGTTCTATTCTAGTCTTGTTATGTTTCAATCTGATCTTCTTAGAACAAGCCGTATCCCCTGACATATTCTAAACACATGATGTATTGAGTACATTGTTCGATTCTAGTCTTGATCACTTATTTTGTTTTCTGAACGCATCAATCAATGTTCTGATCACATGTCGTATCGAGTACAGCGTTTGATTCTACTCTTCTTATGTTTCGAAAGTCTAAACATGCACAATAATGTTATCGCTGCACACGCTTGCCTTCGCGATGCAGGTTTAAACTTGTTCGATATAAAGCTATGCCTTGACATAAGAGGCGGAGGAGGAGGTAGAGAAGGAGGAGGAGGAGGAGGAGGAGGAGGAGGAGAATGATAAGGCCTTAACAGCCTATGTATAGTCGCCTTTGTTTAAAGATGATAGCTGTCAAAAGAATTTTTCAAATTATCCACCACCACATTTCAGCTAAAGAGGGCAGCAGGGTGCTCTGTTGATTAAGCACATAGAATTTCAAATTGCCCTCCACCACATGCATAACAGCAGCTGTTATCTTGCGCAGTAGCCTCTAAGCTAGCTTTCTTCATAAGAGTAGCCGCCATCTTGTGCGAGCACCCCTAGGCCGTCTCATAAGGAGCTATGTATAGTCACCATTTTGTGTCTGCCATCTTGCGTAAGCATCCCTAGGACGTCTCAAGGCATCTTGTTTCTCATAAGAGCAGCCACCATCTTGTAGAAATAGATAGCTGCGAATGGCAAAGGGCTTAAGTAGGAATCGAACCGTTGATCTCATCATTAGACTATGTTTTTTCTTGTTCCTGATACTACGAACCTACGTATTAGGCGGAAAAATTTTGTCCGTTTTGCTCTACAATGCATCGTTTTCGAGATATTTAACATTTTGCACTTAAGCCTCCAAATTTAATGAATCGAACCTGCACGGCACGTTATACTCTCTACCATAGCTAAACCTGATCATGTTACGAAGACTCGCTTCAATACAAGCTAAAACAGAGCAAATGCCAAAGGGCCTAAGTAGGAACCGAACCGTTGATCCCATCATTAGACTATGATTTTCTTGTTCCTCATACTGCGAACCTAGGTATTAGGCAGAAAAATTTTGTCCGTTTTGCTCTACGGTGCACTGCTTTCGAGATATTTAACATTTTGCATTTAAGCCCTAAATTTAATGAATCGAACTAGCACGACACGTTAGCCTCTAAGCTAAGAGCAGCAGCCATCTTGCGCAAGCACCCTTAAGGCGTCTCATAAGGAGACGTGTATAGCCGCCATCTTGTGTCCGCCATCTTGCGCAAGCATCCTTAGGGCGTCTCTAGCCATCTTGTGCAAGGACCCTTAACCCGCCTCATAAGAGCAACCGCCATCTTGCGCAAGCATCACTAGGGTGTCTCATAAGGAGCCTTGTATAACCACCATCTTGCGCAAGCATCCCAAGGGCGTCTCATAAGAACCTGTGTATAGCAGCCATCTTGCGTAAGCACCCGTAAGGAGTCATGTATAGCCGCCATCTTATGCAATTAGCGTCGAGAGAGGACTGCTGTAGAATTTTTCTTTTTAAATTATCCACCACCACATTTCAAAGGTATCTAGCTAAAGATAGCAGCACTGCGTATGACAGGTGACGAATTTACATCTACTGCGATAAAGAGGGCAGCACGGTGCTCTCTGGATTAAAGATGGCGGATGATAGCTGTCAAAAAAGCACGTGGCTATGTTTACCAAACAAGAGCATGTGGAATTTGCCGCCACCACATTTCAAACTAAAGAGGGCAGCACTATGCTCTGTTGATTAAAGATGGCGGATGGTAGCTGTCAAAAAGCACGTGAGTTTGTTTCCAAACAAGAGCATGTGGAATTTTTCAATTTGCCGCCACCACATTTCAAAGGTATCTAGCTAAAGATGGCAGCACGGTGCTCTCTTGATTAAAGATGGCGGATGATAGCTAACAGAACTTTTCAAATTGCCCGCTACTACATGCTTAAGGTAGTAGCCATAAAGAGGGCAGCACGGTGTTCTGTAGATTAAAGATGGCGGGTGATAGGTGATGAAATTGCCCGCATGATAGCAGCACGGTGCTCTATTGATTAAAGATGGCGGATGACAGCTGTCAAAAAAGCACGTGGCTTTGTTTCCCAACAAGAGCACATAGAATTTTTCAAATTGCCGCCACCACATTTCAAAGGTATCTAGCTAAAGAGTACAGCACTGTGCTCTGTTGATTAAAGATGGTGGATGGTAGCTGTCAAAAAAGCACGTGAGTTTGTTTCCAAACAAGAGCACGTGGAATTTTTCAATTTGCCGCCACCACATAGAGGGCAGCACGGTGCTCTCTTGATTAAAGATGGCTGCTGTCACGTGGAATTGTTTGCTACCACAGGTATCTAGCTAAAGAGGGCAGCACTGAGGTTTGCGATGCAAGATGGCTGCTGTCAAAAAGCATTTTTCAAATTATCCGCCACCACATTTCAAAGGTAAGTAGCTAAAGAGGGCAGCACTGTGCTCTATGGATTAAAGATGGTGGATGACAGCTGTCAAAAAAGCACGTGGCTGTCAAAAAGCACGTGGATTTGTTTATCTCGAGCTAGTGAGGTTAAGTTGGTAGCACTAAGGTTTAGGCCCGCCAAGATGGCAGCACTGCCGATGACAGGTGACGCAAGAGGGCAGCACAGCGCTCTGTAGTTTAAAGATGGCGGATGGCAGCTGTCAAAAAGCATGTGGCTGTCAAAAAGCACGTGGCTTTGTTTATCTCGAGCTAGTTAGGTTAAGTTGGCACTACTGAGGTTTATTCCCGTCAAGATGGCAGTACTGAGGTTAGCGATGCGTTGTTGTCTGTCAAAAAGCACGTGGCTTTGTTTACAAATCTGTCAAAAAGCACGTGGCTGTCAAAAAACACGTGGCTTTGTTTACCTCATGCTAGTTAGGTTAAGTTGGCACTACTGGGGTTTAGGCCCGTCAAGATGGTAGTACTGAGGTTTGCGATGCGTTGTTGTCGATGACAGCTGTCAAAAAGCACGTGGCTTTGTTTACAAATCTGTCAAAAAGCACGTGGCTGTCAAAAAACACGTGGCTTTGTTTATCTCGAGCTAGTGAGGTTAAGTTGGCACTACTGAGGTTTAGGCCCGTCAAGATGGCAGTACTGAGGTTAGCGATGCGTTGTTGTCGATGACAGCTGCCAAAAAGCACGTGGCTTTGTTTACAAATTCAAATTTCCCGCGGGAGGTGGAGGAGGCATCTGGGAGGCCTCTGGCTGAGGTGGAGGTGGAGGTGGCTACTGGGAGGCCTCTGGCTGAGGTGGAGGTGGAGGTGGCCACTGGGAGGCCTCTGGCTGAGGTGGAGGTGGAGGTGGCCACTGGGAGCCTGAGGTGGAGGTGGCGGCCGAACTCTCCCATTATACTACTGGTCCTCAATATTTCAGTAAGTGCTTATTTAAGCGGATTACGTTCTGAAAGAATTCATGTTTCTAGAAAAAGAAATGAATCTCTTTCACTTACACGGCAGACAGCAGCGAGCTTCTTTAAGTGGAATAAAATAACGAGAACAAAAGTGTTACTCGGAGAAGGACCAGCGAGAGAAATCAGACCGCATCGCAGGCTGTTCAGGAGATATCGTGAATCAATGGAACTTTTAAGTTGTCCGTGGAGAAATCTATTTTCCGGAATTGAACCGGGGATCCTAACAAAGGAAGTGTAATAATACGAAACTTGTATCCAGGAGCAGTGAAAAGTAGAGGAAGAAAGGAGGAAATAGAAACGAAAGAGAGACGAGGCTGGCAGGCAAGAAAGTAGTAAATTTGAACACATGTTCCTACCACTTGTCTCTATCTGTTGAAGAAGCTCCATTTGCTGAGTGGATCAGTTGAGGTGGTCTCGGAAGACCAGAAGAGTGCGCCGGAGTAGCTGCTCTTCCAGGATAAAAGTAGTCGTTCTGTTCCCCAGCTCCTCTTACACTCACCGTATCAGATAAAGTTCCTCCAGCAGTAAACAGTGCCAATATATTCCCGTCACGCCTGTACTGGTAATATATATCTACTGTCTGCTCTTGAATATGTTCTCTAAAAAAAGAGAACTATTCAGTTGAGGAAAATCTGGTACATTTCAAGTCGGCGCGTTACGGATACCTTAATCTAACCCAATACCCTCAGTTGGGAAAGAACTTTTCTTTGGCCTTTCAATTAGAAGAAACCATCATTCAGAAAATGTTTATTCAAGAAGAGATAATGGAAACCCTCATATTTCCCGATGAGGTTTTAATTTTATCCGAGAGAAGAACATCAGGAGAAATTCAAGAAGAAATACGGTGACAAATTATTAAAATGGAAAGAAAATTGTTCTTCTTTTCACGATTAGCTTTATGTCACACCGAAAGGAAAGAGTTAGAAATAGCAAGAAAGCGGGTCTTTAATCAGGTACAGACACAGCATTTGCGTAGTGTGGAAATGGAAAAACACAGAAAAAAATTTAGGGCAGCTCGCGATGGGTTTTTTTACGTCGCACCGAGACATATACCCTAGGTCCTCTGGAATAACAAAGGGCTAGGAGTGGGAAGGAAGTGGTCATGGCCTGAATTAAGGTATATCCCCATCATTTCCCTAGTATGGAAGTGGGAAATCACCATCTTCAGGGCAGCCGACAGTGGGGTTCGAATACACTACTTCCCGAATGCAAGCTCACAGCTGCGCACTCTTAACCGCACCGCCAACTCGCTCGGTGGTACTGGAAATACTAGTAGTACTGGAAAGAAGGATTACACGGAAAATACTGAGTCCGCTTTATAAAAATCTGCAGAACTCTGGAAATCAAGAAATTGTGAAATATATCGTAACACACAAAATATAAGCGAAACAATACAGATGAGGTGATTGATATTTTTTGGACATTTGTACAGAGTATATCGCAACAGGTTAACTAAATAGATCTTCAGATATCTCTGGAACAAGAAATCAAGACTAACTTGTAATAATAAAGTCCAGAAAGATTTGGAAAAAATATATAGGAGAAGTAGAAGAAGCAACTGAGAGAGAAAGAGAAAGTGTTAAAATGCAAGTATTCCAATTTCCGAAGAGAAAGATAACAAGCTCAAAATGGTCCGGCGAAAGGAAAATGATAATATTTAATGTTATTGGCTTTACGTCCCACTAACTACTTTCACGATTTTCGGAGACCCCGAGGTGCAGGATTTTAGACCGCAGGAGTTCTTTTACGGGCCAGTAAATTTACCCACACGAGGCTGACGTATTTGAACACCTTCAAATACCACCGGACTGAGCCAGGAACGAACCTGCCAAATTGACCTTAGAAAGCCAGTGCTTCAACCGTCTGAGCCACTCAGCCCGAAAAAACAGACTTTATTGAAGGCATTATTATTATTATTATTATTATTATTATTATTATTATTATTATTATTATTATTATTATTTCGAATGGGCCACATGAGGACCACGATGCTCAACTTTTCTGCTTCGAAAAGGACGTGATGTTTGCGCAGTACCCGCGCATTTTCTGGCTAAGATTCTCCCTTCGTTCCTTGTCCAAAGGGCGCCTGTATTCTAACAAGGTGGTCTGACCTGAAACCTCCTTCGTTTGATTTATTCTTCTGAGAGGTGCTCGGTTTCTGATGTCGTTTTCAGTTACTCCCAGTTCCTGCATGTCTTTTTTCACTTCTGTTAGCCATGGTGTGCCATTTTTCTTGTTCTTCCAGTAGTTCAGAAGCTGGTAGGTTATCCTAGTTTGGTTCATTCTCGTGACATGTCCATAGAAGGTCAGACGTCTCTTCCTGGCTACGTCTGTGATTTATTCAGTAAAACTGTACAGCTCCTGGTTTGGTCGGCTTCTGTACTCGCCATCTACTTTCATGGGCCCTATTATTATTATTATTATTATTATTATTATTATTATTATTATTAATAATAATAATAATGTACCGGGAGGTACATCTCAACGCCGCGCATTCAAAATAAGCGCCTTAATGAACTCCTCTATCGGGAAAAAGGTGAAATTGATACCACATGAAGCTGGAACTTTAATCAGAAGATGTCACTACTAAAATATTGAGTAATTTTGTTATTGTGAAGTTTCCTAAACTGACTGAATTTCTCCTTGTTTTGTTTTGCTATACATCAAGATGTTTGGACAGTTTTCGACAGATGACACTACCAAAAACTAGGATCATGCACTCTGGTTCAAAGTGGAAGAACTTATAACTTAAAGAAGTTTCATATTCATAGGCTTTCCATAAGTGACCTATGTTCATTTATTTTTGGGTTGGCAATACTTCCTTTCCTTTCCGCCAGTTTTGAATCTAGCCAATCACGAATTTTTGTAATTAATTTTCAACCTATCCCGCATTCCTTGTTCACTTTGAATCTGTCAATAAAAATTAAGAGGGTGTGTCCTGATTAGTCTTGAATGTTCTCGAACCTTCCCTGAGGGTATATAAACTGTGGCTTTTCACGTTTCCTTGTCAATTGATCATCGTCTTTCTGTGTGTGTGTTAAGGCAGGAGGCGTGGCCGCCTCTTTCTTCGGTCAGCAGAACATCTACAGTATAAGGTAATGGCCACATAAATTAATTCTTTCTTGCTACGTCCACAGCTTTATTCGAGGGGAAGGTCTGAATCTTTAATTGTGTAACAATACCTTTCTAAAATGTAACTTTTCTTTCGGCTAATGTAAAAACTTCATAAAATCTTTAACTGTAAATCGGGGATAGAGAGTGAGTTACCCTCTCGAGCTCCCCTTCATCTTGCTTTGAGGTGACTACGTTTTGCAACCTTTCTGTAATATGTTAAAGATATTTCCATGCAAGCCACCTCAGTAGTTTGGGAATAGCCCCTGTTCCATCGGCCGAGAACCCTATAGGTTTTAATATTTCATTATCTGGAGCGCAGTGTTCGTCTCCATTCAGTTTGTGTTCGGGCCGTTTATTTAACCTGTTCTATTTTTCGCAAAGGCCCTGTATATTCGGTACTAGATACCCCTGTATGAAGCAATTTCCATTTGTAATTCGTGCCTTGTGAAGCCAGAGATTGTAATAGTTTGATGTAACATTGCCTTGAGCGGGCTGTAAGAAACTGAGAGCCAGTTAGCTCTTTTCAAGTTTTGTAATAGTAAAGAGTGCCTCTGGAAGGCTAGATATTGTATTTTGGGAGCAAGTGCTCTTGAATTAGGGGAGTTCTGCCCTTGAGTAAATGATTCCGTGTTTGAATTAAAGTTTTAAACTGGATCCGGTATCCATGGAATTGTAACCTACCGAGATCGATAGCTGCAGTCACTTAAGTGCGGCCAATGTCCAGTATTCGGGAGATAGTAGGTTCGAAACCCACTCTCGGCAGCCCTGAAAATGGTTCTCCGTGGTATCCCATTTTCACACCAGGCAACTTCCTTCCCACTCCTAGCCCTCTCCTGTCCCATCGTTACCATAAGACCTATCTGTGTCGGTGCGACGTAAAGCAAGGAGCAAAAAAAAAAAAAAAGTAGCAATTGTAACCTAGGGGCTTGTAGCCCAGAATTGTTACTGTACCTGACGTTTCATTGTTATGAAAAATTGTCAAGTTTGAAGTTCTAAAAGAAATATAACCTTCAGTTCAAATTTTAAATTAATTTTGATATTGTAGTTAGACCCATTCACCCCAGCACCTTCTTTAACCTCTTTCTGCTCCACGGGTAACCCCGTAACAATTATTATTGTTATTATTATTATTATTATTATTATTATTATTATTATTATTATTATTATTATTTATGTATTTCTTTCTTAATCCGTTTACCCTCCAGGGTCGGATTTCCCTCGGACTCAGTGAGGGTTCCAACTTCTACCACTTCAAAGGCAGTGTCCTGGAGCGTGAGACTTGGGGCGGGGATGTAACTGGGAGGAGGACCAGTACCTCGCCCAGGTGCTGAACAGGGGTCTTGGTGGGGGATGGGGAGATTGGAAGAGATAAACAAGAAAGTGGGAAGTAAGTGGCCGTAGCCTGAAGTTAGGTACCATCTTGGCATTTGCCTGAGGAGAAGTGGGAAACCACGGAAAACCCCTTCGATCATGGCTGGGGTGGGAATTGAACCCCACTCTACTCAGTTGACCTCCCGATGCTCAGTGGACTCCGTGCCAGCCCTCGTACCACCTTTCAAATTTCGTGGCAGAGCAGGGAATCGAACCCGGGTCTCCAGCGATGGCAGCTAATCACACTAACCACTACACCACAGAGGCGGGCATTATTATTATTATTATTATTATTATTATTATTATTATTATTATTATTATTATTATTATTGCTGCCATGGACTTTGTCGAAGAATGACTAACGGAAATTCACCACCTCGCACTCTTTGTTGGATTAGCTTTTTTTTTTCTATTTGCTTTACGTCGCACCGACACAGATAGGTCTTATGGCGAAGGTGGGATAGGAAAGGCCTAGGAATGGGAAGGAAGCTGCCGTGGCCTTAATTAAAGTACAGCTCCAGCATTTGCCTTGTGTGAAAATGGGAAACCACGGAAAAACATCTTCAGGGCTGCCGACAGTGGGATTCGAACCCACTATCTCCCGATTACTGGATACTGGCCGCACTTGAGGGACTGTAGCTATCGAGCTCGGTGTTGGATTAGCAAGGTGAGAGGACGTCCTACTGGAAAGTTCTAACTTTACAGTATTATTTCTACTTTTGTAAACAATTTTATGTGAATCAGCGGTAGAGTGTCGGCCTCCGGGTCCCAAGATAGCGGGTTCAAACCCGGCAGAGGTAGTCGGATTTTTGAAGGGCGGAAAAAAGTCCATTCGACACTCCATGTCGTACGATGTCGGCATGTAGAAGATCTCTGGTGACACATTTGGTGTTTACCCGACAAAATTCATTAAATCTCAGCCATAGACGCCCAAGAGAGTTTCGGTTTACTCGGTCTGCCATCTAGTGGGGGCCTAGAGTAAAATGGAACGTCGAAATTGACGAGCAGACAGCCAGATGGCGTCAAATTGAAATGTCTGGACACAGTAGCTGAGGCCATACGATTATTATTATTATTATTATTATTATTATTATTATTAATTTTAAAAGTCCGTCTCCATCGTTAGCGTGCTGGCATTGGGTTCAGAGGGTCCCGGCTTCAATTCCCGGACGTGTCGGGGATTTTAACCTTCTTTGGTTAATTCCAATGGCTCGGGGGCTGGGTGTTCGTGCTGTCCTCAACATCCCTGCAACTCACACACCACACACAACACTATCCTCCACTACAATAACACGTAGTTACCTACACATGGCAGATGCCACCCACCCTCATCGGAAAGTCTGCCTTACAAGGCTGCACTCGGCTACAAATAGCTACACGATATTATAATTATTGTTACTAATGAAAAAGAGAAGTGTGATTTGATTGAATCTGATGATGTTCTTCAATAACGAAACACAAGTAAGTCTTTATTAATATAGGATTTTCTTACAAGTTAAAATGTTACAGGTGTTATAACTAGTTTTCGACGGACTTCAAAGCTTTAGCCAATACCTAACTAACCCCTTCACACTATTTACATTTAGAGTCATCTCAGGATCCATCATTCTCCCTTCAGTATTTGCACCATAACTTAGCAATCCCATTATTAATTTGGCGAATTTACTGAAGGCTACCTCTAACTCTCCAGACTAGTGAATTAAATAGAGAAGCGTTTACCAACTCGGCTAGCCAAAGTAAATCTATATTCGCGCCAGCTATAAAGACCTCCGCAGGAGTAGAAGGTAAAGGCAACCACTACAAGTAACCACGGCACCAAGTGGGTTGGAGAGGTTAGCTCTATACCTGACCACTTTAACGTGGAGCGTGCAAGCTGATTGAACGTCTTAGTCGCGTATTCACCGACGTCTGTATTCACGACAGAATTTATCATCTCGGTGTGATAATGATGACAATGATGCTTGTTGTTTAAAGGGGCCTAACATCTAGGTCATTGGCCACTAATGGTACGAAATGAGAAGAAATGTAATGACAATTTAGAAGTCCAAAACTCATCCACTGTCCAGAATTCAAAACTTGATGAAGAATTAATTGATGAATATTAATTTTAAATAATCCGCGTCCACCTCTGTGGGGGTAGTGGTTAGTGTGATTAGCTGCCATCCCCGGAGGCCCGGGTTCGATTCCCGGTTCTACCACGAAATTTGAAAAGTGGTACGAGGGCTGGAACGGGGTCCACTCAGCCTCGGGAGGTCAACTGAGCAGAGGTGTGTTCGATTTCCACCTCAGCCATCCTGGAAGTGGTTTCCGTGGTTTCCCACTTCTCCTCCAGGCAAATGCCGGGATGGTACCAAACTTAAGGCCACGGCCGCTTCCTTCCCTCTTCCTTGTCTAACCCTTCCAATCCCCCACCAAGTCCCCTGTTCAGCATAGCAGGCGAGGCCGCCTGGTCGAGGTAATGGTCATCCTCCCCAGTTGTATCCCCCGACCCAGAGTCTGAAGCTCCAGGACACTGCCCTTGAAGTAGAGGTGGGATCCCTCGCTGAGTCCGAGTGAACAACCAACCCTGGAAGGTAGCAGATTAAGAAGAAGAAGAAGAAATAATCGGCGCATCCAACTCACAATATTGAAAATTAAGGATAATTCCAAAATTAAGATTAGAGTTCAAGAAAGAGACGATCAAGAATGATTATGAACTTAAAACAATCAGTGGATTCGACCCGCAATGCCCCACCTTCCCAGAAACTATCTTAAATTCCGAAGCACAATCCTGAATCGGTGATTCTTGTTGTCTAAAGGGGTCCAAAGTCCAGGTCAACGGCCCCACTTAATGGTACTTACCGCTAGTAAAGTGGAACCATGGTATTTGTCATGTTGCGGTACTATTCATAATTAGCGTAGACTCACGGTGTTCCACACATTGCGGTACTACCCACAGGCAACGACCAGACCCGTGGTGTTTCTCACAGTGGAACTAATCACAGGCAATGTAAGCCCGTGGTGTTTCCAATATAGTGGTACCAATCACGGGTACTGCAAAATCCATACTGATTCATCCTCTATAGCAGGGCCTCTCAGAGTGCATGCACCTGGTGCATGCGCTGTGCACGTTGCAAAAGACGACTACGCTTGGTTGACCAGAGTGCAGACCCCGACACCTCGATTTGGAGCAATAGCGCTGTCTCTCTCTTTCCCCACGCCTGTCTCCCACTTCCTCACTTGCCGGGCTGAGTGGCTCAGACGGTTAAGGCGCTGGCCTTCTAACCCCAACTTGGCAGGTTCGATCCTGGCTCAGTCCGGTGGTATTTGAAGGTGCTCAAATACGACAGCCTCGTGTCGGTAGATTTACCGGCACGAAAAAGAACTCCTGCGGGACTAAATTCCGGCACCTCGGCGTCTCCGAAGACCGTAAAAGTAGTTAGTGGGACGTAAAACAAATAACATTATTATTATTATTATTATACTTCCTCACTTGCTCCGTAGCGCTCCAAATCCAAGCCTAGTTGAGCCGAGTTGGGCCGAGCTTAGCCGAGTAGCCCAGAGACGAAGCGTTGGTCCGAGCTGAGCCGAGTGGGACCGATGCACTGTGCACAGGAACTCTGCGCCTCACTTTGCACGAGTGAGATTTTGGGTGTTTGAGAGGCCCTGCTCTATTGCTACAAATCACAAACCTACTGTGTCCCTAACATAGCGGTACTAGTAAAGGCGACCCATGGTGTTCCTCGCGTGATGGTACTAATTACAAGAAGTCTCATGTTTATAATACAATCATCCCTTGGTCGCCCCTCTTAGTCGTCTCTTACGACAGGCAGGGTATACCGTGGGTGTATCATTCGTCTGCGCTCCCCACCTACAGGGGGTTTATCTCCGTTTATCAAAACTAAGTTTTCGTTTCAATCTGAATTTAAACATTAAATTGTTCACCCTGGCACACGGCAAACAAGTGACTACGTACTGCTGCCATTATCAAAGTGTAAGGTGGTGGTGATCATTGTTTTAATAGGAATTACAACTAGGCAACCATCCTCTATATAACATTAATCAGATGGAAAAATGGAAGGGATCCGACGCTTCGAAAAATGAAGATATCGGTCAAAGAAAGACAAGGGCCTCGAAGGGCGTGAAAATGAAAGACTCCCTAGCCCTCGCAAACCTAATAGCGTCGGGGTCAGAAAAGAACAAGAGTTGACCAAGGGAGGTCGGATAGGATAGATGACGGCGAGGAGCCTGGCACAAGTAAGTGGAAGCAATGCCAGGACTCAGCTGAGGTCCCCGTGGTCGCCAACCCACGCTCCAAAGTTCAGAGCCCCTGGGGCCCCTATTAGTCGCCTGTTTCGACAGGCAGGGGATACCGTGGGTGTTGTTCTACTGCCCCCACCCACAGGGGGAAATCATCAAAGTGTAAACAAGTTTCTTTAACTACATTCGTTGTTTGCAAATATACGTGATTTATCATACAGTATGCCCGCTATTGACCAGAAAGGAAGAAGAAAACCTAATAGGACGTTCGAAGGCAAGGAAATGTTATTGAATTTAGTGGCAGGAAGCATTGACTTCATCTACATAAGAGCAAGTCGATTCGGAGCGATATACTTATTACATCGGGTGGTCCAGCACCCCCTTGCGATCCAGTTTTATGCATCCCTTCACATTTACTACATTTCTGAAAGACATCGGTCCCTCTCCCTAAACCTGGGTAATATAACGAGATATGTGTTTACGGGCTAGAAGACACAATGAATCGTGAGCGCCACTATTAATGCATTAATTCATTCATTATGGGTACATCGAATGAACTCGTAAAACGAGTACAGATACACAGAACACGTACTTTAAAACAGGAGCTGGACGCACAGACCGAGAGCACGGTACTGTATAGGCTGGGAAGTGGGCGCCATAGGTCAAGTGTCGCAGTAGCTCACATGGCAAGCGGGCGGGGAGATATGTGATAGTGAACAGTGCTCGTAGTAGGAGGTTCGAATCTCACATAAGAATTCTTTGAACAGCCAGTTGCCTGGGATGTGGTAAGGTTGCATACTTGATAGCTTCCAAGGACTGATTTGTTTGTTTGACCCGGTAAAATACCGTATGGTCCACTTCTGTGGTGTAGTGGTTACTGTGATTAGCTGCCACCCCTCCCCCGAGGCCCGGGTTCGATTCCCGGCTCTGCCACGAAATTTGAAAAGTGGTACGGCGACTGGAACGGGATCAACTCAGCCTCGGGAGGCCACTGAGTAGAGGTGGGTTCGATTCCCACCTCAATCATCCTGGAAGTGGTTTTCCGTGGTTTCTCACTTCTCCTCCAGGCATATGCCGGGATGATACCTAACTCAAGGCTACGGCCCCTTCCTGTCCTCTTCCTTGTCTATCCCTTCCAATCTTCCCATTCCTCCACAAGGCCCCTGTTCAGCATTACAGGCGAGGCCGCCTGAGCGAGCTACTGGTCAGGCTCCCCAGTTATATTCCTCGGCCCAATATCTCACGCTCCAGAACACTGTGCTTGACGCGGTAGAGGTGGGATCCCTCGCTGAGTCCGGGGGAAAAACCAACCCTGGAAGGTAAAGAAATTAAGAACGAAATAAAAGACCGTATTTATCGTTGCCATTATAATGAAAGTTCCCAACTCATTTGTGAATGGCTGTAGGCAAGTGAGCATGCATGCCGTTATCATCACAACTCCACAACTCGCACCTTACACGGGAAAGAAGGTATGGGGGCTTCCACATGCCGTTTCTTCGATAATGCAAAGAGGCATGCAATTTAATAAAATCTCACTCACCGCGTGGACAGTAAAACTTAAAACAGGAGGTATACAATATAGAATATCGTAGCCAAGCACGGTACATTTGCAAGTAGAGAATAAGAAAAGTAACTATAGCCTACATATTGTATATTTCACTCAAAATGTCTGGACGTCAGGGGGTGAACTATCGTAAGTTAACTTTACAGGAGAGGAGAAAGAAGCTGCTGAGATGGATAATTTGCTACCCTTAAAGCAAGTCAGATCGACAGTTCTGACCATGGTGAACTACTGTAAGAGCCAATACAATAAGGAATGCGGCGGACGGCATGAGGCTGAACTGTTGTGTTATCATCATTGTTTATCGCAGGGTTCTCCTTGCACATACAGTAGTGTACCCATAAGAAAAGACGACCATAACCAGTCTCGTACGATAAAAATTTCAACATCGTCGATTTTGCATTTACAATAGTTTACCTCTGACGTCAAGAAATAAGGCAATATACCTCAGTTCTTTATGAAAAAATCGTATCAATGGTGTACCGTACAATATATGAGCTACAATCGAGAATTCATCATATTAATAACGATATTGGCTTTACGTTCCACTAACTACTTTTTCGGTTTTCGAAGACACCAAGGTGCCGAAATTTTACGTACCAGCAAATCTACCGACAGGAGATTGACGGATTTGAGCACATTCAAATACCACGGATTTGAGCCAGACTCGAACATACCAAGTTGGGGTCAGAAAGCCAGCGCCTCAACCGTCTGAGCCGGTCAGCCCGGCAGAGAATTCACCATAGGCCTATCTCTGTTTAGGATATTCTAGGTTATGTTCAATCATGGATAGTGACGAAGCTTCAGATAACCAAAAATGTATTTCAAAATCAGTGTTATCGTAGCTCTCAAAATATGTAGTGAGTTCTCTTTTATCCGTAAGGCCTGAAAAAGTTTCCTGAGAAATCTCTCAGCCTTCTTTCTCGGCAAACGAGAATTTCTTACGGTTCCGTACAAAGCGCTACGAAGTTACTTAAATTAAAATACATGGGCGAGTACTTTAAACGTTCAGTAGAATTTATCAGACAGTCACTCTAGCTCGCTCTCGTATTGCCCAGCAAGGGGAAGTGATAGCCTGCCTCAGCCTCGCCTCATCTGCGGTTCCGTGTTAATTGGATGACGTAATTTTTTGGCTGGGGTGATCTAAAAATTTGCTTTACGGAAATGTGACGTAGGGTATGGATGAATGGTCATACAATGTTGCATAGCAACAATGCAGGGTGTGTTGCAAGGTATGGATGGATTTGCAGACAATGTTGCCTAGCAACCGTGCAGGCTGTCTTAGGGCTGGTAATCCCCAGAAATAAGATGGATGGCCGTGATCGGGAAATGTAATTATGACCATTTGTTTTTTCCAAAGGGAAAAATAGTTTTTTATTATTATTATTGTATATTCCTTCCCGTACTCTTCGCAGGATAGAGCTAGAATGCATTTAGGATATGTTTAATGAAACTCCTTAGTAAATAAACCATTTCGCGTTGTACTAGCTTTGATCATACAATAAATGATGGGGAGTGAAGACATGAAGCAGAGAGTAAAAGAGAAAAGGTAAACAGTACCGGTACTAATATATCACTGTTGATGTTTTATGGTAGCAATGTGTTTTTGTATCATTCTTTGATCTACTATATACTGGGCTTTTTAATGTCGGCCTGAGTAGTAGGAGCAGGAGATAGACAAAAGATCCCTTTGAACTTCAAAAGCTTCCAGATGCTCACAGACTTGCCATATGCGACAATGAAGACTTGCTATGATAGCTTTATTAGATCTCGCTATTATCTGTATGCCTTTGATATCTGTACCATAGATGGTTTATTAACGAAGGAACACATATCTATGAATAACTAGAATGAATATCCTTACCTATCCAGTTCTGGAGGTCATATGACACGCTCTACGGTTTTACATAAACAGCAGGCTTTCTCCATATAGCTGTTTTTATGGACCAGTATCAGGAACAGTGGGTATACACTACTCCTTATAACTGGATCAAGAGCTCTCTTTGTAGACGAAACAAAGTGTCGGATTCTGGATCCAAAGATCATGGGTTCAACTGCACAAAGGTAGTCGGATTTTTCAACTGCGGAAAAGAAAATGTCCATTCGAGACTCCATATTGGAAGATGTCGTCATGTAAAAGATCTCTAGTGTCACATTTGGTGTTTGCCCAAAGAAATGTAAAACAGGAAAAAAAAACACAGCTCTAGCCCTTCCGGCAAGCATCTCAGTGGGTCCGTGGTAGAGTGTCGGCCTCCGGATCCCAAGATAGCGGGTTCAAACCCGGCAGAGGTAGTCGGATTTTTGAAGGGCGAAAAAATGTCCATTCGACACTCCATGTCGTACGATGTCGGCATGTAAAAGATCTCTGGTGATACATTTGGTATTTACCCGACAAAATTAATTAAATCTCAGCCATAGATACCGAAGAGAGATCCGGTTTACTCTGTATGCCGTCTAGCGGACCTAGAGTAAAACAGAACGTCGAAATTGACGAGCAGACAGCCAGATGGCGTCAAATCGAAATGTCTGCAAACGGTAGCTGAGGCCGTACGATTATTATTATGTCAGTGTTGAAAACATCCTAGGGATGTGAGTACGAACATTAGGTAAATAAAATATAATCAAGTAGGAGAATATATTCTTGATTTATTTCTAAATATTACAATCCTTTTCTTAATCACCGTTATCCGATCGATTAGATTAGCAGTTTTCCTTTTTTACCACTACGAGCGCTAATATGAGTCAATACAGAGTTTCACTAAAGCCCTTATACCTATATTCGAATTGGCCATTTTTTTAACTAAGAAACGCCTGACGGCATTGAACCAAAGAACACATTATAGAAAGAACTAAGTAAATTAGTTAATTTGGCTACGATTTGGTTAAAAAAGAAAACAAGTAAAGAAACAAAGCGATTTTAGGCTACTTTTCGGAACTGCATTTAGGCCTGAAGTGATTTTCGAAATTTGATCTTTCTTAGTTTGATAGGGCTATTCAAGACACACAATTTGAATCATTTCAGGGCCCTTTTGCTCTTCAACTTTGGGCGCAATTGAGGAAATTGGTTAATTTTACGTGTTTCATAGTATGGGGGCCCGTAAGTTACTATGCCTGCTAAGATCTTCAATATTGAAAGAAAAGAAACATTTGACTGGTCACCAAACATGGATCCGGTTTACTCTGCCTTCTCGTAGAATAAAATAGAACGTCGAAATTGTTGCGCAGGCAGGCTAATAGGCGCCATATGAAAATCCCTGCACATGCCTTCTTGCCTAAATTTGATCGTGACATATATTTTACAGTTCGTTGCAAATTTGTTTTTGTATGATAGCACCATCTAGTGGAGATTAGAGCAACAAACAACAGTCAGTAATAAGGGCCCACACACTTTCAGTTTATCGGAACTATTTTCACGTGTGACGTCACGTCTGAGCGATAAACTGAGCAAACTTCGCAGTTTGTACAAATAATAACGCAGCTACTAGAACTGAGCAAACTGGCTCTCTTTCCCTCCAAGACATCTGCAGTTGACACAGATAATCTCACGGATCTGTCAGTCAGTCAGTTATCGTCTGTTCGCCACCATGGAAAGATGTTACTTGTTACTTGCTTTACGTCCCACTAACTACTCTTTTACGGTTTGCGGAGACCATGGAAAGAACCGAGCTTACAAAGAAAGACGCAACTATAATTTTCATGGAGGCTTATCGTTCGTTGCCCGAGCTGTGGGCACCGAAAATCGGTTTTACTCCACGGAGTGGAGAAGGCCGAGGCATATGAGAGCCTCATTGATAAACTGCGACCAATACTATAAATAGTCGTTACTAACTAAAAATATTCAGTATCATTACTACTCGACATTATTATTATAAATATGCATGTACAGTATTTCATAAATAAACGTTCACTTCACTCAATGTAATCCTTCAGTGCCCTTATTATGGCTTCGCAAGAATCCATTGCGATTTTCCCAATTGCTTGGGATGAAATTCTCATGGAAAATTTTAGGCACTCGAAATTTTGGCCGGTCGCCAAAAATCTGTGAGTAACAATAAGTCACCACTTCGGTAATATTGCCTGTCTCAAACCCGTGTCTTTTTTTATATGAATGGTAAATCTTCACTTAGCAAGACGTTAAATGTTGCCTCATCCATTCTAGCGTAATAATAAAATCATTCACTTCTGATACCGGCAATTTTTTCAACAGTAAAGCATCGCACGATCCATGAGCATTTCTCTTCTGACACTACTCCTTACTCTATTCCTTACGTTTTCTTCTTCTTCTCTTTTTCGGACAAAATTAAAGCCGAGGCAGCCAACATACAGCAAGTACCACAGCGTACCGGCTCATTTCTTCAATCGCTAACTTAAAAAAAAAAAAAAAAAAAAAAAAAAACGTAGCAACCGCATTCACAACGAAATCCGCCAGAACTGGCATAAAAACTGAATAAACTGATGGAAAATATTAAGCTGGCCCACACAATTTCAGTTCAGTTTTTCGTTCAGTTTATCGCTCAGTTATTCGAACAGTTTTTTTGTTCCGTTAAACTGAAGATGTGTGCGGTCCTTTAGTCTTACCTTTTCGTTGATCATGTGATTTGGACATTGTAAACTCCGACACTACGGTATGTTCCCCTCCGCCTCGTCCATGAGTTATTTCCAGACATCTTAAACTACAACCGGCACAATCCCTAGCCTTACCTGTTCTAGACTACTGCGATACTGCACAGTTGGAACTCGATTGTCCGGACTAATTGCTACTAGGAATCGTCCGGATAACAACCTGTCAGAGAAAGGGGCAATGATATCGAGAATCAACAAACTGAACTTGACATACAAGCTAAGTATGAACTCCTATAACAAGAAGAAGATCTCAGTCACTGCAAAACTCAGACATTACCAGACAGTGATCCGTCCAGAAGCCTTACATGCAGCTGAATGTTTGAACCTAATAAAGGTAGAATTGGTCAAGAAGTTAGAACTGGTGGACCGAAACATTCTAAGGAAGATACTGGGAGCTCAAAGAACAGAGGATGGATCATACAGACAGAAAGCAAACCAAGAACTGTACTACAAGATAGAAAAGATCTCAGACACCATCCGGAAGATGAGAACCATGTTCTTTGGACATATCTACAGAATGGACCCGGGAAGACTGACCAACCAGATAGTAAGGTTTTTTGAGACCAGGAAAACTGTAGTACGCTGGCATCAGGCAGTGAAGAGAGACCTGACAGAAATGAGAATACAAGGATCGGAAATAAGCAACAGGGAAACTTACAAGTTGAAAATAAGGAACTCAAAGAGTTTCCGAGAAAAAGTTAGTCTGCGGACCCAAACACCATGGACGGAAGAAAGAAGAAGGTTGCAGAATGAAAGAATGAAGGATTACTGGGCGCAGATCAAAGCCCAGAAGCAGCTGAAATCGAATTAATGTGCTCCACAGTTGGCCAAAACGAAAGAAAGAAAGAAAGAAAGAAAGAAACAAACAAACAAACAAACAAACAAACAAACATACGGTAGTTACAGTGGAATTACATTAGTAGACCAATAAGTCTAACACCTTTACAGGCGAATGTGTGTCTCCATTTCATGATCTGTTGCTTCGATTCGGGCGTGATATGCGAAATCCATGTTTCTTCTCCCGTTACGATCTGACTCAGCATACCATCACCTTATTCGGTATAACGAGTCAAAAACGTCATCGAACACTCACTTGATTATGTACAGATTTGAGTGTTCGAGGTGAAGGCCAAATAGACTCGGTCCCAGCGCAAGATCAAGATCAAGAACTCTTGGTTATCGGAGCAGGCCGCAAGTGTTTATGAAGTGGATACTCAAAACTTAGTTGTAAGGTATGATAAGTGTTCAAACAAACTTGGCGGCCATGTTTAAACATAAAGTAAAATATGTAAAATCTACAAATAAATGTGGTGTTTGAAAATCGTTCTTTATTGTGTAGTTATTTTCAAACGGTTCTTACTTAAAAAACACGCCTCATATTTCTAGGAATGGGTAAATTCGTCGCACAAACTTACATTCCTATAGTATAGTTAAGGTTAACTTTTCTTTCCAGAAAATCTTAGGAAAATGAACACAACGGAAATTGGTTTGATGGACTGCATATCCACATAAATGTGGCTGAGAGGCGTGACAGTCCTAAGGAAAATAATGGATACGGGGCTTGATTTCTTCACCAATGATACGAAACATTTATGAACAATTATGAAGCCTCAGAGCTTACGTAATGAAGCGACGTAGTTAAATATATGGGCTCATCACATGCCGATAATCCAGTTTCTACTGCACTTACAGAGTTACAGACATATCTCGAGACCGTAAAAAGATGCTCAAACGGAATTTAAACACCTATATTAAATTGGATTTATATTTAAGTTGCGATATGATTCTCACATTTCACCTTATAGAGAGCTGCTAAGGAGCTGGGACCCCCCCCCCCCGCAATAATTGAAAATGGACCCTAATAAGGAAAATTACAAGTTTATTTCGTAGTACAACGATGTATATCATTACAATGAACAGCAACGACATTAATAATAATAATAATAATAATAATAATAACAACATAATCATATTTATTATTGTTATCATTATTATGCCGGGCTGAGTGGCTCAGACGGTTGAGGCGCTGGCTTTCTGACCTTAACTTAGCAGGTTCGATCCTGGCTCAGTCCGGTTGTATTTGAAGGTGTTCAAATACGTCAGCCTCGAGTCCGTAGATTTACTGGCACGCAAAAAACTCCCGCGGGACTAAATTCCGACATC
Organism: Anabrus simplex; assembly: GCF_040414725.1. Lineage (NCBI taxonomy): Eukaryota > Metazoa > Arthropoda > Insecta > Orthoptera > Tettigoniidae > Anabrus > Anabrus simplex. The sequence goes on from NC_090278.1 coordinate 30,923,642, forward strand.
TTCGCTGACTGCTGGGTTCTCAGAACCGACTAATTTTACTTCAAAAGCATTGTTGATTGTTGTGAGTGGCAGCAAGGGATGGTTATTAATAATAATAATAATAATAATAATAATAATAATAATAATGGTGTTACACAATTTAGTTTTCAAATTCGAATGAATTTTATTTATTTATTTATTTATTTAATTATTAGATACAGCCTATGGAGGGCCATTTTACACTAATAATAATAATAATAATAATAATAATAATAATAATAATAATAATAAGTTTAAATAAGTATAAAAGATAACAAAGGTATAAACAACAATATTAAGTAACAACAATAATTAACAATTTTTAACAGTAACAATATGACAACAATGACAACGGTAACTGGCAAGTGTCGGTTTCAGAAATTAGGAAGAAGAAAGGTCAAGGGTTGGTGGGACGGAAGAAAGTGAAAACCTGGAGAGGACTTCAAAGTAATCTTTTAATTTTTTGTTTGAAGGAAGAAATGCATATTCCAATTTTAGTAACCAAACCACGCCGACTGTCGCAATATTAAGAAATAATCTCGTTCCGAGGACCAGATAATTTAATACTATTTACAACTTAACCGTCCATATTAGGCCTACGTAGCTACGCTGACTACGCCGATAGCTAAAAACAAGGCTCTAAACGTCAGTATTTAGAGTTTAGATAAGGACGATGTCTTTGTTAACGCATCTTCGCTAACTACTGGGTTCTGAGAACTGGCTTATTTCTTCAAAAGCCTTGTTGATTGTTGTGAGTGGCAACAAGGGATGGTTATTATTGGAACAGGTTGGGAAACCCACATTCTTTCAGAAATAACTACCGTACTCCTATTGACGAAAGAAGCTCTGCACTCCGACGGCCAAAGTTTGGAAAAATCCTCTGTAATACAAATGATGCTGTGTTCTGTGCTGTACCTTTATCAATATGTAAACAGTCATGGGTTCCTCGCAAGCCATGGGCACCCCCGCCTCGCGAGGTCTGCGGGGTCCTTACCGCCGCCACTGAGGAGCTGTCAAGGCTTCGTGCGCATGAGCGTCGCAATCTGTTGTTAGTTTTGCATGGAGGATTCAATTCAGGAGTAACTAATTACCTTTCTTTAAACTTTAATTACCTCCCCACGTATCATAACAACGATACATTATCGAGCTCCTCTTCATCTCTCAGTCATTCCAGGGCCTACAACCGCTCCTTTGTAGCCACTGCCGCTACGCTGTGGATTACCCACTCTGCTAATATTAAGATTTGCGTTTTCGTAGAATTTCTGAGTGCTTGCATCTGGCTTGTATGGTGAGTGAAGTGTGAATGAGTGAGTGTATTAGCATATTTTTCTAATTATTTGTCACGTATTCGTTAATTAGAGATTAATATTGCATTATTATCATTTTTATTTTTTATTTTTACTTGTAGTAAAGCTAATGCAGTGAGCTCGCAGTTGCGATCAGCAGTATTCTGTAAGAAGGAAGTGAGCTCTCAGACGAAACTATCTTTACATCGGTCTGTTTTCAGACCAACTTTGCTTTATGGGAGCGAAAGCTGGGTGGACTCAGGATATCTTATTCATAAGTTAGAAGTAACAGACATGAAAGTAGCAAGAATGATTGCTAGTACAAACAGGTGGGAACAATGGCAGGAGGGTACTCGAAATGAGGAGATAAAGGCTAATTTAGGAATGAACTCGATGGATGAAGCTGTACGCATAAACCGGCTTCGGTGGTGGGGTCATGTGAGACGAATAGAGGAGGATAGCTTACCTAGGAGAATGGACACTTATGGAGGGTAAGAGAAGTAGAGGGAGACCAAAACGACGATGGTTAAACTCGGTTTCTAACGATTTAAAGATAAGAAGTATAGAACTAAATGAGGCCACAACACTAGTTGCAAATCGAGGATTGTGGCGACGTTTAGTAAATTCTCAGAGGCTTTCAGACTGAACGCTGAAAGGCATAAGAGTCTATAATGATAATGTATGTATGTATGTATGTTTTTCTTCTTACTTTTATATGCTCCTATCTTTATTTATATTGTCATATTATACATTCCATAAATATAATTGTTTCTATCATCACTATCACCATTTTCCTTTTAGTACTACTATAATATTTAATCTTCTCATGGTTTGTTGTAAGTTTTACTAGTGCTATTAAATAATTCTATTATTTTAACGTTATGGTTAAGCCCTAACTTACCGGGCGAGTTCGCCGTGCGGTTAGGGGCGCGCAGCTGTGAGCTTGCGTCCGGAAGATAGTGAGTTCGAGCCCCACTGTCGGCATCCCTGAAGATAGCTTACCGTAGTTCCCCATTTTCACACTAGGCAAATGCTTGGGCTGTACAATAATTAAAACTACAGCCGCTTCCTTCGCACTCCTAGGCCTTTCCTATCCCATCATCGCCATAAGACCTATCTGTGTCGGTGCGGAAGGAAGTGGCCATGGCCTTGAGGTACAGCCCGGTGTAGAAATGGGAAATCACCGAAAACCATCTTCAGGGCTCCCGAGAGTGGAATTCGAACCCACTATCTCCCAAATTCAAGTTCACAGCAGCGTGCCCCTAACCATACGGCCACTTGTTCGGTGATATTATTATCATTATTATTATGTTATTGGCTTTACCTCCCCCTAATTATTTTTATGTTTTTTCGGACACGCCGACCTGCCGGAATTTAGTCCCGCAGGAGTTCCTTTACGTGCTAGTAAATCTACCAACACGAGGCTGACGTACTTGAGCACCTTAAAATACCACCGGACTGAGCCAGGATCGAAACTGCCAATTTGGGGTGGGACGTCCAGCGCCTCAACCCTCTGAGCCACTCAGCCCGGCTATTATTATTATTATTATTACTATGATTATTATTATGTCTGACTCGTTGGCTGAGTGTGAGTGGTCAGCGTATTGGCCTTCGGTTGAGAGAGTCCCGGCTTAGATCCCCGGCCGGGTCGGGAATTTTAACCTGCATTGGTTAATTCCAATGGCCGGGAGCAGGGTGTTTGTACTGTCCCCAACATCCCTGCAACTCACCACAAATTCTTCAAAAAATTATGAATTATGAATCGACTTTAATGAACTGAACTAATACACTTAAGACGAACACAAACACCCATTCCCCGAGCCGGAGAAATTAACCAGACGAAGTTAAAATCCCGGACCCGGCCGGGAATCGAACCTGTGAGCCAAGTGACCGAAGGCCAGCACGCTAACCATTTAGCCATGGAGCTGGGCACACACACCATGCATAACACTATTCTCCAACACAATAACACGCAGTTACTTACACATGGGAGATACCGCCACCCTCATCGGAGGGTCTGCCTTACAAGGGCTGCACTCGGCTAGAAACATTTAAGGGAAATTATTATTATTATTATTATTATTATTATTATTATTATTATTATTATTATTATTATTATTATTATTATTGTCCGCCTCCGTGGTGTAGTGGTTAGTGTGATTAGCTGCCACCCCCGGAGGCCCGGGTTCTATTTCCGGCTCTGCCACGAAATTTGAAAAGTGGTACGTGGGCTGTGACGGGAGGTCAACTTAGTAGAGGTGGGTTCGATTCCCACCTCAGCCATCCTGGAAGTGGTTTTCCGTGGTTTCCCACTTCTCCTCCAGGCAAATGCCCGGATGGTACCTAACTTAAGGCCACGGCTGCTTCCTTCCCTCTTCCCTGTCTACCCTTCCAATCTTCCCATCCCCCACCAAGGCCCCTGTTCAGCATGGCAGGTGAGGGCGCCTGGGCGTAGTACTGGTCATTCTCCCCAGTTGTATCCCCCGACCCAATATCTCACGCTGCATGACACTGCCCTTGAGGCGGTAGAGGTGGGATCCCTCGCTCAGTCCGAGGAAAAAACCAATCCTGGAGGGTAAACAGATGAAGAAAGAAAGAATGTTATTGTTATTAATTATATTTTAGAAAGCTACTCGCTTTATAGCATCCATGACACAGAACTTTAGGCAGCCTTAACTAGTGTGCCATAGTGTCTGACCACAGTGTACTTCCCTTTGTAACTCCCCCTATCTTAACATGCCGTTGCCTTTTGTCGTATGATCACGATAACAACAGTCACGTAAATCTACAGGCTTGATTGTTACGTCTGTTTTGTTGTGAGGTGTCTGATTATTGTCTTGTTCCATACGGCAGCGGTTTCCAACACCGACTTTGCAATCTCATCGTTGTGGGAACCTACGCAGCTGAACATATCCTGTAAATGCTACGTCTCGTTCCACCCAGCACGAGTGAGCAGGCTGAGAGGAATAGAGATAATATGAACTGGGAAGGGTAGAGAAGTTCGGAATTAGAGGCGAATCGTACAGGTTTTCAACAATCTAACAGAATCTCCTGATAATTCATAATTTTCCAATTTTTCTGTATTGATCTCACTGAAAGTACGGAAGACCAATCGGATCCAGGAAACATTTTTTAATGTTGAAAATAGTTTTTAGCAAAATAGGGGTCCCCATAGGCCTACTACGAAATTCGCAAAATTAAGGAATTTCCTCAATTGTACCGAAAGTTGAAAGGATAAAGGGCCTGGAAAGTTTTCTAATTATGAGTTCTATCAAATTAAAAAGGCAAAATTTGAAAATCACTTCCGGCCTTAATGCAGTTCCAGAAAAAGAACGTAAAATAGCTTGTTTCTTTATTCGTTTTCTTTTTGATTCAAATCCTAGCTAACCGGGCGAGTTGGCCGTGCGTGCAGTAGGTTCGAATCCCACTATCGGCAGCCCTGAAAATGGTTTTCCGTGGTTTCCCATTTTCACACCAGGCAAATGCTGGGGCTCTACCTTAATTAAAGCCACGGCCGCTTCCTTCCAACTCCTAGGCCTTTCCTATCCCATCGTCGCCATAAGACCTATCTGTGTCGGCGCGACGTAAAGCCCCTAGCAAAAAAAATCCTAGCTAAATTAACGTATTTACATAATTCTTTCAGTAATGTGTTCCTCGATTCAATATCCTCATGCGTCATTTGATTTTTTCAAAAATCTCCCACACCGAATGTAGTTACAAGAGCTTAAGTAAAACTCTGCATTGACTCTTATAAGCGCTCGTAGTGGTTGAAAAAGGCAAACTGCTAATCTAATCGACCGGATAACGATGTATAAGAAAAAGATTGTATTTTTTTAAGAATAAATAAAGAATATATTCTCTTACTTTATTATATTTTATATACCTAAAATTCGTAGCTCATGTCGCTAGGATGTTTTCAACATTCATTATTTCCATAATAATGCAAACTGTGGATTGTTTAAATTAACTATACATAAGCCTGTTTTTGATAGTAAAATTTACTATCTATAAAGTAATTGGAGATTCTAAATGGACTATTAATATATCTTATGGATACAAGTATACAAGACATGCCAGATTTTATATGGCATTCGAATGGAATCAAAACAGGTATTGTAGTATTTATTTGCAAACCAAATTGAATGCTGGTTTAGCTCGGAGTTGTACTTTGACGTCTATGGATCTGCGTACTCTATACAACTGTCCAAAACTAACCATCATCTTCATCATGTAATGTTTTCACTCCCCTCCCTGAAGGGGAGGGGAGGGCCACCTCTCTCTGGCCAGGAGATTCGGCGGGGTTGTGGGTTTAATGGAGTAGGGGGATGGGTAGGGTGGTTTGGCATGGTGAAGGAGGTGGGGTAAATTTTGCCATGGCTGTGTGCTTTATTACCATCTTGGTTCTTTTACAATCCTTTTAGAATTTTACAAACGTTTCATTTACAATTTAAAAATTACAATTTACAACTAGTGTATTCTTCAAGTAATGGTATATACAATGAAGTGAAATGATAAAAATTTTCCCATAGACAGTATATGTAAAACAAATGTTGTAATGGGGCAATTTACAATATGACACCAACTAGAAAGTTATAATTACATGAATCCACCATCGCCCGCCTCTGTGGTGTACTGGTTAGAGTGATTAGCTGCCATTCCCGCACGCCGGGTTCGATTCCCGGCTCTGCCACGAAATTTGAAAAGTGGTACGAGAGCTGGAACGGGGTCAACTCCGTCTCGGGAGGTCAACTGAGTAGAGGAACGTTCGATTCCCTCCTCAGCCATCCTCGAAGTGGTTTTGCGTGGTTTCCCACTTCTTCTCCAGGCAAATACCGGGATAGTACCTAGCTTAAGGCCACGGCCGCTTCCTTCCTTCTTCCTTGTCTATCCCTTCCAATCTTCCCACCCCCCAAGAAGGGCCGTGTTCAGCATAGCAGGTGAGGCCGCTTGGGCGAGGTACTAGTCATCCTCCCCGGTTGTGTCCCCGACCCAAAGTCTCACGCTCCAGGACACTGCCCTTGAGGCGGTAGAGGTGGGATCCCTGGGTGATTCAGAGGGAATAACGAACCCTGGAGGGTAAACAGATTAAGAAAGAAACAATTACAATTATTATTACTTATCGGCATAAAATGATGTAGCATTCAGTCCCGGTAATATCGATCTTTGTAAAGTATCACACTCCTGAACATATCGGCGTGAGTGTTACCTCGAACTGATTTCCATTCTTTATTACCTTTTCTCTTTTATGCTTTTTTTTTTTTTTTTTTTTTTACAATTGGCTTTACGTCACGCCGACACAGATAGTTCTTATGACGACGATGGGATAGGAAAGAGCTATGAGTTGGAGGGAAGAGGCCACGGCCTTAAGGTACAACTCCTGCATTTGCCTGGTATGTAAATGGGAAAGCACGGTAAACCATCTTCACGGTTATCGACAGTAAGTTTCGAACTCACTATCTCCCGAATTCAAGCTCACAGCTGCGCGCCCCTAACCGCACGACCAAATCGCTCTGTGGTAAAGAATTTGTTGCAAGGTATCGTTTAAGTTCAAGACCTTACTAAATGAAGTAGAGCTACTCTGCTTTTAGGAATATGTTCTAAAGCATCATCAAAAATCTTTTACCGTAGTTTTCTAATCTAATCAAATTTTTCACGGCGAGCTGATGAGGACAGCGCTTTTTTATTCCTCGCCGTCGTAACGCACAAAGAGAATAGAGTACAACCGTGGATGGCGCAGGTACAAGGTAGGCCTACTCTAACGTACATATAAGGTTTCTTGCAAATGGAACCCCACCGTATGCGAAATCAATATTAAAACAAGAGCAGTGAATTGAAATTGTAGCCTCAACGAGTCGAGCGAACAGTTACAAGTAATCCGAGTGGACGAAAGTCACGGAAACGGGTGTCCCATTAGAAAATAAGCCGTGCATGAACCCTGAGCATAGCTACTAGCTGCGGCGTGTCGTGAAGATGGCAACACGTCGCGAGTTAACCGACTTCGAACGTGGGATGATCATTGGCGTATTGGTCATAGCATTGCGGAGATTCCACGCGAATTCGGGTTTCCAAGGTCAACAGTGTTGAGGGTGGATCTTCAATATCGCAGAGAGAATGTTACCACCCGCGTAAACCAGCGCACGGGAAGACCAAAGGTGTTTAACGAACGGACATCACGTCGCCTCCGCAGAACCATACTGGGAGTCAGGTCACCGCACAGTTGAATGTTGGGAGTCAGGAACCCATTTCTAGCAGGACTATCAGGAAGGAACTGCACCGCACAGGCTTCACCAGTCGACGACCAACTCGTGTCCCTTTGCTGACACCGCGACACAGAGCGCAACGATGTGCATGGGCCCGCGAATATCGGCAATGGACCATGGAACAGTGGCGGTGTGTGATATGGTCCGATGAATCCCGGTTCCTGTTGTATCGAGCTGATGGGCGCGTGAGAGTGTGGCGTATGACCCATGAAGCTATGGATCCTGCGTGTAAACAAGGTTGTGTCCAGGCAGGAGGCGACTCAGTTCTGGTTTGGGCGGCGTTCTCATGGTTGCAATTAGGCCCCATTGTCCGGATGCAGGGAGCGCTGACAGGTGCACGTTATGTGGACATTGTTTCAGACCATCTGCATCCCTTTCTGGCCCTACAGTACCCTGATGGAGATGCCATGTTTCAAGAGGACAATGCGCCATGTCACCGCTCTGTGATGGCACGCAGGTGGTCGGAGGAGCACTCCAGTGAAGTTACGACCATGGATTGGCCATCCAGATCCCCCGATCTTAATCCAATCGAGCATTTGTGGGTGCTGTCGATGTTTATGCACGCACCAACTACACAAAACGAATTGTGGATAGCAGTGCAAGATGCATCGGTCCAGATCCCTCCAGAACCTTGTACAGCCGATGCCTCGTCGTATTGCTGCCGTTTAGAGGGCTCGTGGAGGAGCAACTTGTTATTCCCATTGCATTCAGTACCTCCCCATGATGTTTGGCCACTCAGTGTATTTGTACCCTCTTAGTCCCGTTTTCTGATACGGGATCGGGAATGAGATGAGATGAAATTATATGACAAGTTTTACGGTCGGATGCCCTTTCTGACGCCCATCGCGGTTGAAGAGCTAATTATGATGAAATGAATTATGGTGAATAACATTAGGTAAGGATGGAGGAGGAGGGAATCAGCTATGAACCAACATTGACAGTTCAATCTCAAAACAATTTACAATTAATCATCAATCAGGAGCCAAATTAATCATCTCTCAAAATCATGACTGTTGCGCCTTCATACCTTTTAGCACATGAGATTAGTACAAACAAAGTATGAGTAGGGTCATGCATCACGCTTAATCCTAAGCCATAAACTATTAGATTACCACAAAGCATAATGATGTGACGTACTATTTCGAAAATATCACTTGCACTGACAGGATTTAGGTGAGAGGCTAGCGACGAAATCACAAACCTATCCTTCCCTTGCAACTACGTTAGTTTGTAATTCTCTAAATTCAACTGATTTAAAATTTACATCTTATGATGTTTGAAAGTGTAAGACTTGTGGGAAGAAGGCGCGTACAAACAATATGACAGTGGAAAATTCAATAAGCGTTGACTTGGGATTGAAGCAGCGTTGAACGTCAGTAGAGACGTGCCTTCAGTAGACTGCTTCGAAATTCAATAAAACACATTCGGTTGCTGACATTTCCTGCCTTGCAAATGCATACTCCCACATGATAAACGACCAGAAGTGAAGCGAGCTTGAAGGTCACAGCTAAGGGATGAAATTTCTGCTTTCCTTTGGAATTCTTCACATTGTTTCCTCCCTCAGTGTACAGGATATCACAAAATCAGTGCTCAGCACCCACAGCAGTGAAATATTGTATGCTCGACGAATGTATGATTAAAAATTAGAAATGTAGTCACAGCAAATACCTTCTAATATCCTGCAGCAACAATGCACGATAATGCAAACATCGATAGAGATACACTGACTGACAGTGACAATGCAACACCAAGGAGGAGTGGTTCGAAAGGGATGAAAGTTGGGGAAAAAACAGAGACGGCACGGATGAATAATTGATGTTTATTTCAAACCGATATGCAGGTTACACAATGCGCACGGCATCGACTCAGTAGGATGTAGGACCACCGCGAGCGGCGATGCACGCAGAAACACGTCGAGGTACAGAGTCAATAAGAGTGCGGATGGTGTTCTGAGGGATGGTTCTCCATTCTCTGTCAACCATTTGCCACAGTTGGTCGTCCGTACGAGGCTGGGGCAGAGTTTGCAAACGGCGTCCAATGAGATCCCACACGTGTTCGATTGGTGAGAGATCCGGAGAGTACGCTGGCCACGGAAGCATCTGTACACCTCGTAGAGCCTGTTGGGAGATGCGAGCAGTGTGTGGGCGGGCATTATCCTGCTGAAACAGAGCATTGGGCAGCCCCTGAAGGTACGGGAGTGCCACCGGCCGCAGCACATGCTGCACGTAGCGGTGGGCATTTAACGTGCCTTGAATACGCACTAGAGGTGACGTAGAATCATACGCAATAGCGCCCCAAACCATGATGCCGCGTTGTCTAGCGGTAGGGCACTCCACAGTTACTGCCGGATTTGACCTTTCTCCACGCCGACGCCACACTCGTCTGCGGTGACTATCACTGACAGAACAGAAGCGTGACTCATCGGAGAACACGACGTTCCGCCATTCCCTCATCCAAGTCGCTCTAGCCCGGCACCATGCCAGGCGTGCACGTCTATGCTGTGGAGTCAATGGTAGTCTTCTGAGCGGACGCCGGGAGTGCCGGCCTCCTTCAACCAATCGACGGGAAATCGTTCTGGTCGATATTGGAACAGCCAGGGTGTCTTGCACATGCTGAAGAATGGCGGTTGACGTGGCGTGCGGGGCTGCCACCGCTTCACCGCTTGGCGGCGGATGCGCCGATCCTCGCGTGCTGACGTCACTCGGGCTGCGCCTGGACCCCTCGCACGTGCCACATGTCCCTGCGCCAACCATCTTCGCCACAGGCGCTGCACCGTGGACACATCCCTATGGGTATCGGCTGCGATTTGACGAAGCGACCAACCTGCCCTTCTCAGCCCTGGCATTCTTAGCTATACACGTGTCCTGTGGCACACGACAACACGTTCTACAATGACTGTCGGCTGAGAAATCACGGTACGAAGTGGGCCATTCGCCAACGCCGTGTCCCATTTATCGTTCGCTACGTGCGCAGCACAGCGGCGCATTTCACATCATGAGCATACCTCAGTGACGTCAGTCTACCCTGCAATTGGCATAAAGTTCTGACCACTCCTTCTTGGTGTTGCATTTGCTCTGTCAGTCAGTGTATATAACCAATCTGATGCGATGGGGCGTTCACATATAGGAGTTCTACAAGAAAAGATGGTCCCACTCCAGCTCAAAGCACAAATGTATAAAATGGTTTTCTATCCGGCCATTCTACAGGGTATATCCGTGATGTTACAAACTTTCAGGGATGATGGATGCAGTTTTGCCAAATTAGCGGATTTACCACTAAATCTGGCGGATTCTAAATCCTTCTAGGGGCAAACATATACATTTAGCGGCTAGAGGTATTTTTGGCGCAATTGTAATGTGCCAGAGAATACATTAGCGGCTTTCTTAAATGTAATGTCACACATTTATAGCGTAAATATTACTGAATCAAATTAGTGGGAAAAAATTGCAATGAACTTAGTTTCCGGTTGAAGCACCAGTACTGTTGTTTCTCAATTGCGTTGGTTCGAGCCTGTAAATCCCCTTCATGTAATTGGGAAGTATATTTTTTTACTGGACGTGATCCGTTTTCCTTTGTGAGTGTGTAGTGCAGTTATTCACTGGTTTCTGTGCAAAACTGAGTCATCCTACTGCAGCACCACAGGGAATATTTTTTAAAATATTTAGCATTTTGTGGATTTTTGACAGTATGTTGTGCACGCATCCTGTGTTTTTTAATGTTTAAATAATTTACGGTATTTATTTAATATTAAATTAAAATAAATGTGAAGAATCTACTAGATTTCTAGCGGAAATGGCACGGTCAGTTAGCGAGTTACACTCTTAGAGTGTTGGCAGCACTGGATGGACGACGGAAAATTGATCAATTTCAGATAAGGAACCATATTTCGGAAACGATCGAGTCAAAAGTTAAGCATTGGAGTCGTTGAGTTATTATGCTAGCCTTTTCTGCTCGTCGAGATTGTCTCTCCTATTGTACTCTTAGCACATGTAGTGGACAGTACAGTCGGAAGTATCAGGCCGAGTTCTGCTTCAACTTATGACTGCCGGCCACGGTGGTGTAATGGAAACGGCGTTGCTCTACTAATCCCACATTAACGGGTTCAGACCCGACTGAATTCGGTGGCTTTTAAGGGTGTTTAAAGGAGACAACCCCATGTCATTGGCTTCCGGCACGTTAAATAACTACTACGGGACGAAATTCCGACACCCTGGCCTCTTTTAAGAACGGGCTGACGTTAAACAAATGAGTTTGAAACCATAAATTACATATGTTTGTCCCGTGGTACATATGGAGCATTCTAAAGTAAAATCTAAAGCCATTTCAGCCACACTCACAATTTGTTTTGCAATTTTCTGCCCTGAGACTGTTCATTATTTTCTTATTAATTTTTATTCACAAAGCCCAAAGAACAATTACATTGAATATTTTACATTTGTATTGTCCACCAAAAATACAAAGTGTGGAATTAGACTGGGTTTCAAAAAGAAGAACCTTAAAATCAATTTTATTGCTTTTTGCAGATGATATGCCCTTGTTTGCTGGAACAATTGAGAAAGCAAGGGAGCAAATCGAACTAGAGAAACAATCAACTAAAATAGGTCTTCACTTCTCCTTTGAAATAAACCAAAATCATGACAAACAGCAAACGCCCGCATAAATACCCCGAAGTCCAAGAACAAAATAATGAAATAGTAAAAGAATTCAAATATTTTGGAGAATGGATTAGACGAGAGGCTGTGAAATGCAAAGCAATGCAATCCAGGAAATATAAACTTGAACTAGACTTCCAACTAACAAAATATACAAACAAGAAATTCCAATTATAGGGGCCCAAAATTAAACATCATAAAACAGTGATAAAACCAGCAACAGAAACACTAAACATGAATTTCGAAGGCAAGATGGAAAAACTTGAGCTAAAAGACAGGAAAATTTTAAGAAAGATCACAAGACCAAAATTTCAGGATACCGTAATCTATATATATATATATATATATAAAATAACTTGTCCTGACTGACTGACTGACTGACTGACTGATTCATCATCGCCGAGCCAAAACTAATGGACGTAAAGAAATGAAATTTTGGAGATAAATTCATATTAACATGTAGGTGCTCACTAAGGAAGGATTTTTGGATATTCCGTCGCTAAGGGGGTGAAAAGGGGGGGTGAATTTTTTTAAAAAGGATATCTATATCTCAAAAACTTAAAAGTTTACAGACGTGAATATTTGTATTTAGAATCTCCTTTAAAAATAAAGAAATGCGTATATTTTGTTTTCGGAAAATCCCATTAAGGGAGGTGAAAAGGGGGGGGGGGAAGGGTTAAACACCTTTTAAGAGGAGACTTATATCTAAAAAACTGAAGATGTTACAGACATGAAAACTTGTACTCGAAATTTTCTTTCAAAGTAAAGAAACACGTAATCTTTCGTCTTTGGAAAATCCACTTAAGGGGGGGGGGGTGAATTAACTGAATTAGTTGTATGTGGATACATAATTATCAAAAACTAAAGATGTTACAGACGTGAAAATTAGTATTTGGAATCTACTTTAAAAATAAAGAAACACGTATTTTTTGTTTTCCGAAAATACCACTAAGGGGAGTGAAAAGGGAGAAAAGTGGTTGAACACCTCTTATGAGGAGACTTATATCTCAAAAACTGAAGATGTTACAGACATGAAAATTGAAATTTGGAATCTCGCTTGAAACTGAAGTAACACGCATTTTTGCCTTTTTGGATAATCCGATGAATAGGGGATGAACAGGAGTGACAAACGGGTTGAAGTTTTAAAAGTAGTATATCTGCAATTTATCTCAGACACGTAACATATTACAGATTTGAAAACTGGTAATTGGAATTTCCTGTAAAAGTAAAGAAACAACATTTTTTCGGAAAATCCAGTTAAGGGGAAGTGAAAAAGGGAGCGAAATTTTAAAATTAGCTTATCTACAGTATATCTCAAAAACTTAACATGTTGCAGACGTGAACATTGGTATTTGGAATCTCCTTTAAAAATAAGGAAACACGTATTCTTTGGTTTTCTGAAAAAAACCCTTAACGGGGGGCGTGGGAAGAATTGAAAATTAGTTGAATTGTTTGTATGAGAATGTATATATACACCAAAAAACGAAAGATGTTACAAACGTGAAACTGGCATTTGGAATCTCTTCTAAAAATAAAGATAAACGCATTTGGTGGGGGAATCAACTTGGTAGGTGGGGGGTGGTGTTGGAAACGGAGATGAATTCCTTTCACGAGGATACATATATCTCGAAATCTGAAGATGTTACAGTCGTGATAATTGGTATTTGGAAGCGCTTTTAAAGAAACGGGTACTGTTTGTTTCTGGAAAATTCAGTTGAGTGGGGAGTGTGAAAGGAAGTAAAAAAATGAATTCTTTTTCCGGAGAAACTTATATCTTAAAACTGAAGGTTACAGACGTGGAAATTGGTATTTGGAATCTCCTTTAAAAATAAAGAAACACGCATTTCTAGGTGTGGAGAAACCAACTTAACGGGCGGGGGTGGATTTGAATTATTTTCATGAGGAGACTTATATCTCAAAAACTTACGATGTCAGAGGCATGAACATTTGTATTTGGAATCTTATTTCAAAGTAAAGAAACACGCGTTCCTTTGTCTTCGGAAAACCACTTGAGGAGGGGGGGGTGAATGAATTAAAAAATTAGTTGAATTCTTTGTGTGACGATACTTATATCTCAAAAACTAAAAATGTTTAAAGACGTGAAAATTAGTATTTGGAATCCCTTTTAAAAATGAAGAAACACCCATTTATTTTTTTCGGAAAATCGACGTAAGGGGTGTGGGGTTGAAAATAAGGAGTTAAAATATGTTTATGAGGATACTTTATCTTAAAAACTGAAGCTGTTACAGATGTGAAAGTTTGTTTTTGGAAAGTCCACTTAAGGCGGCAGAGGGGTGGAAAGAAGTGAAGAAGTTGAATTATTTTTATGAGTATACATTTATCTAAAAAAAAAAGGTGTTACAGACGTACAGACATAAAAACTGGTATTTGGAATATCCTTTAAAAGTAATGAAACACGTTTTTCTTTTTGTTTTTTGTTTTTTGTTTTCCGAAAATCCAGTTAAGCGACTGAAAAGAATTGGAAAAGCGGGTGAATTTTTAAAATGAATACCGGTATATCTACATTACATGTCAAAAACTTAACATGTTAGATACAAGAAACTTGGTATTTGGGAAGTCCTTTAAAAATACAGGAACCTGCACGTTTGTGTTTTCGGAGAAAGCCCTTAACAGTGGGTGAAAAGAAGTGAAAAATAGTTTAATTATTGTTTATATCTTAAAAACTGAAGATGTCACAGACGTGAAAATTGATATTTGGAACCTCCTTTAAAAATAAAGAAATATGTATTTTTGTTTTCGGAAAATACACCTAGATTTAAGTGGGGGAAGGACTGATCAAGGGGTTGAATTCTTTTTATGGGGATACTTACGTGTGTCTCAGAAACCGAAGATGTTACAGATGTGGGAATAGGTATTTGGAATTTCCTTTAAAAATAAATAAACATGTATTTATTTCTTCGACTTGAGAGAAGACTGTTTCTCACATGTTCAGTTCTATGTCGCATGGTCATTTTAACCCCAAAAGTTAATACCACAAACATGGTTTACAAAGAATTTCTGGGGTAAATGAAACTCGGTTTTGTGGTGAGTTTTTATACTTTAGGAATTTTTAGATATTGTCTTAGTACAATGCCGAGGAACGATTACTTTGATCAAATTACGAAATCCACGCGAGCGAAGCCGCGGGTAATTGCTAGTAAGATAATATACGTCAAAAACTAAAACACTCAACAAGAAAATTTAAAAACTTTCCGATACTATGCGACAAAAAGAATACATTCTTACGGTCATCATCTCAGAACGAAGAATAATAGATTAACCAAACAAATCTTTGACTTCTTCCGTAGCCACAAAACAAAACCCAACTGGTATTAAAGAAACTGATAAAGACCTAGTAGAATTAAAAATTAACAAAAATTTACTATTCGATCGAACAGCTAATATAATAACTAAAGACGAAAATACAAGGTTCCAAAAAGCCAAACCTATTATCTTGGAAGACGAAAGGAAACGAAGATCAGAAAGAATGAAGAAATACTGGGCACTAATAAAAGAACAACACAGAGAGAAATGTTTGATTCAACGCAACCCAAAGAGGGTGAACCGAAAGAAGAAGAAGAAACGAATAACAAGGTCAGGTACAAGTAAAATCTATCTAAATCGATAATCATGAAAATGTCCATAACCAAGTCGTCATAGGTGAACGATCGACAGTAGGCAATATGTTCATTAGGACTCTTTTTGTAGTTTTCGGGCATACTATCCATCCCCCGATTATTTGTTACATGTTTGAGAACACCATGTATTTCTTCTGAGTATCACTTCCGTCTACTTACAAGCTACAACGAAAGAATAAAACAGTATGCAATAACGGCTGAATAAAGAAAAATGTTATATTTCAATCATTTGTACCGCAATTAATGATACCAATATGTTGTACTTGAATTCGCAGAAGTCATATACACGTACACACATTTCATAACGTGATTATGCAGTAGCAACGATGCAATTAACAACTAATTCTGACAGGTATGTGATCAGTACTGTAAAATTATTATACCCAGAATTCAGAGGCAACATGAATATTAGTTCAATTAAGTGCAAGGTACTCAAATGTGGAGTAAAGTGGATATATTGCAGTGAACATGTGGGTTCTGACCTCCCAAACATACCATAAATGAAGATACTCTGTTTTCCCGACAAGGATAATTTCTGTGAAATTACAACAGTGTTCGCATGAAATCATCAGCGCTATGTTCAGACATACTACCGATTAGTACTTCAGTGTAATGTCCGCGTCTGCGGTGTAGTGGTTAGCGTGATTAGCTGCCAGCCCCGGAGGCCCGGGTTCCATTCCCGGCTCTGCCACGAAATTTGAAAAGTGGTATGAGGGCTGGAACGGGGTCCACTCAGCCTCGGGAGGTCAACTGAGTAGAGGTGGGTTCGATTCCCACCTCAGCCATCCTGGAAGTGGTTTTCCGTGGTTTCCCACTTCTCCTCCAGGCGAATGCCGGGATGGTACCTAACATAAGGCCACGGCCGCTTCCTTCCCTCTTCCTATCCCTTCCAATCTTCCCATCCCTCCACAAGGGCCCTGTTCAGCATAGCAGGTGAGGCCGCCTGGGCGAGGTACTGGTCATTCTCCCCAGTTGTATCCCCGACCAAGAGTCTGAAGCTATGGGACACTGCCCTTGAGGCGGTAGAGGTGGGATCCCTCGCTGTGTCCGAGGGAAAAGCCGACCCTGGAGGGTAAACAGATGATTATGATGATGATGATTTCAGTGTAATAATAATAATAATAATAGTAATAATAATAATAATAATAATAATAATAATAATAATAATAATAATAATAATAATAATGTACGCCTCTATGGTGCAGTGCAGGACCGGGTTCAATTCCCGGCTCTGCCACGAAATTTGAAAAGTGGTACGAGGGCTGGAATGGGGTCCACTCAGCCTCGGGAGGTCAACTGAGTAGAGATGGATTCGATTCCCACCTCAGCCATCCACAATGTGATTTTCCGTCGTTTTCCACTTCTCCTCCAGGCAAATGCCGGAATGGTACTTAACTTATGGCCACGGCAGCTTCCTTACCACTTCCTTGTCTATCCCTTCCAATCTTCCCATCCCTCCCACAAGGTCACTGTTTAGCATAGCCAGTGAGGCCATCTGGGCGAGGTATTGGTCCTTTTCCCCAGTTGTATCTCCAGACCCAAAGTCTAATGCTCCAGGATACTGCCATTGAGGCAGTAGAGATCGGATCCCTCGCTGAGTCTGAGGAATAAACCGACCCTGGAGGGTAAACAAATTAAGAAAGAAAGAAATGATAATAATGATAATCATTGTTTGGAGATACAGCGCACAAATTGGGAATAGAGTTGAGAACAAACTAGAATCATCATGTATACAGACATTGCTCACTTTTACGAAAGATCACGATAGATCATTTCCAATGTACAAGTGAGTACATGGTATCTCTACGTTGTAGACCACGTAATTGTCCGCCTCCGTTGCGTAACGGTTAGTGTTATTAGCCGCCTCCTCGGGGGCCCGGTTCGATTCCCGGTACTGCCAGAAATTTAAGAATTGCAGAAGGGCTGGTATATGGTTTAAATGACACGTGCAGCTCACCTCCAATGGAGGTGTGCCTGAAAAGAACTGCATCACCTCAGGATGAGGACACGAGTTTACTTTTGACCACGTGTAATTTACATGGAACATGGAAGTACTCCGTAATACACAGCTTATGGTGGTATCTATGTACCGCCATAGGGTTAACAAGATGTCGCAAGGCAGTGTCCAGTATTCGGGAGATAGTGGGTTGGAACTCTACAGTCGGCAGCCCTGAAGATGGTTTTGTGTGGTTTCCAATTTTCACACCAGGTACCTTAATTACGGCCACAGCCGCTTCCTTCTCACTCCTAGTACCTTCCTGTTCCTTCATCGCCATAAGACCTATCTGTATTGCTACGACGTAAAACAACTTGCAAAAAAAAAAAAAAAAATCGCAGCTGTTGTTTAGTGTTTGTCCTGCTGCATTAGTTTCTCCCCGGCGTCTGTCAATGGTAGCCCTCTATTTATCCGGAGGTCTTCGATAAAGAAGGTCTCCTTGGCAAGTTCATATGTTAGCCGAGCTTTTGCGTATCCCCAGGGTAGTTTTAAGAAAACGCGACTTGACTGCTTCGAGAGACCTTAAGTCCACCATAGTCACCTTCTCCCATGTGTGGCGGTGGGAGCTATTTTCGCGACAAATAATCTCATGGCTTTCTCAGTGAAATAATAATAATTATAATAATACATTCCCGCTTATTCCGAAGAACCGGACGGCGGGATGTTGGATTAACGGGAATGTCGATGAATAGGAAAAGAGAAAGAACAATATTATGAATCCTCACAGATGTCTTATAATATTAATAAAGTTAATATAAATATTCATTGTAAAATAAAATTAAAGACTTCAGCATAAAATGATGCTGAAATAGATTTCAAGTTGTTTAAAGAAATTTCAATAGATTTTTACTTGCCTGACAACTGTAATTGGTACATTTCTAGAAAACTTAACTCAGAGTATTAAGAGAAAGTGAAGCGTTACCTGACCCCGTAGTGAATAAGATAGGCGCTCCGCAAGCCAGTATTATCGGGCCTTTATATTTCCTAGTGTATACAAATGATACGAGTAATGATCTGTAATCATAGATAAGGTCCTTTTCTGGATGATACTAATCTGAATAGAGTAATAAATAAGCTGTAGGATTGTCAGCAACTGCAAAAATTCACAGGCAAATAGAATAGAATAATATATGAGAGTATTTTTTTATTCCTAAAAATTACAATCCTTTTCTTAATGATCGTTATCTAGTCGATTAGATTAGCAGTTTGCTTTTTCTACTACTGCGAGCAGAGTTTCACTTAAGCCCTTATAACTATATTCCGTGTGGACATTTTTCAAAAACTCAAAAAAAAATCCTGAGGGTATTGAACTATTGAACACGTTGCAGAAATAATTATGTAAATAAGTTAATTTGGCTAGGATTTGTAACAAGAAGAAAACGAGTGAAGAAACAAACGATTTTAGGCCCATTTTCCGGAACTGCATTTAGGCCGGAAGTAGTTTTCAATTTTTTTCAATTTGATAGAGCTATCCAAGACACTATTTCCGGGCCCTTGAGCCCTTCAAATTTCGGAGGTTTGGGATTTAACAGAGACTATTTTGACGTTTAATATTGCATACTGTGACTTTTATTCTGGCTTAGGCGCATATATAATGTTAACCTGCATGATAATGCCTTTTATGAATGTTGGTGTGCAGAATTTGGGACCATTTTTCCACGATATACAATATGTCTATTACTGAGAGACGGAGAGAATGAATTCCTGGCATCCTGTGTTACAATCAAAGTTAGTACATGCGGTAGATGTCCTATAACCCAATTAACCTAGCACTTTCTTATCTGTTGTTTGAGTGAAGGTCCTATAATCCAATTAACCTAGCACTTTCTTATATGTTGTTTGAGTGAAAATTGACGTAAGCCGGATGTCCCCACGTCGATCTCTGTAATTCTAAAAGGTGTCCCAGTTATACATTGCTATAAAGTGAACCTTAAATGGCGCATTGCTAATGACGGCTCATTTTTTCGTCTATGTTAAACGAACAAAACAGAACTTGTATTGCACTTCTCTGACACCGCGTTAATGAGAAAGCGACTTGCAAACGTTGGTTTCGTACTGAATCCTCTTCCGTTGTTATGCTGGAATTTCCTACCCGGAACTCGCACTAATCACACGTCTTTATTGTCGCAAAAGCAATCTTTAGATGTTACTGAAGACATCATCATCTGCAATCATCGCACGGAGAAGTAGCAGATAGAGATAGAGATAAGCTGAACAAAGTGATCCGTTCAGATCCTGACTGAATTCGTCAAGCTCATAAAAGACGTAATGTGGTGAAAATGCAAAGACGTAAAGTTTGACCTCACTTTGTCTCAAATGTCTTCATTTAAGTATGCACCTGTCACTTCTTGTGACGTAGAAAAGTCATTTTCTGTGCTTAAGAATGTGCTGACAGTCAAACGGATGAGCTTAAATCAAGACAGTTTGGAGAAATTATGTTAGTTGATGTACAATGTTTCGAAAGGAACTGAATTTTGATGGTGCATATTTGGCCATATGATAGTGCATGAATGCATGCATATTTTGAGATTTGATAGTGCATGGAAATCCGGGCTCTATTGATAATATATTGACAGAGCGGACCAAACTGTCACCCATGGTATATTTACATTAACACGTTTTACCAGATGAACTGTAGACTGAACACCTGGCCAGCCTAAGCCCCCACCCTCACCACTCGACTAGTCTTCCCCGGACAAGCGAACCGACACACGGTCATGGAGTACTGCTGCGAAACGTGCGAGCAGAGAAAAATCAAGGTCAGAGTTTACAATATCAACTTCAACGTTACTGTCACTCAAATGTTATCCTTCTGTTTCCAAGCTTGTGCAGTTAGTCCCAACTCCGTCCATGGTACCGGTATTTAACAACATTTTAAAGCAGTGGTTCATGGTGTTATCTTTCACCATTTTAGGAAACTCGTGAAGGACAAACTTCTGCTATAAAGAGCCGAACAATCCATATTTAGACGTGAGGCAGTTTTCCATTGCTTTCCTCTTCTTCTTTCTTATTGAATGTGCTTTGGTCCGCTTCTGTGGTGTAGTCGTTAGTGTGATTAGCTGCCATCGTCGGAGGCCCGGGTTCGATTCCCGGCTCTGCCACGAAATTTGAAAAGTGGTACGAGGGCTGGAACAGGGTCCACTCAGCCTCGGGTGGTCAACTAAAGAGAGGAATTCGATTCCCACCTCAGCCATCCTCAAAGTGGTTTTCCGTGGTTTACACATCTCCTCCAGGCAAATGCCAGGATGGTACCTACTTAGGGCCGCTTCCTTCTTCTTCTTCCTTGTCTATCCCTTCCGATCTTCCCATCCCCCCCCCTCCCTCAAGGCCCCTGTTAGCATAGCAGGTGAGGCCACCTGGGCGAGGTACTGGTCATTCTCCCCAGTTGTACCCCCGACCCAAAGTCTGAAGCTCCAGGACACTGCCGTTGAGGCGGTAGAGGTGGCATCGCTCGTTGAGTCCGAGGGAAAAAACAACCCTGGAGGGTAAACAGATTAAGAAAGAAAGAAAAAAAAGAAAGAAGCGCTTGGTATCGCATGTAATTTTGAGATGTGCTACGTTTGTTTAGGTACCTCCTTATCAAAAGCGAGCTCCTTGTGTGCTGTACTCGAATCCTGACACATTCTAGGGGATTTTGAGGCTAATCAATGCATTTAAGCTAAGTACGTTCATTCAAGTATTTTTTGATAATATGAAAATACAAGTTGCTTTACATCACACCGACACAGATGAGTCTTATGGCGACGAAGGGGTAGGAAAGTGCTATGAGCCGGAAGGAAGCGACCGTAGCCTTAATTACAGTAAGGTACAGCCCCAGCGTTTGGATTGAAAATGGGAAACCACGAAAAACCAGCTTCAAGGCTGCCGACGGTGGGGTCGAACCCACTATCTCCCGAATGCAAAACCAGAGCTGCGCACCCCTAACCGCACGGCCAACTCGGTAATACACAACGTATGAGGGCATTTGTTAATTTTTGATTAATTAGACCAACGATTTCAAATATTACTCTGAACTTTGGGCTGGGTACATTCTCAGGATTGGCCTGGATTGAAGATTCAATGATCTACTCCTAATGTCTAAATTCGTACCTGTAATCCGTTTACAATAACCTCCATTTTACCTCGTGTACAGTGAAGCATATCATAATTACTGTTTTAAAATAGCTTAATGTTTAAGGAAATATGTGCGTAAAGTCTTTGAAGTATTAACGTCAGCTTTGTTTCGCAACGGGTTGCAAAACCTATCATGAATACACGCATTGTTTGACTAGCACTGACCACAGACATTTATTTTTATTTTAGTGTGTGACAATACTTAGCCGCTTGTCACTTGTCCTGTGTGTTTGACGACCAACACTCGGAAGTGTGAAATGGGTTGCTCAAAGAACAAACTCTCATTGTGTGTAATACGCTACAGTATGGATATTAAACGCAACAGCAATGTTTAAGTATCTTAACAGAGAAAGGGCATATTTAGTACCGCTATTAGTTACTGTACTTATAAATATTGAGGAATTCCTCGAACTATAGTAGACCGATGACAATAATAATAATAATAATAATAATGATAATAATAATAATAATAATCCAAAACTTAGGGAAATTATCGTGGAATTGCATGAGGCACAATGATGTATATATATTATACGTCAGGACCGTACAATCTCTCCCTCCCTCTCTCTCTTTCTCTCTGCTTCTCTCGTGCCTGACTGAGTGGCTCAGACAGTTAAGGCGCTGGCCTTCTGAATCCAACTTGGCAGGTTCGATCCTGCCTCTGTCAGGTGGTATTTGAAGGTGCTCAAATACACCAGCCTCGTGTCGATAGATTTACTGGCACGTAAAAGAACTCCTGTGGAAATAAATTCCGGCACCTTGTTATCTCCGAAAACCATTAAAGTAGTTAGTGCGACGCAAAGCAAATACAATTGTTGTTATTATTAAAAACTGAACTTGCGATTTTGTTAATTATAAAAATTATCTTAACTCTGAGACACTCTTTTGGTGATCGACATTCGTAATTTTTGACTTTTTGGAATTCTGATATGCCACTCCGTTCTCCTGAGTGCTTGAAAAAACCTACAACCTGTTTTCCAGTCTTTGACCGGGGCAGGGATGTAATGAATGAACCATATAGGTTATTATTACAATGGGGTCGCCACTCCCAAGGTGATATTAATGAGTGATAAATGCTATTAAATGATAATGGAGAGTGTTGCTGGAATGAAAGATGACAGGGAAAACCGGAGTACCCGGAGAAAAACCTGTCCCGCCTCCGCTTTGTCCAGCACAAATCTCACATGGAGTGACCGAGATTTGAACCACGGTATCCAGCGGTGAGAGGCCGACGCGCTGCCGTCTGAGCCACGGAGGCTCTCCTGAGTGGTTATTCAGTATTTAATATTGGTATGTCTTAATATTTTGCAAATATATATATATATATATCGTTCTTCGCACCACAGTTTTCTCATATGTTCACTATTAGGATTTTTTTTCTTTTTACTGCATCCATGTCGAACCCATTGACACGTTCTGCTCCATAGCTAAATGGTTAGCGTGCTGGCGTTTGGTCCACACAGACCCGGGTTCGATTCCCAGATTTTAACTTTCATTTGTTAATTTAGATGACTCGGGGGCTGGGTGCGTGTGCCGTTTTCATCATTAGAATTCATCACAGGCAGGACCCCATCCTCACAGGTCGCCTATAAGGCGTCAAGCTCGAAAGACCTGCACCAGGGCATTTTGGAGGCCACACGTAAAAACAAAACAAATCGAGCAGTGATACGGGTCAAACGACGCCTTACACGGCGTGCTACCACGTCGGCATCCAAAGATACCGTACACTAATTCTTGGCCGCGCGGCACGGCGATTTTATTGCCTGAAGATGGCAGCACTGCTTCATCTCATGATGACGTCATATCAAAGTCAAACTTCATTGAGGCCTAAACGTTATTACAATTTTAAAGCGGCCATGTTTCTTGAAACGCTCACTGAACCCAAAAAATATTACTGATTCCTTTTTTCTGGCAAATTTCACGTGTAAAACCCCGTATCCCTCCCCGTAACTTGTTGGAAAATGAGCAACTGTAAGAATAATGTTGACATGTTTACACATTGTTGTTCGTAGAAAACCTATAAGATTTACAGCGACTAACCAACCGAGGGGAATTCCTCAAGGCAGTATTATCGGACCTTTATGTTTTCTTATATATATAAATGATATATGTAAAGGAGTGGAATCGGAGGTAAGGCTTTTTGCGGATGATGTTATTCTCTATAGAGCGATAAATAAGTTACAAGATTGTGAGCAACTGCAACGTGACCTCGAAAATATTGAGATGGACAGCAGGCAATGGTATGTTGATAAACGGGGTTAAAAGTCAGGTTGTGAGTTTCACAAATAGGAAAAGTCCTCTCAGTTTTAATTACTGCGTTGATGGGGTGAAATTTCCTTTTGGGGATCATTGTAGGTATCTGGGTGTTAATATAAGGAAAGATCTTCATTGGGGTAATCACATAAATGGGATTGTAAATAAAGGGTACAGATCTCTGCACATGGTTATGAGGGTGTTTAGGGGTTGTAGTAAGGATGTAAAGGAGAGGGCATATAAGTCTCTGGTAAGACCCCAACTAGAGTATGGTTCCAGTGTATGGGACCCTCACCAGGATTACCTGATTCAAGAACTGGAAAAAATCCAAAGAAAAGCAGCTCGATTTGTTCTGGGTGGTTTCCGACAAAAGAGTAGCGTTACAAAAATGTTGCAATGTTTGGGTTGGGAAGAATTGAGAGAAAGAAGAAGAGCTGCTCGACTAAGTGGTATGTTCCGAGCTATCAGCGAAGAGATGGCGTGGAATGACATTAGTAGACGAATAACTTTGAATGGCGTTTATAAAAGTAGGAAAGATCACAATATGAAGATAAAGTTGGAATTCAAGAGGACAAACTGGGGCAAATATTCATTTATAGGAAGCGGAGTTAGGGACTGGAATAAGTTACCAAGGGAGACGTTCAATAAATTTCCAATTTCTTTGAAATAATTTAGGAAAAGGCTAGGAAAACAACAGATAGGGAATCTGTCACCTGGGCGACTGCCCTAAATGCAGATCAGTAGTGAATGATTGATTGAATGTCGTGGAGGCAGTTGACCAGTGGGGCTTAACACAATTTAAGTTAGACACGTTTTATGGTAGTATCCCCAATACAACACCCCTAGAGCTAGAATAAGAATGGTATTGGCTTTACGTCCCACTAACTACTTTGACGTTTTTCGGAGACGCGGAGGTGCCGGAAATTTGTCCCGCAGGAGTTCTTTTACGTACCAGTAAATCTACCAACACGGAGCTGACATATATGAGCACCTTCAAGTAGGCCTACCACCGGACTGAGGCAGGATCAAACCTACCAAGCTGGGATCAGAAGGCCAGCGCTTCAACCGTCTGAGCCTCTCAGATCAATGGAGAGACAGCACAGCAAGTGACAAAGTACTTAGTATTTAGGAACAAATGTGAACTACGACATTGACTGTACTGAGAAAATAAAGTCCAGGATAGGCCAAGCCAGAAAATGCATTCAATAACAAGAGAAGAGTGTTCTGTAGCAGAGACCTTAGTTTAAATCTTAAATTAGACTTCTGAGATGTTAAGTCTTCTCCACCTTGTTCTATGTAGTCGAGACCTGGACTACAAAGAAAAGAGAAGTGGACAGATTAGAGGTATTTGAGTTATGGACGTACAGAAGTATACTACGTTGAGTTGAACAGACAGGGTCACAAAGGATGATGTATTGGGGCGAATGGAAAAGAGAAAGGAAATATTAAATACTGTAAAAATCAGAAAGCTGCAGTATCTCGGTCATGTGACGCGAGGAGAGAAATATCATCTACTACAGCTGGTCATTGAGGGGAGATACAAGGCAACAGAAGACCGGGAAGACCGAGCTCGATAGCTGCAGTCGCTTAAGTGCGGCCAGTATCCAGTATTCGGGAGATAGTAGGTTCGAACCCCACTGTCGGCAGCCCTGAAAATGGTTTTCCGTGGTTTCCCATTTTCACACAAGGCAAATATTGGGGCTGTACCTTAATTAAGGCCACGGCCGCTTCCATCCCACTCCTAGCCCGTTCCTGTCCCTTCGTCGCCGTAAGACCTATCGGTGTCGGTGCGACGTAAAACAACTAGCAAAAAAGACCGGGAAGAAGACGCATTCCTTGAATTGATAACCTGAAAACATTGTTCGACTGTTCCACTATTGAGCTGTTCACCGGACCACAAAGTATTTGAAGAGTGAAATTTTATTGTATACACATAATTCTTCTTCTTTTTCTTTTACCCTCCAGGGTTGGTTTGTCCCTCGGACACATCGAGGGATCCCACCTCCACCGCCTCAGGGCAGTGTCCTGGAGCTTCAAACTCTGGGTCCGGGGGATACAACCGGGGAGAATGACCAGTACCTCGCCTAGGCGGCCTCACACTGAACAGGGTCCTTGTCCGGGGGGGGGGGAATATTGAAAGGGATACACAAGAACGAGGAAAGGAAGCGGCCATGGCCTTAAGTTAGGTACCATCCCGGCATTTGCTCGAGGAGAAGTGAGAAAGCATGGGAAAACATTTCCAGGACGGCTGAGGAGGGAATCAAACACCCTTCTACTCAGTTGACCTCACGAGGCTGAGTGAACCCCGTTCCAGCCATTGTACCACTTTTCAAATTTCGTGGCAGAGCCGGGAATCGAACCCGGGCCTGCGGGGTGGCAGGTAATCACATTAACCATTACACCACAGAGGCGAACTACACACAATTCATAGACTATTATACTAATTTTAGAAATAATGTATTCAATGTTGTATAACTTACATACAGTATATTGTGACCTTTCACGCATCTCTAAAGTCTGGGTTCTAGTTGAAAAAGTTACGCCTCGGCTGGTGTTTTGTGGAGATGCAAAAGTTTCCCCTCTAGGGACGTGAAAGTTTATCGAGTTGGGTCACAGAATTGTATCGTTGGCTCTACGTTGATATGACTAATATATGAGGACGTTTATTAATTAATATCTTAATTTAAATCATCGCAATATACCTTACTATATTGAATTAGAAGACCGGAGATATAACTTTTCGTGGAAAGATGTTCCGTTTAATGACTAACATTGAAAATGACAACTACAATATGAATAACATAAACGCAACACAAATGGATGTTAGGAGTGACTAAATATAACGTTAATCAAAAGAAAACAATCTCAGTTTTTAACTCTTGTTAAAAGTTCGTTTCACATCATTATCTCACTATAATAGGTTGGTCACAACATCAAATTATAAACTTTGACCGAGCTCGATAGCTGCAGTCGCTTAAGTGT
Source organism: Anabrus simplex (assembly GCF_040414725.1). NCBI lineage: Eukaryota > Metazoa > Arthropoda > Insecta > Orthoptera > Tettigoniidae > Anabrus > Anabrus simplex. Next base: position 30,950,840 of record NC_090278.1, read on the forward strand.
GGCCAGTATCCAGTATTCGGGAGATAGTAGGTTCGAACCCCACTGTCGGCAGCCCTGAAAATGGTTTTCCGTGGTTTCCCATATTCACACCAGGCAAATGCTGGGGCTGTACCTTAATTAAGGCCACGGCCGCTTCCTTCCCACTCCTAGCCCTTTCCTGTCCCATCGTGGCCGTAAGACCTATCTGTGTCGGCGCGACGTAAAGCAACTAGCGAAAAAAAAAAAAAAAAAAAAAACTTTGAAATTATTCTTTAAACTCAAAAGGAAAACCAATCTCGCATTGCTGAAGGCTTAATTGATAAACAACTCCATCATTGTCATATCTGTCTTTAAACTGATGGTTAAAATTTATAACATCTTGTCGACTTGGCACACCTATTCGTTGATCTCAAATAAGCCTTCGTCTTAACATACCGTTATTGTTTTAAATCATCGCTTAATTCATCAAGAATCTATGTAATCAACTTGAACGCAATGATAACCAATGCATATTACTGTCACATAATGACCAAAGATACACAGGACAATATTTAGAACCTTTCAAAAATTAACATTGAACAAATAAAATGAAACTGATCTCTTCTGATCTCCATCGGCATCTGCACCAAAACAACAATATCTGAAAATGCGACCATCATCAACTACAATGGTTCAAAATCTAGGATGGGCCCGCAGCTCTGGTGTCCTGCGTGAGATAAACCTAAAAGAAAACTACTTCAGCTCTAAGCGTCAATTCAATGGTCTATAAGAAGGAATTCAGCTAGCAAGACAATGAGTGAAGATTACACATCGCATTCGTGACATGGTTCTCGATTATATAATGTCATTAATTGATAAAGATCTTATATCATCTTCCCATGTAATGCGCAACTACCTATACTGTATTTAATTAAGATATATTTGACGATATATGACGATGCGTGTCATCGATACGCATTAAAACATCCTCGCAAACATCGCGTCTACGCCCAAGTAATCACCATTCATTATTGCAAATCAAATTCATACGCATGACGAAATCAATCTTTACCACTATAAATATCACCAGGACCTCTACATCGCATTACTCCAATAAATGCTTAATCCCAATGAAACATTCTTCGACAATCCATATAAAATTAATCAAACACAGTATTCGATGTTCCTATCACAATAAAGCTTTCATCATTACTTTATACACATGTCATGCTTAACGAATTCTCATTCATTTTATAATATACTCAGGCACTTTACATTACGAAGACTTTTCATCTTAACATAATTATCAACACCATATCATCGCGACAATGTCACAATCACACTCGCGAATATTACGCCTAACATAAAATACGATCGTAGATGACTCTAAATCACGCACACATTACTTCCCGATTCCTTCAAACACATATCTGAACCATAAATTAAATGAAGGTTCCTTATAATGACACTATCTCATCACATGCATTATCCATGCCTGAATCTTACTTGTGTGACACTAACGACAAAATTGTTCTTATTTCAAGTGATCCTATCGTAATACAGTTCAACTTTCTATCTGATTTCTTTCCGCACCGTGTACAACCCTTGCTACAGCTTTTGGATCTTTCAACAAACTGTAATCTTTCTGTTATTTCGAAAACAAAATCTAACACTATAATAATAAAAGTCTGTTTGCTTTCACAGACTCTTCCATGTTCCGTAGCTCCCACATGTTTTTGACGTTTAAACACCTGACTTCTTGATACAGAGTACTCCTACACAATCATTAACATCGACAAACGAATTTATTCAACAATCTGTCACATGCTATTTTGGTTTACCAATCGACTATTTCACCATCAGTCTCGATTCTCGAAATATATCGGACTAGATAGGCAAGGTATGGCCATCATATATAAATTGAACTTGGCCCATTTAATCCAACTCATTCCATGGCCTCCGATACATTCTGTCATTGATATTTCTCGCCATTTATTTTCACTTATTAATATTTTCTGAAGAAACTGCGATCTTTATTTAATTATGCATTTCGTGCTACGACGTACTATTATCAATCGTAATTGATACCACGGGGTTCTGAGCTTATCATTCTTGCCGATACCTACAATCCGTTGCCTGTTATTCATGTAGTCGAGCGAGTTATTTGAGCTTCCAACATGCTCGGACGTGTAATAACTGGACTACGATTTCATTAAACTTTATATTACCATAAACTTCCAGTGTCTCCACCGACACTAATCCGACATGCAATGGAAGGTTATAATATGTAACTCTTAACTTGGCCGGTAGATAGTACAAGTTAGCATCGGAACAAAAGAAATAGGCTACTACAAGGCAGTGTGATATAATCGTGACCCATTTGGAACTGCTAGTATTCACAATCAGACCATATTTTCCGCCTCTGGTTGAGAAAATCTCGTGGATCTGAAGTCCCTTCTTTGAAAGTGAAAATGAACTGCCCTCCCTTGAGGAAGATCAGCTAGCCGAAGTATCTTGGCAGAGAGAAAGTGAAAACTAAACTTGAGTATGATAAATGTGGAGAATCAGATGGAGTGGCATGTTTAGTTCCGGGAAGTTCCATGAATGTATCACAACTCCACATTTCAGACCAACTTTTGGATCGATGACATCCCCTGTACCAGGGATGGAAAACCTTTACGGACTAGCGTGTCAGTTAAGTTCTTGCTTGTTACTTTTTACTGCCTGGTGTGCCATCGGTTTTTTCCTTTAAAATCATCATGAAAACCCCTCATTTGACTTAATTTAGGCATTATATTTCACTACTTATAAATCCATTCGACGAATATTTCATTATTTTACTTTGCAAATATCACTGGAAATTCTTTTCTTTCTTTTCTTCTTCCTTTTCTTCTTCCTTCATCCGTTTACCCTCCACGGTTGGCTTTTTCCCCTGACTCAGCGAGGGATCCCACCTCCACCCCCTCAAGGGCAGTGTCCTGGAGCATGAGACTTTGTTGGGGGATAAAACTGGGGAGGAGGACCAGTGCCTCGTCCAGGCAGTCTCACCTGCTATGCTGAACAGGGGCCTTGTCTGGGGATGGGAATCTTGGAAGGAATATACAGGGAAGACACAAGGAAACGGCCGTGGCCCTCAGTTAGGTACCATCCGGGCATTTACCTGGAAGAGGAGTGGGAAACCACGGAAAACCACTTCGAGGATGGCTGAGGTGGGAATCGAATCCCCCTCTACACAGTTGGCCTCCAGATTCTGATTGGACTCTGTTCCAACCCTCGTACCACTTTTCAAATTTCGTGGCAGAGCCGGGAATCGAACCCGGCCCTCCGGGGCTGGCACCTAATCTCACTAACCACTACCCCATAGAGGCGGTCCATCATTGAAAAATACATTTTTAAATACAAGTCAATTTTAAGAATAAAGCATACTTTTTGTTTAACCTAATAAAATTAGTAAAAAGTATGGCCATAGAATTCAGACATATTTCTTTATTAAAGCGGAGGCCTACTATTAAAATATGTTGTGTTGCTAGATTTTTGACCTACAGTATTTATAACATGTTGAAAACATTAAAATATGTTAGTACGTTTTCTGACATACCACAGAAGTCGTGTTCGCATTTCACCTAGTGGCACGCATGTCATAGGTTCGCCATCCCTCCCTATACGCTACAATTTCTAGAAAGGAAATATTGCGTTTAATGCCTTTCGTGAGAACATACCTGTGTGAGTGTTTTATGCTCTCAGAGAAACGAAAACAAAGTACAGGAACAGGACTCATGTGGAGGCTGATCTATTGTTCGAGTGACTACATCTGTAAAACGCAACAAGTCTTTTTTTTTTCAAGAAAGTTTCAGGTAAGTTGTAATTATCAGCCAAGTGACACATTGCTTTATCATTTCCGTGCATTTATAAAGTAGATTTATGTAAATGAAGTTAAATTGAACTTTCAAGGAAAGCAAAACATTAGTCCTCAATTATACGAATCAAAGTAAACATGGTAAAATTATAAAATTCTGGTTTTTTTTTTTTTTAATTTACTGAATGCAGTAGTAGGTTCTGTGGCTAAGGGATCCTTGCAAATGCATGCGATATGTAATAGTGGTAGTAGTACCTTTATTTTCTCCTGATTCATACAGAATTCTCCCAGTTATATAATTTCTTTGGAGAAAATATATAGGCTATAAAAAACACAAAAACAGACAGACATCTTACGGCACGTGTGCCTGCATGGATGAACTCCCCCTTCCACCCGTTGCCGATAACCAGGAACATGGGGGCACCTCTCATACAAGCCGCCAGTCTCATGTCCGACTATCACCCTCGTCACCCCCCCCCCCTTCAGCCCTCCCCTTCTCTCTTCGGCATCCAGTAGCAAAGGAAAGGCAAGGGTGTATTCTGCCCGTAGGCAGGTCCAAACCTCCGCAGAGGTGTGCCTGAGCCGGAGTTTACGTGCGGTAGAGTGGCCAGTTCCTTTCCGCTCCTCCATTCCCTTACCTCCCACCAACAGCGCGTGGCAACCCATACGACCGTTGGCAGTAGCAAAGGAGACCATCATGAAAAAGAATGCATGCGATATGATCAGGTAGACTCTGACAAAATGTTTGGGAAACCCTGATCTAAAGCAAGAATCTCTATCATGGTAGCCGAACTTCTGAAACGAGATGGCACTTGAAAAAGCAGAAGCAGAAAAGGAAGAAAAACTACAGTTTTCGGAGAGCAAAAGAGGACAACTCTTTAGGGAACAGCACTCATATAATCAGATCACTTGTGACTAAAGACTGTTCACCAGCCTGTGATGACAGAGATCGCGATACAAACATGCTGGTGTGATAACAGTTCAGGCGTGACAAACTTAACGTTCAGTTCCTAACGCTGGCTAGAGCAGCCACACACTCCAGCCTCGCGAGGATAACATGCCATAAGATACCCCAGGTCTTTGTTGCACAAGACAGTGAAGGAATTTTCCCTCACAAAGAACTCTGCAATATGTTAATAAAAATCAATACTTGACGAACTTGAGAAGCCAGCACACAAGGGTAAAATAAAAATAAAAAGCGGTGAAGCGGCTCGCCCCTCACAACAAGGCTATGAGACAAATCAGACCAACAGACATTCGAGGCGGTTCACTTTCATCCAGGATCAAGGTCACTTATTCCATCCACTGTGCTGTTCACCATATGGGCGTGTTTCAACTCTTTTACGAGGGCTCGGAAATTGAAGAGCTACACATTGCCTAAACAATACCTAAAATTATTGAAAAAAGGACCTAACAAGACGTGACAAAACAGACGTAAAAATGCGATCCAAAATAATTCATAATTTTAGTTTCAATGATATTATTTAATGAAGGAACATAATGTTCAGAAATGCAAAATTCTGGTGGTATACAAAATACTTATTTCAGACAATAGAATATTTTTAGATTAACATAGGCTAATTAAAGAAGGGAATTCAGTATCTTTTTTTATATGGTACTTGCAGAATTTGAAATGAATTTTGTTTTCCACCCAGAATGAATTCAGGGACATCCTGGAGAAATAAATTCATTTTTCTTGCCAGTGGCTTTACGTCGCACCGACACAGATAGGTCTTGTGGCGACGATGGGACAGGAAAGGCCTGGGAGTTGGAAGGAAGTGGCCGTGGCCTTAATTAAGGTACTTCCCCAGCATTTGCTTGGTGTGAAAATGGGAAACCACGGAAAACCATCTTCAGGGCTGCCGACAGTGGGATTCGAACCCACTACCTCCCGGATGCAAGCTTACAGCCGCCTGCCCCTAACCGCACGCCCGGTGAAATTAGTTTAATGAAATCATATTTTGCTTACCCACATTCGGGTTACAGAACTTGGAATTCGGAAACCTTACCTCGGTTGGCTTTGCAGTATATTACAACAGTCATCTCCAGGTGTAAAGAGTCGTCTATTTTTAGACAGTTCGTTGCGAGGCATCGAGAAACTTCTCTCCACATCAACGGATGTTAAGGGTTCATAGACTACTTGAAGCAAGTGACTTCTTCGTTTTCAAAAACACTCGCATCAAAATGTTCCCCTTTCAATATTTCACTTATCTTGCGCATAATTTGATACCCCTGGCTTCTTTCGAGCATTAGTTTCATTCTTTCATATTTTCCCTCTTGTCAGATATGGTGGTTAGTGTGATCAGCTGGCACCCCAGGGGTCCGGGTTCGGTTTCTGGTTCTGCTACGAAATTTGAAAAGTGGTACGAGGGCTGGAACGGGGTCCACTTAGCCTTGGGAGGTTAACTGAGTAGAGGTGGGTTCGATTCCCGCCATCCTGGAAGTGGTTTTCCGTGGTTTCCCATTTCTCCTCCAGGCAAATGCCGGGATGGTACCTAACTAAAGGCCACGGCCGCTTCCTTCCCTCTTCCTTATCTATCCCTTCCAATCTTCCCATCCCCCCGCAAGGTCCCTGTTCAGCATAGCAGGTGAGGCTGTCTGGGCGAGGTACTGGTCATCCTCCACAGTTGTATCCCCGACCCAGAGTCTGAAGCTCAAGGATACTGCCCTTGAGGCGGTAGAGGATGAGATCCCTCGCTGAGTTCGAGGGAAAAACCGACCCTGGAGGGTAAAATGCTTAATAAAAATAAGAAGAGTAGGCTATGAGCAGTAGAAATGTAGTCGAAAGAAGGTGAAGTTGCAAAAAGGATACGTTAAGGCCTGAAATGGTTAAAAATGGACCAATAAACCAAAAAACGCCGAAAAGGCCAATAAAACACAATTTTCTGGCCTTCAGTCACCCAGAATGAACGTATATTACGCTGGGCCTCATCTTCGGACACTCGAGAGAAAAACGGTATATAGGAACGACCCCAGATCTCTTTGCTTCGCCAGTTCTCAGAATTTCATGAATCTAGAAATCTAATAAGTCATCTTCTACCGCCATCACACGACATTACTACTACTACTACTACTACTACTACTACTACTACTACTACTACAACTGAGAATTTGAGAATTGTCCGCCTCCGTAGCATAACGGGTTCGATTCCCTTTACTGCCATAAATTTAAAATATGGCAGGAGTGCTGGTATGTGGTTGAAATCGTACATGCAGCTCACCTCCATTGGGGAGTGTGTGTCTGAAAAGAGCTGTACCACCTCAGGATGACACGAATTCGTCCTTCGGTCCAAAGGGTCCCGGGTTTGATTCCCGGCCAGGTTGGAGATTTTAGCCTTAAATGGTTAATTACCTTGGCTCGGGGACTGGGAGTTTGTGCTCTCCCCAACATCCCTGCAACTCACACATCACACATAACACTATCCTCCACCACAATAACACGCAGTTACCTACACATGTCAGATGCCGCTGACCCTCATCGGAGGGTCTGCACCCGGCTAGAAATAGCCACACGAAATTATTACTGAGAATTCAAGGAAACTTTGGGTAACACAGGATAAGTTTCCTTTTTTCTTTCTTCAACACTTTGATCCTTATGTCGATCAGTAGAATGGTTTTGGTTCAAACACAGTCAAAGATATTCCAAGGGCAGAAAGAAGTCAATTCCCAACCCCATTTCCCGCGATGTCCGTTATTTCAAAGATCTGAGGTGACGCGTTTGGTGTTGACAAGGGAAAAATAACTAACTCCCATCTGACAGTTTTGGTTTCTCTGTCTTACGTATCTTATAGGATTACGCGTTCGATTCAAGGTTTGGTTGAGGATTTTAGACACCTTTGGTTAGTTCAAGAATTAGGTCGGGGATTAAGTATTTCTGTTCATCCTATTACACATCTTTCCATGTATATGCAATGCGCCACATTACCAAGCACCACAGACACGGAATAATGATTGGATCCTTCTACATTAGTTCTGCGTCAGAAAGGGTAGCCTGTAGTAAAACTGGGTCAAATTCATATGTAGTGCCGACTACAAATACTTCACAAAAACCAATAATAATAATAATAATAATAATATACATCATCATTATTACGCGTTTCAGCGTTCAGTCTGCAAGCCTCTGTGAACTAAGTAAACGTCACCAAAATCCTCTACTTGCAACTAGTGCTGTGGTCTCATTTAGTTCTATACCGGTACCTCTTATGTTTAAATCGTTACAAACCGCGTCGTGTGGTCAACACGATGAATCCTCTCGGCCGTTATTCTTGGCTTTCTAGACCGGGGCCGCTATCTCACCGTCAGATAGCTCCTCAATTCTGATCACGTAGGCTGAGTGAACCTCGAACCAGCCCTCAGGTCCAGGTAAGAATCCCTGACCTGGCCAGGAATCGAAACCGGGGCCTCCGGGTAAGAGGCAGGCACGCTACCCTACACCACGGGGCCAGCATCCTAGGTAACCTATCCTCCTCAACTCTCCTCACATGACCCCACCATCGAAGTCTGTTCATGCGTACAGCTTCATCCATCGAATTCATCCCTAACTTAGCCTTTATCTCGTCATTCCTAGTACCCTCCTGCCGTTGTTCTCACCTGTTTGTATCAGCAATCATTCTCGCTACTTTCATGCCTGTTACTTCTAACTTATGAATAAGATATCCTGAGTCCACCCTGCTTTCACTCCCGTAAAGCAGACTTGGTCTGAAAACAGACCGATGTAAAGATAGTTTCGGCCGGGAGCTGAATTCCTTCTTAGAGAATACTGTTGATCTTATTTATTTTCTTTGCTAGTGGCTTTACGTCGCACCGACACAGATAGGCCATATGGCGACGATATGATAGAAAAAGCCTAGGAGTTGAAAAGAAGTGGGCGTGGCGTTAATTAAGGTGTGAAAATGGGGAACCACGGAAAACCATCTTCAGGGCTGCCGACAGTGGGATTCGAACCCACTATCTCCCGGATGCAAGCTCACAGCCACGCGCCACTAACCGCACGGCCAACTCACCCGGTATACTGTTGATCGCTCACTGCATTAGCTTTACTGCACCTTGATTCAATCTCACTTACTATACTACCATCCTGGGAGAACACACACCATACGAAATTATGTACATGTTTACTACTACTACTGTTAATAATAATAATAATAATAATAATAATAATAACGGTTACGGTAAAGTCAGACCATCGCCACTTTACGTGTAGGCACTCCTAAAAGCTATTAAACATATTCATTAAGGTGCGAGGAATGAGATAACGTGCGGAAATACTGTGCTCGTATACTATTACTCACCATATAAAACAGTGAATAGTGCACTATGTATAACTAGGACAGCGCATATCAACCATACTTACGGTGCAATTGCAGGGTGTTTGCATCATACTTGACCTCATGCAGTGTTAGAGAGAGAGAATTAATAGGCCTATCCAAAAATCTTAGTCCGAATTTTCACTATTACGCGCGCGCGGCGAATTTTAAAATTAGCAATTTGCTAGGAACAAAAGAGCTTTCGCGACAAGCAGTTTACAAATGTACTGAAACTTAGCAGTTGGTCATTTAAATTTATTTGCGTCACAAACAGGATTACCAACATGCACTTTATTAACAATGACTGAAATACCGTGTAAACAGCTGACCTGTTGCTGAACACTGTTGGTACTACTGTCGATAGGCTACTGTTTTTACGCTTGTCCTTCTGTCACATTTTGAAGCTTTGACAACTTGAAGACGTGGTTAGTCTATATACAGTGTTAAAATTGAAACTCTGTGAAACTGTTCGCGTTGATGCGTAATTTCGTGTGGTGCAATTCATTTAATTAAGAATGCATAAGAAATGAAAAGTAGGAGTATCACTGGAGTAATTTTCCTCTGGGGGCAAAAATTGGGCAACTATACTTTCAACAAGGAATATACAAGAATTCAATCATCCAGTGTATTGTGAGTAATATATTACAATATATTTCGTTTTACCAAATAATTTACAAGTGCTATTCTTAATTTCGGGTGATTTTTGACAGTATTACGCAAATCGTAAGTAGTAATGTTCCAAGTTTTCATGTGTTAAGTACTGGACTGTACCGAATATGTGTCGGGTTATCAGTATTTCTGCACGACATTCTGGTGTCACGGTATAATTTTAGAGGATTACGTGCGAGATTGAATTGCTTTAAAAAGTGTTTTGTATTCACTACTTACTTCGAAACTTTGCCATTTATATGCGGCGTTATAGAACAATATGGCTGCCTTTCTTTCATGTAGGTATGCTAACCTTGTGGTGTGTGACGTCATTAACATTGCTAACATACCATTTTCTTACCCGCATTTCGAAAACATTATAAATTGTTTATTTAATACAAACTGAGAAAATTAATATTTTTTCGCATCTAAGTATGATTCTTGAACATGGTAAAATTTGTCCAATATGTTTTAAAAACCTAGTACCCGAATAGGCGATGTTTCTTTACCAAAGCTAACGCTGGCATTGCAGAAAAGTTCTGACTAATACATTGATCTTCTTGATGGTCAAGGAACGTTGGGATTTAGAACGTTTTGACATTTGACTTTGTCTAAACGTGATGACTCGGTCTTTTGGTTTACGAACGTTAATGAACACTTACTTTTTTGTACGTCGCACCGACACAGATAGGTCTTATGGTGGCGATAGGATAGGAAAGGCTTAGGATTGGTAAGGAAGCGGCCGTGGCCGTAATTAAGGAACAGTCCCAGCATTCGCCTGGTGTAAAAATGGGTACCACGGAAAACCATCTTCAGGCCTGCCGACAGTGGGGTTCGAGCCAACTATCTCCCAGATGCAAGCTTACAGCTGCACGCCCCTAACCGTACGGCCAACTCACCCGGCTTAACGAACACTTTTAGATTAAAATTATGACACTTCTGCATCTCTTAACATTTCTTAGTAATTCAAGGGATGTTAAACAATTAATTATTATTATTATTTGTACTATAAAAATTCCTTTACTTATATCTAGCAGAAAAAACTGATCATTAAAGTAAGAATTATCTATGGCATCGTACAATTATCTAATTAACATATTTCTTTCTTTATCCGTTTATCCTCCAGGGTTGGTTATCCCTCGGAATCAGCGAGGGATCCCACCTCTACCACCTCCAGGGCAGTGTTCTAGGGCGTAAGACTTTGGGTCGTGGGATACAACTGGGGAAAAGGACCAGTACCTCGCTCAGGCGGCCTCATCTGTTAGCTCGAACAGGGGCCGTGTGGGCGGGGGGGGGGGGGGGCGGGTGGATGGGAAGATTAGAAGAGATAGATAAGGAAGAGGGAAGGAAGCGGCTGTGACCTTAAGTTAGGTACCATCCCGGCAACTGCCTGGAGAAGAAGTGGGAAACCACGGAATACCACTTCGAGGTTGGCTGAGGTGGGAATCGAACCCCCCTCTACTGAATTGGTATCTCGAGGCTGACCACTACACCACGGAGGCGGACATTAACATATTTCATTTAGGTAAATCAGTAGACTCATTTCGCTTGGTTTGACGACTTTCTGTTTTTACAATAGAGGGCACTCATAATATAAATATTGGGAAACTTAAAATACTCTATTACCGAGCTCGGTAGTTCCAGTTGCTCAAGTGCGGCCAGTATCCAGTATTAGAGAGATACAGGGTTCGAACCCCACTGTCGGCAGACCTGAAGATGGTTTTCCGTGGTTTCCCATTTTCACACCAGGCAAATGCTGGGGCTGTACTTTAATTAAGGCCATGGCCGCTTCCTTCCTATTCCTAGCCCTTTCCTATCCCACCGTCGCCGTAAGGCCTGTCTGTGTCGTGCGACGTAAAGCAAAAAAAAAAAAAAAGAAAGAAAAAGAAAAGTCCTATTAGGAGATCTAATCTGAATGACGAACGTAATAAATATCAAGTACGCAGAGTTTCTAAAAATAAGTTATGTGTATGAAGATTTTACGCTGTATACGGTACGATACCACGACCATGTTTATAGTAGGTACGGAGACACATATAAGGTTTGAGAGAAGGCATTTGTCGTGGCGGTCACTTTAACAACGTAATGTAAGGTAGTTGCTTGTAGGACTGGCAAAATTACCAATTTCTGCATTTCAAGCATGCCTCACGGCCTCAGGTGCTTACACACGTTACTGATCTGCCATGCAATGAACGATAATTGTATGTTCAACTCCGTGTTTTGTTGATTTTGTATATACTGTATGTACCTGCATGCTGTTTTTCTTTTAATATACCCTTCATTGTATTATATACTATGTACATACACATAGGAAAGTAAAAGGTGCGCGAAACTAGAATAAGCAAAACATTTTTAAAGCACTGTATTATAGAACAGGCTAATAAACATATTCATTACGTCATCGTCAGCTAGCTGGTTGAATTATGATAGTCAGGGCTCCTTAGCCATGAGGCAAAAAACTGGGGAAGAAAAATCGTCAAGAAACAGGCTTCGCTGAACAACGCATGAATAGATGGAAATTCCACTTGCTCTGGATAAGCACGAATGGAGCATCCAGTTGGGCAGCCGTGTATCGCGGGTCCCAGTGAAAGAAGTGAGATTTAAAAATATTAAAGTAGACTACTAGTTGCAAAGTCATCTTACAACAAGTATCTAACCAGTTACGGTGCTGATAGTAACAATGATGTAAAAATGTACAGACTCGATGTTCTGTGCTCTTACTGGAAACATTCTGCAAAATGTGGAACTGACTTAACCTAGTCTTTGCTTCATTGAACGTTTCATTTTCGTAATGTGTACAACTTATACTTTACACAACGTTTGGAAATATATATAAATTCCTATTTTTTGAAGAAACAGGTTAACTTCATAATATTTAAGATAGATTGCATAAATGGCAAAAATGCAAGTTTTAATAAATCCATAAAAAAATCACACATGTACCTTAAGAATGATCAGAAATACTTCCACACAATTTTCCTAATTAAACACTTATTTAGTGCAATAGTGGACATGAAAGGGCCGCTGAATTGTGTTACTGACAAATACTTCTGTTTCCCGCTAGTAATAGAAAATATTTGAATATTCAACTTTATAAAAAAATGCTCAATTTTAATTTCATGATAAGTATCGCATATACTTTGAACATCTCAACTCTAGAACATAATATTATCAAGACTACAGCCATCAAAATTTCCTTAAAGAACACCAGTAAATTAAGAGACAGCTCTAATCACTTTGTTGAAAACGTTGAATGGCCACGTTTAACCACCAGCAAAAAAAGCCTGTCAAAAGCTGAACCATTTTTCAGATAATATCACATTTAAATTGTACTTACATTAGCTGAATCTCGCTGAAATCAGCTCCAATACGGTCACAAAATTACGCTTTCACACTGTAAAAATATTAAGTCACACGGCACACAAGACGCGATCAAATCGACGAGCAACACGTAGCGACACATCCGTACACACAAGATACGCACACCAACACTGAAGGTTTCTCGAGCAGCACTAGCTGGCCATACACGCGTAGTATTGGGTACCAGCAGGCTTTGGATGAGGCGGGGTATTTCCGCCACACTGTTCCTTGCTGGGCAGCTCATTTTCCCCTCCCATTTCAAGCTTACTAACCTGCAACAGGCTTTGACTTGCCTAGTGATGGGTCGCGAAGAATCGATTCAATAAGCCTGGGGAATCGACTACGCTATTCTAGAACCGATTCCGAGGAACTTGTAGCGTTATCTGCGAACACGAATGTATTCTGAAATGCGTGTTTGCTTTGTCCAAGCCATACCTGCTCTCTTTAGAATATCCTGGAGCTAATGCAGCACCCCATATTGCAGTAATTTGATCATTGCATCGATTTCCCTTGCAAATTAGCAAATTCTGTGAATTGTGCATAAATCGAAACTCGTACGGGATTATATAATAATACCATTTCAACAAAATATAATTGTAGTACTAATTGTGTCTACCGAGCTCGATAGCTGCAGTCGCTTAAGTCCGGCCAATATCCAGTATTCGGGAGATAGTAGGTTCGAACCCCACTATCGGCAGCCCTGAAAATGGTTTTCCGTGGTTTCCCATTTTCACACCAGGCAAATGCTGGGGCTGTACCTTAATTAAGGCCACGGCCGCTTCCTTCCCAGTCCTAGCCCTTCCCTGTCCCATCGTCGCCATAAGACCTATCTGTGTCGGTGCGACGTAAGGCAACTAGCTAATTGTGTCTCTCTCCATAGTGTAACGTTTAGCGTTATTAATTGAAACCCTCGCGGGCATGGGTTTCGAGTCCCGGTACTACTAAAAGTTTAATATTGGGAAGAGGGCTGGTATGTCGTTAAAATGGTAAATGCAGAAACCAAACAAACCCCATGGCACTACAGCCCTTGAAGGGCCTTGGTCTACCAAGCGACCGCTGCTCAGCCTGAAAGCCTGCAGATTACGGGGTGTCGTGTGGTCAGCACGATGAATCCTTTCGGTTGTTATTCTTGGCTTTCTAGACCGGGGCCGCTATCTCACCATCAGATAGTTCCTCAATTTAGGCTGAGTGGACCTCGAACCAGCCGTCAGGTCTAGGTAAAAATCCCTGACGTGGCCGGGAATCGAACCCGGGGCCTCGGTGGAAGAGGCAGGCACGCTACCCCTACACCATGGGACCGGCAAATGGTATATGCAGCTCTCCTCTATTAGGGGTGTGCCTAAAAATGTTGCACAACCTGGGGCAGAGGACATGAATTTACATTTGCACAGCTCTATGGTTAATCGGTTAGCATGCTGGCCATTGCTCCAGGGGGTCCCGGGTTTGAGTTCCGGTCGGGTTCGGGATTTTAAGTTTCATAAGTGGTGGGGGTTTGTGCGGTCTTCAGCATTAGAAATCATCCAGGGTAGGACCCCATTCTCACGGACGCGCAGGTCGACTATATGGCATTAACTCGAAAGACTTATACGAGGACTCTCCGAAGATCACACGCCATTATTATTATAATTATTTTCCGCCTGTCCGGCTCATTGGCTGAATAGTCAGCGTTGAGGCCTTCGGTTCAGAAGGTTCCAGGTTCGATTCCCGGCCGGGTCGGGGATCTTAAACGCGTCAAATTAATTCTTCTGACCCGGGGACTGGGTATTTCTATTGGTCCCAACACTTTCCTCTTCATATTCACACAACACACTACACTACCAACCACCACAGGAACACGCGATAGTTATTACATCCCTCCATATAGGAAGGGCATCCGGCCGTAAAAGAGGGTTAAATCCACATGTGTAACGCAGTTCGCATCCGAGGCTGACGTATTTGAGTACCGGACTGAGCCAGAATCGAACCTGCTAAGTTTGGGTCAGAAGGCCAGCAGCTGAAACGTCTGAGCCACTTAGCCCAGCAACAGTTGGAATCATGTACGTCATATCTACAGCGCGACGCGTAAATACATACAGTTGTAACTTACTTTTATTAGTTGCTTAAAAGGACAACTACTTCCGAGATAATCTGGGGTGTCATAAGGAAATAGTTTAATGTGGAACTAATAAAAATCTCATATTAAAATTTATAGCTATACACATAACGATATAAAAATAATGCATAAGGGTTCGTAAGATATCAGTCAATGTCACAATAACAAAAGAAGAAGTTGGTAGAACTGGGACAAAATCATGGAAGAAGGGTGGCGGAGAAGTTCCATAAATGCCCTGATCCGGCAGAAGATAGACAAGGGGAAAGGAGAAGGGTGACATTGTGCAGGTGACATAATTTCAAGTACCGTATCATCTCTTTAGCCACTGGCTATCTATAGTTTACGATTATACTCGCGTCTGGAGAATGTATACAATTAAATATTTCTTTGATGGAAATTTTTCTTGCAGTTTAACGTAGATTAAAAGTATTTCTGGCAGGCCTTGGTAGACAGGAACTGTCTGTCGGTATTCGCCCATGACAGGCCAAGATATTTGACCACTAATAGGAAAAGACAAATGATGGACAAAGCAGTTGACAGTTTGTTGATTGTGTAAAACTGTCAAATAATCCAGTACATTGACGTGACTTGCGGACTTTCAGCATGTTGAGAGTATTCGCAAGCATAAAGTATTGAAAACAACTTGAATATTAGAAGAGGAAATGCTGAGAGAGAGTAAATTCACTAATAGCTGCCCTAATTCTAAGCAAACCACAAAGGTTCAGCCTACTGATTAATGCGTAAGGACAATAAGAAATTTAAGAAAACATTTAATTAATTTTCATCGGAATTTTCAAAATGTTGCATTATTTATTAATTTTAAGACAGACACCTCCCAATGGATTCTATTTCTTTCAAATTATTGTTTATTCAGATGATTTTATACTATTTGGAGTGAATCTCTAAAATTCACAGTTTTCATTTCTTGTAGAACAGTAGTAGGTAGTCGAAACTTTTGAAAATAATAATAATAATAATAATATTAATAATAGGCCTAATAATAAAGGTAAGGTAAGGGGGTATTCTGCCCGAAGGCAGATCCGACCCTCCGCAGAGGTGTGCTTGAGCCGGAGTTTACGTACGGTAGGGTGGCCAGTTCCTTTCCGCTCCTCCATTCCCTTAACCCCGACCAACAGGGCGTGGCAACCCATCCCAATATAGACCACGCCCAATGTTGCTTAACTTTGGAGATCTCACGGGATCCGGTGTTTCAACACAGCTATGGCTGTTGGCTAATAATAATAATAATAATAATAATAATAATAATAATAATAATAATAATAATAAATGTCCGCCTCTGTGGTGTAGTGGTTAATATGATTAGCTGCCACCCCCGGAGGCCCGGGTTCGATTCCCGGTTCTGCCACGAAATTGGAAAACTGGTACGAGGGCTGGAACGGGGCCCACTCAGCCTCGGGAAGTCAGCTGAGTAGAGGTGGGTTCGATTCCCACCTCAGCCATCCTGGAAGTGGTTTTCCGTGGAAATGCACCGGAAAACCATCTTCATGGCTGCCTACACTGGGGTTCTAATGTACTATCTCCTGGATGAAAGCTGACAGATACGCGATCCAAGCGCCGAAGTCACCTGCTCGGTGTTCTTCTTCCTCCTAGCCTTATCTCATTCTAAGGATCAGAATTTCACGTGGATTAGGTCAATTTTCATTGCCCTTTCGTATGAAACTCTTATGTGGAAGCATGTATTGTATATGTTGCAGGATAATTGTAACTTTAGCCTTTTTGTTTAAAAAAATTTTCTTCTTTTTATCTGGTTACCCTCCAGGGTCGGTTTTTCCCTCGGACTCAGCGAGGAATGCCACCTCTACCGCCTCAAGGGCAGTGTCCTGGAGCTTCAGACTCTGAGTCGGGGGACACAACTGGGGAGGATGACCAGTAGAAAAATTTCGTTTACTCAATTAGACTGGAAATTCTCCGAATTATTTATAATAAGCCTGATGTATTGCAGCCTAATTATAGAACGTACAACCTTTTTGTACATGATCTTCAGCCATGTTATAATCATCCTGATTCGTCTAACCACCAGGCAAGTTGGCCATGCGGTTAGGGGCGCGCAGAAGTGAGCTTGCATCCGGGAGATAGTAGTTCGAGCCCCACTGTCGGCAGCCCTGGAGATGGTTTTCCGTAGTTTCCCATTGTCACTCCAAGCAAATTTTGGGGCTGCACCTTAATTATGGCAGGGTTGATTCATTCCTATTCCTAGGCCATTCCTATCCCGACGTCGCCATAAGACCTGTCTGTGTCGGTGCGACGTAAAATAAATTGCAAAGAAAGTGTAACAAATTGTAAAATGTTATTTCTCTTCTTGTCCGCACGTGTCGGTTCACAAGAATATTGCATGAAAGGTTCTAGATTTCAGGAATGAAATGTATCTAATAGGTACCACTTTGGGAATTATTAAAAACTGGTTTCCACCCCACGAAATAAAGTATTCGGCTGCACTGAAATCAGGTGCTATATTAGACATATTCATTTAAGAGAGGCAATATCAAAGCAGACACTATTCGTTACACAAGGTATTCAAAGTGTTGCTGTTAACCCGCGAGTGGTCGCGCGTGAGACTTTCACATTAAAATAAAAGTGACATTTTTCACAGTTTTGTGGGGCGTTAAGGCTGAAATTTACCACTGAAATCAAATGCAAGTTCTACCTTGTATATTTTAGATAAAAATGAAATAAGGAAAATGAAATGGCGTATGGCTTTTAGTGCCGGGAGTGTCCGAGGACAAGTTCGGCTCCCCATGTGCAGGTTTTTTGATTTGACTCTCGTAGGCGACCTGCGCATTGTGATGAGGATGAAATGATGATGAAGACGACACATACACTCAGCCCCCGTGCTAGTGAAATTAACCAATTATGGTTAAAATTCCCGACCCTGCCGGGAATCGAACCCGGGACCCCTGTGACCAAAGGCCAGCACGCTAAGCATTTAGCCATGGGGCCGGACATAAATATCAAATGATTAGCTGTTTATTAAAGACAGAAATTGCTACTTAAAATAACATATGCAATGTATATAAAAATAACTTCCGTCCTGGAGTTGTAAAAAAATAAAATCTCACACATGCATTATATCTAGTAACATTTACGTAAAAAGCAAGGTTTCTGAACACAATAACATTTTCAAAAACAAGAAGTGCTCATAATACAAATACTAAGGCGTACAACAGGAGTAAGTTTACCGCTCCACTTCAACATAACACAAACGCCATTGGTCGCGCGATGAGAGAAACTCTCACACAGCGCGCAAGGACACATAGGAACCTTTGTCCTGACTAGGGGAAGGGGTACTTACCCTTCAAATGTGAATCGCTCTACTCACGACAGTTATAAACTCAGCTAGAAGAGGGACCAGTCACCTCCCTTTCATCACTGTGAAGTAATATCACAACAAAAAATAATGTGAGAGAAAATCTCATATAGCGACCACTCGCGGGTTAAACGTGCTAAAAATCAGTGTCGAACAAATCGATGTAGGCCTACTTGTTTCAAAAATAATATCCAATGCAACTCAAAATATCATTTCAGTTAACATGTGTAAAATAAGTCTCAGAATGTCATTTCAGAATTCAATTATTATTACTGTAAATTTCCGTTTAAAGTACTATTCTTATTTCAGATTGTGTTATATTCAATTTCTTTTTTATAACTGTAGATTGTGTTTTTGAAATGTAACCTAAGGATGTAGCACATGTGATGATTGTTCAATGGTTGAAGTGACGTTTAATTAATGAAAATAATTATTAATAATGTAATTATATTCTGGATTAGTTTCAATAGACCGGGCGAGATACCCATGCGGTTAGGGGCGCGCAGCTGTGAGCTTGCATCCGGGAGATAGTGGGTTCCAACCCCACTGTCGACAGCTCTGAAGATGGTTTTCCGTGATTTCCCATTTTCACACCAGGCAAATGCTGGGGCTGTACGTTAATTAAGGCCACGGCTGCTTCCTTCACAAATCTAGGCTTTTCCTATCCCATCGTCGCCATAATGTCGATGCGACGTAAAGCAAATAGCAAAAAAGTTTCATAGAACCCGTCATTTGCTACACGTTCTGTTTTGCATATTTTACGTTCTTTTTACAGAACCCGTGAAGGGGATTCAACAAGTTGAAAAGTGAAATTAGTACTTCATCATATTATTAAATACTAGCATATGTACCCGTTCTTCGCATGGGAATTGGTAACAGATTTCACGAATCCTTCATGAATTTATGCGAGTGTTACATCCCTGTATTCAAACATTTAATACGGCATGCTAAACTGATATTCTTCTACAAAAGCAAATGGCAGTAGTATAACGTGAAGTACGATACAGAATGAGGATGATTACAGAGTTTATTGAACGGTACAGTTCCTGGTCTGAAGTTATGTGTAATTCTCCATATTTCTCGGTTACACATTGTTGTTCATCTGAAACCGGGAGTGGCGCTGTGGATGGATGACGTCTCGTGGAAACAATCGTTGATGATAACCTCTCTTATTATCTGTTCTATCGAAAAGAGTAAAATGGCTCTTTACTTATACCCTGAAACCCACCTTGAAATGACATGACAGAGGTAGATTTCCTTTAAGTTTTTTGTGTGAGTGTAAAATCACGGTTTCTGTTTCGTATAAACCCCCAGTTAATTCAAGGATTTAGAAAGAATATTGGCCCAAAAACCTTCCCAAGGATAAGTGGATTCTAAATGTGAAGTTTGGTAGAAATATATCTAGTAGTTTTCATGTTAAAAACACTAGCATAATAATAATAATAATAATAATTGTTGTATGTCCGGCGCTCACTTCTCGCTCCACCAGCCAGCTGCACGCGCGCCTGTGTATCATTCTGCTAGCTTCGACGCGCAGCCCTCAGTGCGCGTGCCTGACCATCGAGTGTACTATAAATAGGAGCTCCCTGCCTGCTCAATTGCCCACTTGCCCCGGTGTCCAGCTCCAGAATACACCCTACGTCGAGCACGGAGGCTACTCCTCTTGAAAATGTGCTTCGACCAGGTGGACTGAATTTCTGGCAGTACGAGGTCTCACCTCTGGTCACCGCTCCCTTACCTGTTTCCGCTGCCTATGTTCCGTAATTCTTTTACAAGCCATTTTCATTCCCTAAGTTATGCAAGCTCCCTTAGTTTCGCTAGGTGGAATTTCTTCAATCAATTGAACTTGCTTTTTAGGAATTCAGGCACTTCAACAAACAAGGACTCTCAAAGACATTTATGTTAGTGTGCCAGATAGTTCTCGACTATCAACGTGTCAATTCACTAAGACTATCTTTTCAAGATAGAAGTGTATATAAAGACTGTAAACCTGTACATATTGTATAAAGACAAACTTTTCTCAAGATTCAATATTCCTTTTTGCTTCAAAATAAATTTCAGTTATTTGTGTAAATATCATAAAGTGAAGCAATAAAAGTTGTGATTTGTAAACTTCAACCTTGGTTACAACACAACTCTATGGCGACGAGGTAAAAAAGCATCAACCTACAATTCTTCGACCCCAGTTGCCAACTCTATAGTGACGAGGTAAACAGCAACAAACTACACGTCATCGACCCCAATCGCCAACTCTATAGCAACGAGGTAACCACGACACTACAATTCAACAGGCCCAGTTGTCAACTCTACGGCGACGTGCTCAACTACAACGACACTCCAACCAGTTCTGACACACAGCTTACCTTACTCTTTCTTGCACGCATCTCGCAATGGCTACTGCGGAACAACTCGCTACGGTCTTCCAAGCCTTACAGCAGCAACAACAACAGTTTATGCAGCAACAACAGGCAGCATTAATTCAGGCTATTCAAGCTATTTCTGTCTCTACACAGCCATCAGCTATTCCTCCGTTCTCTGCTTTTGATCCGACTAAGGAAGAATGGTCAGTTTATTTAGCCCGTTTACAACAGCATTTCATCTGCCATTCTGTCACAGATGATCAACGCCGCCGCGCACTATTTCTTAGTTCGGTTGGCAATGCTACGTGTGAATTACTACATAAATTAAGTCCGGAAGAACACTTATCTGAGGTACCCTTCACGCAGCTCTTGGCCCGTCTCACAGAACACTATGCCCAAGCTCCTCACATAGTGGCTGCTCGCTATAAATTTTTTCAAAGCAGAAAGCAACCCCATCAGACACATACTGAATGGATAACTGAATTGCGTGGTCTAGCTAAACCCTGCCAGTTCATCTGCTCCAAGGACGGTTGTGGTTCATCCTACACTGATTCTCTCATTCGGGACATGATAATTTTACATACTCCTGAAGACAAAATACGTTTTGACGCTGTCAAGCAGAGTAACCCTTCTTTAGAAGACGTCCAGCGTATTGCTACGGTTTATGAGCTTACTACCAAGACTGCCGCAGCCATAGCTTCTCCACACGAAGTTGCACAAGTCTCGCCTCAGGCCCGCAAGTCCTCTGCTACAGTGAACCGTACGGATAAGGCGCTCTCCACCAAGCATTCTCGCCCGGTTCCCTCTCGTAATGCTACACGGAAGCACAATTCTAAAAGCACCTCGAAACTCCTGCCTTCCTGCCGAGGCTGTTTCAAGCATCATGAACGTCGTGACTGTCGTTTTTTCAAAGCTACTTGTGAACGATGTAATAAACTTGGACACATTAAGACTGTCTGTCAAAGTTCGCTCCGCCCTGCTAAGACTACTGCAGCACGCCGGAAGCATATACAGCCCCGCCAAGACATGGAAGTTGATCAGATCAATCTTATTCTTCCCACAAAGGATTCTCACAAAATCATCATTCCTCTCTCATTCTCTGATCGATCTGTCGAATTTCAATTAGACACTGGATCCCCTGTCTCTATTATTAACCTGACTACCTACCACGACTTAGGTTCACATTCATGCTCTCCAGCTGACATCCAGCTCGTGACATTTAACAAGAAGAAAATTGACATCAAAGGTCAAATCAAGCTTCAGGCTAGTTACAAAGGAATTCAGAAGGCCATTCCTCTTCTCGTAGTTAACAACTACACTGCATCAAACATTATGGGCATGGATCTATTTAACTTATTTGGTTTCCAGATACATGACAACATTAACGTCGTATCTACATTGCATCCTACTTCTGACGTTACCGCTCTCCTAGCGCAGTTTCCTGAAGTCTTCGACTCCCAGCTCGGAACAGCCAAAGACTATACAGCTCACATACAGCTGAAATCCGGAGCTAAGCCTCGCTTCTTCAAAGCTCGTCCAGTACCCCTAGCACTTCAAGACCAGGTCACGAAAGAATTAGAAAGATGGATACAAACTGGAATTGTTGTACCAGTTACTTCTAGTCAATGGGCTACTCCACTCGTGGTAATCAAGAAACCTGATGGTAATGTTCGACTTTGTGGCGATTTTCGATCTACAGTCAACGCACAACTCGACACAGATATCTTTCCTATTCCACGTCCAGAAGACTTATTCCGTCGTCTCTCTGGTGGCCAATTCTTCTCTCGAGTTGATCTTAAAGAAGCATATCTCCAGCTACTTTTAGACGAAGAATCTAAGAAATTTCTCACACTCAACACTCCTCTCGGACTGCTTCAGCTCCAGCGGCTCCCATTCGGTGTTTCATCCTCAGCGGCTATTTTTCAGCGCTATTTGGCTCAACTCACCGCCTCCATTCCCGGTTGTGCTAACTACCTGGATGATATTATTGTTACTGGAAAGGATCATCAGGAACATCTAACCAATCTACGCCTCCTTCTCCAGAAATTGAAAGACAATGGCCTACGAGCGAATCTCGCTAAATGTACCTTCTTTCAGCCTCAAGTTCACTACCTAGGACATATACTTGATAAGAATGGAATTCGTCCTAGTACACAGAATGTCTCAGCGATAGTAAACATGCCAGCACCTCAGAACCTCAAGCAGCTTCAGTCCTTCATAGGCAAAGCAAACTATTATAATAAGTTCATTCCACGCTTCGCTACAGTGGCAGCTCCATTAAACGCTCTACGTAAAAAAGGTGTTAAGTTTCAGTGGACTCCGCAATGCCAACAGGCATGGAAAACAATCAACAACGCCTTAATTCAAGCTATACAACTCACTCATTTTCAGCCCGACAAGATCATCACGCTAGCTACTGACGCTTCAGACTACGGTGTCGGTGCCGTTCTCTCCCAGAAGGATCGTCATGGACAAGAACGCCCCATCGCCTTCGCTTCGAAAACACTTAATGACCATCAACGTCGATACTCACAGATAGAGAAAGAAGCTTTAGCCATCATCTTTGGTATTCGCCGTTTCAATGAATATCTCTATGGCAACCATTTCCTGATCATTACCGATCATAAGCCTCTCGTACACTTATTCCATCCTGGTAATAAGATCCCAGAGAATTCCCTCAGAAAGCTTCAAAGATGGTCCATGTTCCTTTCTGATTATTCCTATCAGATTGTATATCGAGCCACATCCCAGCATTGTAATGCTGATGCCCTCTCCCGCTTACCCGTTGGTCCTGATACTGCCTTCGATTCTCAAGAATCTGAATGTCTTCAGTTGGACATAGAACTTGAAGATACTGTATCCAGTTTTCCTATAGATGCTCCCTGCATAGCTAAAGCTACGGATAAGGACAGTACACTTGCTACTGTACGTACTTACATCCGCAACGGTTGGCCTCTTCAGAGCACACTTCCTGCCCACCTGGCACCTTATCATCGTATGCAGCATCGTCTCACGACTCGTGCCGGAGTTGTATTACTAGAAGCAGGCACCATCTTCCGAGTGGTTATCCCACTTAGCCTACAGAAACAAGTTCTCGAGTTATTACACCAAAGCCATTGGGGTATCTCCAGAACAAAGCAACTCGCCCGTCAACACTGATACTGGCCCGGTATTGATGCCGCCATCGAAAAGCTAATACGTCATTGTGAGCAATGTCAAACGAATCAGAACGCCCCGTCTTCTGATCTTGCTTCATGGCCTCCTGCTACTACTCCATGGGAACGAGTTCACATCGATTTCGCAGGTCCTTTCCTCAATTCCATGTGGTTAATAGTCATCGATTCACTGTCAAACTTTCCATATGTCGTGGATATGCATTCGACTACTACAACCGAAGCTACCATTCGTGCTCTCCAGAAAATCTTTACTACAGAAGGTTTACCGCAAGTACTCATTTCGGACAACGGACCTCAATTTACAGCTACTGCTTTTCAGAACTTTTGTACACATAATGGCATTCGTCATATCCTAGCACCACCTTTTCACCCTCAATCTAATGGTGAAGCTGAACGCTTCGTACAAACATTTAAAAGAAGTATGAAGAAAGCTGTCTCTTCAGGCTTAACTAAAGACCAAGCCTTGCTCCAACTCTTAAACAACTACAGAACTCTACCCGGCACTGATAATATCACTCCTGCACAGAAGCTCCATGGACGACCTCACAGAACTTTACTTTCTCTGTTACAGCCTCTTCCGGCCCAGCATAAGACCTCACCAACGAAGTTCTCCCTCAACGACAAGGTCTACACCAGGACATTCAAATCCAACCCACTCTGGATACCTGGAGTCATCTGCAGATCTTTGGGTCATCGTCTATACGAGATACAGACTACGGAGAAACGTATCTGCCGCCATCAAGATCAGATACGTCTGCGCTACCGCCCCTGTCCAGCTATTGATGCTATTGCTAAACCTGATAAATCTATTGCTGAACGCGCTTTAGATCATTTAATAACAATGGGTTCCTTTCAGGACGAGACAGCGCCACTCCGCCCAGTTCCAGCTCCGGACAATACAACAGAGACACCAGCAGCTCCGCCCCAGCATCGCAGTCGCCGCCAGCGCCGCCGCCGTTTCACGCCGTACCGGCGTATTTAGGAGGGGAGGGTGTTGTATGTCCGGCGCTCACTTCTCGCTCCACCAGCCAGCTGCACGCGCGCCTGTGTATCATTCTGCTAGCTTCGACGCGCAGCCCTCAGTGCGCGTGCCTGACCATCGAGTGTACTATAAATAGGAGCTCCCTGCCTGCTCAATTGCCCACTTGCCCCGGTGTCCAGCTCCAGAATACACCCTACGTCGAGCACGGAGGCTACTCCTCTTGAAAATGTGCTTCGACCAGGTGGACTGAATTTCTGGCAGTACGAGGTCTCACCTCTGGTCACCGCTCCCTTACCTGTTTCCGCTGCCTATGTTCCGTAATTCTTTTACAAGCCATTTTCATTCCCTAAGTTATGCAAGCTCCCTTAGTTTCGCTAGGTGGAATTTCTTCAATCAATTGAACTTGCTTTTTAGGAATTCAGGCACTTCAACAAACAAGGACTCTCAAAGACATTTATGTTAGTGTGCCAGATAGTTCTCGACTATCAACGTGTCAATTCACTAAGACTATCTTTTCAAGATAGAAGTGTATATAAAGACTGTAAACCTGTACATATTGTATAAAGACAAACTTTTCTCAAGATTCAATATTCCTTTTTGCTTCAAAATAAATTTCAGTTATTTGTGTAAATATCATAAAGTGAAGCAATAAAAGTTGTGATTTGTAAACTTCAACCTTGGTTACAACAACAATAATAATAATAATAATAATAATAATAATAATAATAATAATAATAATAATAATAATAAATTATTCGTGAATTAAGAAACAAACTAAAGGGATAATGCATATTGGCAAACTCCTTAAAAAAATCACATTGACTGTTTAATTTTTCCAGATGATTTTGTAATATAATCTTGTAATCTTGGAATGTATTACCTGCGGATGTCTTAGAGGCTTTTCCAAAAAATGTAAGATCCTTCAAGAGTAGACTCCAGCATTCTCTAATTTGTATGTAAATTTCTATGAGATGTGTCATACTTTAATTCAACTCTCAACCCACTGTAAATTGTAGTACAGTATTGAGGCATCTGAATTTGTTATGGGGTGTGTGAATGTGTATATGATGATGCTGGATTTAGAAAGTTTGACTAGTACTTCAAGTTATTGTTGTTGTTGATGATGGGTAATTACATATGTTTTAACCTTACTTTATTGTCACACTACTGTAAGTTATCATTGCCACCGGGATATTTGGCAATTGCGATGTATTTGTTAATAATGATAACCCTTTCCAACGACAGGCAATGAGCAATCCAGTCCACAGAAAAACTTCATGAAATTGTGTCAAAAACGGGGCTCTAAATTGCATTAGGAAAAACGCAGTATAGGGAAGGAAATAAATCAATAATCTGCAATGAACAGTTCATTAATCACCAAGTTCTGAAAAAATCCAAGTCAATAAGTTCAATTATCTAGGCTAAATTATGCAGCCAGCAGGGATTAATCAGCAGGCAAAAAAATGCATGATTGCAAAGAGCTTACAAAATCACCTGGAACAGATAGAAGAAAAAATTATATATATCAGAAAATGCAGACTTCCGTCAGACCAATGGCACTGTACGCACCCTAAACTCTAATAATTGGTTTCTTATGAATAACACGGATAAGCACAAAAATTGTTTATCATTCTGATTTTTAGCCATTTCTCGAATATAAGGAAACAGTACATTTAAGGTGTTATCCTTAAAATATGAAGTAGTGGCCGCGCAAATTTTCATAAATAATTTCTGTAGTTTTCACTGTGGAGTACATTTTCAAAAGTCGACATCTCACATTCTTTTCTACGAAAATTACGTTTTTCCAATTTCTTGTACTCCCTAGTCACAATCATAAATTGAAAGGTGTTGGACGCTCCAGAAATCAATATTCGCGGTTTAAATCAATAGGCTATTACATTCTGACTTTAATTCCAAACCTCAGCATGTACTTGATTAAGTTATTTGCAAAATTCGACATTTGCAGTTCTTTCATAAATGCGACATTTAAATGAAAAGTATTATATAACTTCCTACGTGCTTTCGAAAATTTGACATATGCATTGTGTTATTAATAGTTATTGTCTTGTCGGCCGGGCGAGTTGGTCGTGCGGTTAGGGGCGTGCAGCTGTGAGCTTGCATTCGGGAGATAGTTGGTTCGAACCCCACTGTTAGCAGCCCTGAAGGTGGTTTTCTGTGGTTTCCCATTTTCACACCAGGCAAATGCTGGGGCTGAACCTTAATTAATGCCACGACCGTTTCCTTCCCACTCCTAGCCCTTTCATATCCCATCGTCGCCGTAAGACCTATCTGTGTCGGTGCGACGTAAAGCAACTAGCAAAAAATGTCTTGTCACGTATTTTTTATATTGTAGTCCTTAACAATGCTCATGCTGATAATGTCTAAGTTAATATTATTAACCTGATGTGTACCCGCCAGGTTTTTTCTGATGCGGTAATGCATTTTCTACGCCCATTAACAGCAGGAATGTGTACAGACTGAACGTTTGTTTAAACTATATTATTAAACGTTATCTGATAGTGGTTTCCACCCCGGAGATGATTTAAATGGATAATCTTAAAGGAAGGTAGTAAATGTCGAAAACGTGACTCAGATGTACCGAGTGTCCCAGGAGGAAATGTCAATATTCAGGGATATGACAGCAACGATCATTTGAAGCAAAAGACTTCATAAGGACACGTGCTCTAATTCCGTATTGTTTCGGAGATAGAACACATTTAATGTACATCAGTTTTTGGGCTAGCAGCGCGCACTGTCCCAACCTCTTTGACGTTTTAGTCTAGCCCAACCTATCTCCTTGCTTTCAACCTCTTTGACTTTCTGCCGTTATCTAGTCCGTTGGAAGCGCAGTGTGTTGTAAGTATTGCGTACAAGAGAGAAGTATCTGTCAAGTGTGTTGGTACACGCCCTGGCTAAAATGCCACACATCTGCACTAACAAAGAACAGACAGATATGGTGTGTGTTCACGGTTTGCGATGATAGTGCTCCTGCTGTCAGTCAATACTGATCTGCATTTAGGGCAGTCGCCCAGGTGGCAGATTCCCTATCTGTTGCTTTCCTAGCCTTTTCCGAAATGATTTCAAAGAAATTGGAAATTTATTGAACATCTCCCTTGGTAAGTTATTCCAATCCCTAACTCCCCTTCCTATAAATGAATATTTGCCCCAGTTTGTCCTCTTGAATTCCAACTTTATCTTCATATTGTGATCTTTCCTACTTTTATAGACGCCATTCAAACCTATTCGTCTACTAATGTCATTCCACGCCATCTCTCCGCTGACAGCTCGGAACATACCACTTAGTCGAGCAGCTCTTCTTCTTTCTCTCAATTCTTCCCAACCCAAACATTGCAACATTTTTGTAACGCTACTCTTTTGTCGGAAATCACCCAGAAAAAAAATCGAGCTGCTTTTCTTTGGATTTTTTCCAGTTCTTGAATCAGGTAATCCTGGTGAGGGTCCCATACACTGGAACCATACTCTAGTTGGGGTCTTACCAGAGACTTATATGCACTCTCCTTTACATCCTTACTGCAACCCCTAAACACCCTCATAACCATGTGCAGAGATCGGTACCCTTTATTTACAATCCCATTTATGTTATTACCCCAGTGAAGATCTTTCCTTTGCTGTCGAGGAATACCACCCACGTTTTTCGACACGTCCAGTTCCTGATCGTAGAGTATTTACAAGAGTTTTCAGCACATTGCGTGAAACAGGTATTCTTCCAAGTTCCCATTTTTCTTCTGAACGTGTAGTTGAACAAGCTGTTCAAGGACAGCAACACATTGTTGAAATGGTGCAGCGTAGTCCTACTACCAGCACATTACATGCGGACAACTTGTAACTTATTTCAGAACGTCAAAGAGATTGCAGTGGGTAAGACACAAACGTGCCCGTCACTAGCCCAAAAACAAGTGTACATTAAATGTGTTCAATGACGAAACCATTCCGAATAGGCATATGTCCATTTGAAAATTCTTGCTTCAAATTATCGTTCCTGCCATATCCCTGCATATTGACCATTCCTCCTGCGACACTCTGTATGTAGCAGACAGCCTCTTCTGTGAACACCGAAAATAGGACGACGACTGGGGAATCTAAAATTCCTGTAATTAAAGAACTGTCATGTTTCTGATATTTATTATTTATATATTTTTTCTTACAAGTTACTTTACCTCGAACCGACACAGATAGGTCTTTTGGCGACGATGGGACAGGAAAAGGATACGAGTGGGAAGAAAGCGTCCGTGGCCTTAATTAAGGTACAGCCCCAGCATTTGTCTAGTGTGAAAGTAGGGAACCACGGGCAATTATCTTCAGGGCTACCGACAGTGGGGTTCGAACCCACTATTTCTCGATTACTGGATACTGGCCGTACTTAAGCGACTGCAGCTATCGAGCTCGGTATATCATTTATGTAGGTTACATAATGATTTTTTATTTCTGATGAATGTCTTGTGAGCATATTCTCCATGTGTTTAACATATTTAAACATAACAACAATAAAATGTTAATAATATTCTCATTTTCTTTTTCACAAAAATCGATTATACTGTTCTAAGACCTGACATTTACCGAAATTTCATTCGAAAATAAGACTTTACTTACATTTGCTTCCATAGGTCAACTGATGTTTATAATGTTAAATATCCCCGAAATTCCG
This sequence comes from Anabrus simplex, assembly GCF_040414725.1. Classification (NCBI taxonomy): domain Eukaryota; kingdom Metazoa; phylum Arthropoda; class Insecta; order Orthoptera; family Tettigoniidae; genus Anabrus; species Anabrus simplex. Next base: position 30,980,569 of record NC_090278.1, read on the forward strand.
AGCTTAATTTAATACTAATCTTATTAGTAATAATTCTACGGCAATTTTTAATGGAAGCCATACAAAATATCCCGAGTTTGGTCTTTATTAGAACAATAATATTTTTTCCCCTTTTCTCAAAATCTGAATAATAATATAGATGTAGGATTTGGAAATAGACACCTCAACGTCGCCTATGACCCTCTCTTCCAAATAGCTGCAGAAACTACACTGGTTAACTCCTAAAATACTTTGGAATTCTATTTGCTGTTCAATTATTCATTCTTTCTTTTGTAACCCAGATAAAGAAATAAGCGTTCAACATATACAACCATCACCACTGCTGCAGTTGATCGAATAATCTTGGGAAACTGCGACGTGTCACTGAGCTGTCCGTCCGACCAACGCCAGTATCAATATATTCCGGCCCTCTTGACCTCAAAAAAAAAAAAAAAAACCCACCGGCTTCGTTCGACTAGGTTGGTAATAGAGAAATAAGTACACGCGAAGAATAGGACAAATTGGGATTTTAATCGCTTCTGATTAATTCTTATGGCTCGGGGACTGGGTATTTGTGTCCGTCCCAACACTATCCTCTTCATATTCACACAACTCACTACATTACCAGCCACCACAGAAACACGCAATATAGGGTTGGCGTCAGGAAGGGCATCCAGCCGTAAAATAGGGCCAAATCCACATTTGCGACGCAATTCGCCCCACAGGTGTGGGAACAGCGGTAGGAAAAGAAGAAGAAAAATAAGAGGAGGTTCGACATATCGAGGTTCGACTCTACTTAGGAACTTGAAATCTGGAACTTACGTCAATGAAGATCTCTTTTCTCTCCATCCAAGCATATAATGCCTTCATTAAGAAGGTGTGTCTCTGTGGTGGTTGGTAGTGTAGCGTGTTGTTGGAATTCGTGAGGAGATTGTTGGGATAAACACAACCAACAATTCCCGAGACAGAAGAATTAAGCACACAAGATTAAAATGCCTGACCAGGCCGTTAATCGAACCTGGGACCCTCTGAACCAAAAGCCTCAACGCGGACCATCAGCCAAGGAGTCGAATCGTTAGTAAGATAATGATGCTTATTTTAACGTTCAGTACTTATAGAAAATTTAGGGAAACTGGCGAAAAATGAATATAAATGCAAGAAATATTTATATAATAAAATTACAAACCTTTACAACTTGTAACTTTCCACTAGTAAGTATGTCACCCTCTGACCTTTCTGTTTAAATTTACACGCTCCTACGAGAGCTGGGCGACATGAAGTTCTATTCAGCCTAGTTGTTTGTTTTCAACTACACTGGCCTAGTAGCCTTGATATTCAGTTTGACAGAGCTTTTTCCTTCTTTGGTGCAATTGCCAGAAACGGAAACCCCAATCTTCAGTCTACGCAGCAGGTATTGAGGGCAATACTCGGAAAATTTTGTCCACTCTTCTCTCTCTCCACGTTCCTTCCCGCTTCACCAAAGTCAGAGATTTTCTCCACACTCCCCACACTCAGCACTCAATACTTCAACGATATTTTCTAATCCACCTCTCAGCTCTCTTTAACAATATTAATAAGAGACACGACCTTGAATAGCGTCAAGTAAAAAATTATTTCAGAAGGGTATAAACCCAAGGCGACTTGGCTATAAACATGGACATTCTCATGGTTTTCGATTAGGACAGTTGGTATTAATAGGCTGTGTACCTCATCTTGTTATTTTTTATGTTTGTAATATTTTTGTCATAAAAGTTTACATATGTTAATTGGCAGTACAAGTACACATGAAATGAAATGAAATGGCGTCTGGCTTTTAGTGCCAGGAGTGTCCAAGGACAAGTTCGGCTCGCCAGATGCAGGTCTTTTGATTTGACCCCTGTAGGCGACCTGCGCGTCGTAATGAGGATGAAATGAAGATGAAGACGACACACAAACCCAGCCCCTGTGCCAGCGAAATTAAACAATTAGGTTAAAATTCCCTACCCTGCCGGAAATCGAACCCGGGACCCGTGTGACCAAAGGCCAGCACGCTAATTATTTAGCCATGGAGCCGGACTGTACAAGTGAAATGCGCTCATTGTGGATGTATCTTGTGCTTTGTAAATAAATATTCTTTTTTTAATTTGATTTACTTCGCACTGACACAAATAGGTCTTGTGGTGACGATGGGATCGGAAAGGCCTAGCAGTGGGCTGTGGCCATAATTAAGGTGCATACCCAGCATTTCCCTGGTGTGGAAATGGGAGATCACGGAAACCATCTTCAGGCCTTTCGAAAGTGTGATTCGAACTCACTGTCTTCCGGATGCGAGCTCACAGCTGCACGCCGGTAACCACACGGCCAACTCGCTCAGTTAATAAATAAATAAATAAATAAATAAATAAATAAATACATTTTCTATTGTTCTTAAAAATGGACTGCTTTTAGGTGAGGGCAATTTTTTCAAATCGTGGTTCAAAGCAGCCTTTAGTGTTTTTTTAAAATTTGTGTGCTGGCACCTCATCTTGGTGAAAAGTACTATTTTTACCAAGGTCGTTAGTGATGGATGGCAGCATCACTTCTTCTAGCGAAGTAGAATACTGCATTATATTGATGAATCCTCCGGACCTTCACACGTAATGCTGCCCCGTATCATAATCGCCTCTTCATTTTGTTGGATGACGGGAGCCATGCATGCAAGCAACACTTTGCTGTCTCTGTGTGCAGGACATTTTTTCTCATTGGAAATAGCCCAAAAAAGACAGAAATTCGACTGAGAAAAAAAACACGTCCCCATATTTCTTTCAATCAATGACGACGCTGCCTTAAAACCTCCAAACGTGCTTTCCCGTTCAGTCGTGACAAAAGAGGTGTTTTAACGGCTCAAGAAGATTTCACTGTTTTCTTCACGAAGCCTTAACCAAACTGAATAAACACAAATATTAACATTATGAATGTTCATTAAGTTAGTTGTAAATTCACAGCCTGTTTCCAGTAATTCGACTGGGTCAGGAATGGCATGAATGCAGCCCCCATCTAGCCGCGAGGATAGGAAATGTGCCGGCTGCCGAAGCTTGTCGCACTCCTTTAGGGCAACGATTAATGACTGACAGATAAAATGAAATTATACTGAAGAGTGGTTCTGGAATGAAAGATGACAGGGAAAAACGAAGTACCCGGAGAAAAGCCTGTCCAGCACAAATCTCAGATGAAGTGATCGCGATTTGAACCACGGAACCCAGTGGCGAAAGACCGGCGCACTGCCGCCTGAGACACGGAGGCTACATTAAATTAGCTGCACAGAAGAATCAGAATGGTTTATTACTCATCCGACTACGTCGATGTAAGAGCCATAGTATTCTATATATTTTCTATTTTTACTCCGCACAGTGTGAAGTCGAGGGCAGTAATTTCACATCGTGGTTCAAACCAGCTTTCAGTGATTTAAAGAAATTAAGAGGAATTTTCCTTCCTACGATAATAATGACAAAATCAATCCACTCTTCACGAGACACAATTTTAATAGGCCTAAGTTTTTCATGTTGTGTCCCAAGAAGCTTTATCCTACGAATGTCTGTAGACGACATTTTATTTACTAACTTTAACCGATAAAGTTACGAATATTTTCCCTTAAAGGACTAAGGGTTTCGTATTTGACAAAAAGTTAGGGATAATTAATGGTAAATCACAGGGACTTCTAGTTTCCTGCAAAAGACTTCAATTTCAAAGCAATATCGCATTAATGTGATAGATATTTAGCTTACTATTAAGCCTCCTAATGGAAGTCCAGGAACAAGAGCTTGTCCACTACTTTGTAGGGGTCTCGCTAAACTTACTGCAAGGACCTATGTTATCAACTGTAATGATAAACGGGCTATGTTGTTTGGTCACTATCGAAAATGTAAATTAGTTCGTATAGAAATAGTAAATTTATAGCCTCTAATGGCATCACCTGGCTTCCCGGCTGAATAGGCAGTGGAGTTGTGTTGGGTTCTAGCTTTAGCATTAGATAGGATCGAATCTCACCGACGGTGATCCTAAAGATGTTTTACTATTTTCACATTAGGCGACTGGTAGGGCTTAATTAAAGTGACAGCCCATACCTTCCCAATCCTAGCCCTTCCCTATCTTTGTGTTGCCAAAATGTTTTCATGACTTAACGATAAATTACTTTGAAAAGCAGAATGGAACAGAAAGCTAGACATGACGTGATCAAGTTTTATGCATTATAATGTGTTGAAAACTCATCGGAATATTTTTAACTGCCGTACTACTGTAGAAGCCACTTTCTTTATGGTTCCAAATTAGTTCATTTACGACTTCGAAGTTTCTCAGTCCGTCGAAATTAATCCAAGATTCATAAAGCTACAGATAACCTGAAAATAAGTATCAACAATCATTAATAACAAAATTATCTTGTTCAGCTATAGTCTGTTATTAGGCATTTTTATAATTTTTAAATACTTGTTTTAGTTTCGAAAAACTGAAAACTTCGACGTTGTATAGTTATGGGAATTTCGAACAGTGACAATACACGTTAAACCGACATCACTTTGAAGTATTTGTCATTGGTAATAATTGTACCGGGCGGTACACCTCTACTCTGTTTATTTAAAAGTTGCGCCAGTTGAAACTCCTCTTCTGGAGGAAGTCTGAACTTTATCTACACTATTAATCTACTAATTTCTCAGAAGATGTCACCACTTGGAAATTTTTGAGTTTGTGAACTGTGTCATTTTTGATGTGTCTTTGTTTCGCTTGAAGTAAGAAGTGTGAACTTTCTCTTCTAGAGGACACTACTGAAGAATTACAATAGTGCAACCTAGTGCGAAATCAAAGAACTATTTTGTTGAAGAAATTTTTATTTCAAATGTTTGTTCCTTGCTAAATTTCTTTCTGTTATTGTTTAAGTTGGCTGTATACCCCTCTTTTTCCCCTTAGTTTGGATCTAGCCAATCCCGAATTTCTTTAATTAATTTTCCACCAATAATGTGTTTCTTTTTCCCCTATGTAGGGGTTTCTTTTCCCTAGCCAATAAAATTTTTTGTGGGAGGGTGTTTTATTTCCCCTAACGCCTAGAATCTTCCGCGAGAGGATATAAACTGCTGATTTTAGGGTCTCCAGGCCACTTCTGTTCCATCTTTCAGTGTATTAAGTACATAGCAGGAGGCGGGAAGCGCCTCTTTCTTCTTCAGCCGTTCAACACCAGGTAATGGCCTATTAATAACTTCTTTTCTTGCTAGGTCGGCAGTTTAACACTCGCGGCGGGTTCGAAGCATTTCCATCATGTAACCTTTTCCTAAAATGTAATTACTCTTTTCATCTTTTTCTTGTAAAGCTACATATTGGGATAGAGAGTGCTAACCCTCTCGAGCTCCCACTCACATTTGTTTTGAGGTGAACTTATTTTCTCAAACCAATTCTTCCGTGATGTAATGTAAATTGTTATTTTCTGAAGTCACCTCCGTAGTATGGGATTAGCCCTTGTATTAACGGCCTAGTGCCAAGTAGGTCTTAAACAAAGTGTATCAGGAGTGCGGTTAGCCTCCTCTCAAATTGTTATTTTAGAGGTCATGTAATCAACTTTCTTTTTCATTCAATAGACCTCAGTAGGTTGGGTATTTTACCCCTGTGAATACGTCCTTAGAGGACAGCTTGAAGGTAGAGTTTGGTGTGGCCTTTGAGAGGCTTAAATTTTGAGAGCGGATCGCTCTTTTGGAATGGAGTGTCATATGCCTCGTGGAGGCTTTTCTGTGTAATTCGGAGCCAGGGGCTCCTAGGGATGAATGGGGTTTTCTGCCCCTCTGTTAAAACTTGTGTTTGTGGTAAAACTGAGCTGATCGCTGAAGTCAGGGCGTGAAGCCCAAAACCTGTAAATATTGTAACTCCCCTTGTTTTGCTACATTGTACCTGCCATGTCTGTTATTGCTTTGTTTTTGAAAAGAAAATATAACCTTGTTAAATTTTAAATTAATTTTACATGCACTATAATTTCGTAGCTTGAAACCCATTCACACCCGCACCTTCTTTTACGCATAACTACCGCTAAAACACGGTAACAATAATAATAATAATAATAATAATAATAATAATAATAATAATAATAATAATAATAATAATAATAATAATAATAATAATAATAAGAAGAAGAAGAAGAAGAAGAAGAAGAATGTTATTTATTTTATGTCCCATTAACTACATTTACAATTTTTTGGAGACGGCGAGGTGCCAGAATTTTGTCCCGCGGGAGTTCTTTTACGCGCCAGTAAATCTAACGACACGAGCACCGTCAAATACCACCGCACTGAGCCAGGATCGAACCTGCCAAGTTCGGGTCAGAAGACTAGCGCCTAAACCGTCTGAACCAGTGAGTCCGCCTTTGTAAAAATAAGGGAAGACTCGTGGCGTAGTCTTGTTGAAACACCGGATCCCGTGAGATCTCCGAAGTTAAGTAACATTGGACGTAGTCAAGATTTGGATGGGTTGCCACGCGCTGTTGGTGGGGCTAAGGGAATGGAGGAGCGGAAAGGAACTGGCCCCCTACCGTACGTAAACTCCAACTCAGGCACTCCACTGCGGAGGTTCGGACCTGCCTTCGGGCAGAATACAACCTTACCTTACCTTTTATGTCAAATAGCTGTGAATGTTAGCACCCCTTTACTCTCAAGCAATGTGAGGGCAACACTAGTGATGACATGCAGAGTGTAACAATAAGAAGGCCAAACTTTTAGGACACATTCCTTACATGTAGAAGAATAAAAGTACCGGGCGAGATGGCCGTGTGGTTAGGGACGCGCGGCTGTGAGCTTGCATCCGGGAGATAGTGGGTACGAATTTTACTGTCGACAGCCCAGAAAATGTTTTCAGGGGTTTCCCATTTTCACACCAGTCAAATGCTGGAGCTGCATCTTAATTAAGGCCACGGTCCCTTCCTTCCTACTCCTAGGCCTTTCCTATCCCATCTTAGCCATAAGACTTAAGCAAAAAAAAAAAAAAAAAGAAATATAAGAATAAACTATGTTATTTGGACTTGGGTCCGGAAACACTTTATTTTAATGTTAGAATTCATTTGCTACATAGTACGTTAACGATGAGAAACACACAGAAACAGTACGTACCAGCATACCTCATGAAACATGAAATGTTAAAAATGTCCTTCCTCAGGGATTCAATGAAACTGCGGGTTGATGGATGTATGATTGCTAAAGGAGGGCATTTTGTCATTTTGCCATTTTCCCATTTTCACACCAGGCAAATGCTGGGGCTGTACCTTAATTTAGGCTACGACCGCTTCCTTCCCATTCCTAGCCCTTTCCTGTCCCATCGTCGCCATAAGACCTATCTGTGTCGGTGCGACGTAGAACAACTTGCAAAAGAATATCATGAGCTGTTACAAGAATTAAAGTCGAAGAAGACAGAAATTTGGAGCGACTTTTTCGTTTCCTTTCCTCATTCCATGAAATTAGTACCCGTTCTGGTTCCCTACTTGAAATTCCACTAAATCGAATGAATTCCTACAATCATTCCTTTTTAGTTACTGCATCGAGACTCTGGAATACACTCCCAATGGGCATTCGGCACGTTACTTCCCGTCAAAAATTGAAATCTGGCTGCCGAAAGTTTTTCCTGGGAACATATAACTGAATTGTTTGAGTCATTGTGTATGTTATGTGAATGAGTTTTCTTTTATCTATTATGCACTAAAATCATTATTATTATTATTAATCCTATTTATTTTAGTATTATTGTCACATTAATTTCGTACTGATTTGTAACCTAGTCTTCGTGTATCTGTCCGTAGTATTATTTCTTTGTAGAATTACTATACCTTACTTTTATGTTTACATTTTTTAATTTGATTGCTTAAAGTGGGTTAGTGTAAGAGAGGGCCGTGAACCCTAACTTCGCCACAAATGTAAGTCAGGAACAAATAAATAAGTAATATTACGGATGCAATGATAGCAGACAATTGGTGACCAAGTTGCTTCGATCTCGGGCATAAAATGACTGGTTTACATCATAAGGCAAGTTTTGTACTTAGTTTTCACGAACCGAACAATGACTGTGTGTGCCGACGGTGTGAAATATTTTGTGGTCGATACCACACCCTGGAGTGTCCGAAGAGGCCTTGTTCTCTGACAAAACTTTGTAGCGAATAAGTTTATATTCTTGAACGTATTCTATTTAATAAAAAATAATTGTTTTAAGTATTATACTAAATCTTAACTAGTACCGTAAAGAAATGTTACTTATATTATACTTTGTTTCTTTAATGTGACTTGTGTGTCACGGGAAGTAATTTTAAGATTATTCTAGCTATAAACGTTTTATTTGTATTTTTAATGTCTAAGTAACAAATTGTCGTGAACATTGTAATTGAGACTCGTGACCTGTTATGTTCACAATAAAAAAAAATTAATTAATTATATCTGTAGGTCTTCTTGTAAACGTCTGATCGAATCTATTTGTTATTATTAAATAAATACTGCCGTAAAAGTTTTAATTATGAATGTGAGGTTAGGTAAAATATGTCCAGTACATTTTACATCATTAGAACAGACATATCAAAACTAGCATTCCTTTATACGATGATTATTACGCTTGAAAGTATAAATAGCAGTTTTCAAATTCCGTCAGAATAGTTCATGCGCAAATATGCAACCTTAATAATGTATGTCATTAGGTCTTCTGGTAACCACCCCAACTCCCTCCAGTTCATTGAGTTAGAATTATACCATCGTTGAAGTTATTCCATATTGAAAACATGAAATGTCCTAGTTATATCATGTATTTTTCCGAACATAAGAAACATACATGACTTTTATTCCGCTTAGAACATACAAATGTCTGTTTTCTCTTTCGCATGTTGTTCCAAAATACTACTGCAGTTCAGAAGATTTTAGGAGATACAAGGGCAAGAAAGGAACAAGACTGGGAAGGAAGTAGATGTGACCTCAATTATGGTGCGAAAATGGCAAACCACTAGAAATCATCTTTATGGTTGTCACCGGTGTGGTTCGAACCTGCCATCCTCCGAAAGTAAGCTAACAGCTAAGTGGCCTGAAACGGGAAACCATATCACCCAGTTTATGAATACTCTTAAAATTCCATTCGAATAACTCAATTAGAAAAATGAGGTCTCAATTATGTTGTTAGGTCTTCTTATAAACCTACTGCCCCCAAAAGTCACCATTAAAGTTATTCTAACTTGAAATCATGAAGTATGTTGAAATACATCACAAGACATTAAGACACCAAACCTTAAAACTCCTTTTTTTTTTTTTTGCCAGGGGCTTTACGTCGCACCGACACAGATAGGTCTTATGGCGACGATGGGATAGGATAGGCCTAGGAGTTGGAAGGAAGCGGCCGTGGCCTTAATTAAGGTACAGCCCCAGCATTTGCCTGGTGTGAAAATGGGAAACCACGGAAAACCATCTTCAGGGCTGCCGACAGTGGGATTCGAACCCCCTATCTCCCGGATGCAAGCTCACAGCCGCACGCCTTTACGCTCACGGCCAACTCGCCCGGTTAAAAACTCCTTCTCATGATGCTTATTTCACTGGAGACGTCTGTAAAATGACGTTTAAAATCCATCAGAATACTCAGTGATGAAACATGATACCTTAATATTATAAGACTGAATATCCTCGAGAACTCGACTGCATTTTCAGTACTGATCTCCTACTTCGGTATTATAAATTATAATTTGCAATCTTTGAACGAGTATCATAAAGGTTAGTCACATGCTGATAGACACAAGCCAAACAGGTTCAAAGATATAGGGTACTATAGGGTACAGGATTACAATTTCGATGTAAGTACAGTTCCGATCATACTTTGAAAATCCTCTATATTTCATTCTTCAATGTTAATACTAATTACGTGTGACCGGCTGTGAGAAAAGTGAAACAGCTCCATAGGGAGTGTGAAAAATAATACATCTGCTTCTATTAGTTTGCAAGAAACTGCCAATTTTATATTGCAAGGTGATCGATGCTTCATTGTATTTCACGTTGTTATAAGTTCGAAACGGACTTAGCTAAGTTCTGGGAACTTTTCTTGAAGTGTAAAGTGTGATTTATAATAACGCCATATCTCTACGACCTCAAGAAGGGAGTATGATACTGAAACCATCTCTTGTATTTCTCTTTAACTAGTTTATGGATTCATTGTTGAAGTACATGCGGTACATTTTCGATCGGATGGAATTGTACAATTTCGACCATAGATGTTGGTATTTTTCTCACTGCAGATGCCGCTTAGAAAGTCAGAGAAGAATATTTGTATGAAAAGGTCAATTATGCACCTTCATTGACTTTCAGTCATTTTGTTATCGAAGAAACAGTACCCTTGCCTGAAATTCCTGCGATTCCTTCAGTCAACCCAATATGAATCATCATCCTGACGCCGAATCTATTGAATGACTGCAATTCAGTACTAATTCAATCATTATGGAAAATGCTTCAACTTCAACTTTTAATGTTACCAGCGCTGTATCACCCGGCGATACTGTGCAACAAAATCTTATCCTCACCTGAAAAAAATCCACGGCAAAGGAAAGAAAGATAATATCTTCACCCAGTTTAACATCAGATGCGTATTTTCAGATTGTCAAGTTGAAAAATAAACTCTCTTTAAGAACGAAAATAGCGTAAAGATAAATCTAAGGCGCCGTTCACACTAAGACGATATAAAATACGTGATATATAGTAAGGAACATATTGCGACGATATATTACTAGGAAGGTTCATGACACTGGGCGACAAATCGGCGCGATCTGGGCGATAAAAATTTTGTGGGAACACAATTCTCACTACATCAGTTACAAATATGAGTTTAAGTGAGGAAGACGTTCTAGTGGCTTATTGGTTCAGGCGTAGGATGAGAAGAAGACGGAAATACTGGGTACATCCCTACAATCTTACCAACCTGAACCATAGCACGGCTGTTGTTTCTCGAAAGCTGTCTCAACATGAATCAAAATCCAGGGAGTTTTATCGAATGAATCCTGAAAACTCTCATTTTCTGAAAAGCCTTGTGTCTCGAACCCTTGAAAAAAAAGATACACACTTCAGGAAGGCAATTTCTTCAGATAAAAAACTTCTGGTTACTATAAGGTAAGTAGATATAAATATAAAAAGTAGTGTTTATAAAATTTAGCAGTTTTAATTTCATAAATTTTTACATATATTTTTACAAATTGTACCAGTCAGTTCCACTAAATTAATGAAAGGTATTACAGAACTGTCTTCTCTTCTTCCCGTCATGTTCACAGTTCGAAATATCGTACGATACTAATCACTGAAGAGACTAGCAAGCTGCACTTCGAGAGATATGTCACTTGCGATATGTTGTGCAATCACGCAGCTGTGAACCTTTCTTATCACCTCCCTTTAGATTTCAAATATCTGTCTGTGCGTGTCACGTATCTTATATCGCTCGGCTTAGTGTGAACGCGGCCTAAGGATAACCGGCATGTCCAACACAACAAATCTTCGAGATTATAAATCTCAATGAGATCATTCGAAAGGCAACCTGTGTGGATTTTATCATCTGGATTATAACTGTGAGAATTACGCGGTAAAAGGACCATGGATTCAATTGGCACGACAGCAATGAGTGGTATCATGAAATATGTGTTGTGGGAAAAGGAAAGGGAGACCTTGTGTTTGGAAAATGTATATGATCCTAGTTGTACTTTGTGTGATCAGAATTGTACCACTACCAGTACAACTGCAATCAAAGACAGGTTCTTCTGTTTCGTACAACTTTTATAATGAGGGTTTACTTAAATACTATCTTTAATAATGTGTGCCATCGTTTAAGGTGGCTACTTCATCATCAATATAAAATAATGTTAATAGTACCTCAGATGAAGTGTGAATACATGATTAATTATATTTTGATCGAAAACGTATCACCTTACCTTAATCTCGATTTTTAAAATAAACCATTGTGTTCTGGTGATGATGAAGGTGATTATTATTTTAAGAATGGCTTGTTTTAAAAATCATATTTAAATGGCTAAAACACTCAAACTTATTCATGTGCTAATGTCATTCCACGCCACCTCTTCCTTGACAGCTCGGAACAAAGCACTTAGTCGAGCAGCTCGTCTCCTTTCTCCCAAGTCTTCCCAGTCCAAACTTTGGAACATATTTGTAACGCTACTCTTTTGCCGGAAAAAAATGAAATGGCGTATGGCTTTTAGTGTCGAGAATGTCCGAGGACAAGATCGGCTCTCCAGGTGCAGGTCTTTTGATTTGACTCCCGTATGCGACCTGCGCATCATGATGAGGATGAAATGATGATGAAGACGACACATACACTCAGCCCCCGTGCCAGCAAAATTAACCAATGATGGTTAAAATTCCCGACCTTGCCGGGAATCGAACCCGGGATCCCTGTGACCAAAGGCCAGCACGCTAACCATTTAGACATGGAGCCGGACTCTTTTGTCGGAAATCACCCAGAACAAATCAAGCTGCTTGCCTTTGGATTTTTTTTCCAGTTCTTGAATCAAGTAATCCTAGTGAGGGTCCCATACACTGGAAACATACTCCAGTAGGGGTCTTACCAGAAACTTATATGCTCTCTCCTTTACATCCTTACTACAACCCCTAAATACCCCTATAGCCATGTGCAGAGACCTGTACCCTTTATTTACAATCCCATTTATGTGATTACCCCAATGATGATCGTTCCTTATATTAACACCTAGGTACTTAAAATGATCCCCAAAAGCCCGTCAGAATCCCTAGAATTTACTCTCACTATATTACGGAAGATCGGGCTGAAACGACAGGTCCTTCTAACGGAATTAGTTTGCTTTCTAACTCATTAGTCCCTAAACATCCGGGGTCAATATATTACAACTGAAACGTGTAACGTGCTCAAACATTTCTCACGGGCCGCATAGCTTTTGGCTTGAATTCTGAAGACAGTGAGTTCGAACTGCACCTTCGGTTTCCCATTTTCTAACTAGTAAAAAATTTGGGGCTGTATCTTAATTAAGGTCACGGCTGTTCCCTTCCCTTTTCTAACACTGTCCTATCCCATCGTCACCTCTCCACGTGGGTGAGAGCGGTAGAATTATATCCAAGTTATCCTGTGCCTGCAGTGAGAGGTGACTAAAAGGGAAGACCAAAAGCTCTGAAATTGTGACTTCGGTACCCATAGCTCAGTCTGGCATTTTTTCCACTCACTTACATCAGGCTCCTAACTTTCATCTTTACTATCCGACCTCCCTTAGTCAACTCTTGTACTTTTCCCACCGCGGCGGTATTAAGTTTACAAGGCCTGCTGTGTCTTTCATTTTCACGCCCGTCGTGAGTGAACCTTCCCAATCTTTCGCCGATGCCTTCATTGTTCGAAGTTGCGGCCGTCTTCTGTTTTCTCTCTAATTAGCATTAATAGAGGATGGTTGCCTAGTTGCAGTTCCTCTTGAAACAATAATCACCACCATCACTAACCATCCTCAGCGAAAACCCTTGAGTTATGATGTTAAAATCACTAGCAAAAATTAAATGTTTTAACATTATATTCGAATAACCAACGCCGAATCACTTGACCTTAACAATAGCACTGTTCGTTTTTCGTTTAAAACCGTCTCCTTTCCAGTCTATTACAATACAGCTGCAATAAGGATATATGAATAACAAAATAATGTAATTAGAAATAATATAAAAATAATAAGAGCCTCCGTGGCTCAGGTGGCAGGGTGCTGGCCTCTCACCGCTTGGTTCCGTGGTTCAAATCCCGCTCACTCCATGTGAGATTTGTGCTGGACAAAGCGGACGCGGGACAGGTTTTACTCCGGGTACTCCGCTTTTCCCTGTTATATTTCATTCCAGCAACACTCTCCAATATCATTTCATTTCATTTCATCTGTCATTCATTATTCATTGCCCCAGATGAGTGCGACAGGCTTTGGCAGCTGGCACACTTCCTATCCTCGCCACTAGATGGGCGCTTCATTCATTCCATTCCTGACCCGGTCGAATGATTGGAAACAGGCTGTGGATTTTCATTCATATAAATAATACTCGAGACCAGGAAAGCTACGATGCGTAGGCATCAGGAGGTGAAGAAGGGCCTGATAGAAATGGGAATACAAGGAACGGAAATCAGCAAAAGGGATGCTTACAAGTCGAGGATCAAGACCACCAAGAGTTAGTTCACGTACCCAAGCGCCGTGGACAGAAGAAATAGTGGAGTACTGGACGAGGATTAAAGGCCAGAAACAGATGAAGCTGAATTCGAATTAACGTCGGCAAAATTGAAAGGATGATAATTATAAATAATAGTTGCCGTAATTCTCATTCTTCATTGAAAATAATTTAATTTTCGCTAAAATGTATACGTCAATTTTCTCATCGTGCTATTTTGTTTTACGTCGCACCCACTCAGATAGGTCTTACGGTGACGATGGGAGAGGAAAAGCCTAGGAATGGGAAGGAAGCAGCCGTGGCCTTAATTAAGGTACAGCCCCAGCATTTGCCTGGTGTGAAAATGGGAAACCACGGAAAACCATCTTCAGGCCTGCCGACAGTGGGATTCGAACCCACTATCTCCCGGATGCAAACTCACAGCTGTGCGCTCTTAAGCGCACGGCCAATTCGCCCGGTTTCTTTCATCGTAAGAAACCAATAAATCTAAAAACCCTTCAAGCAAAGCAAAGCAAAATCATCTACGTAGAGGCCATGAAGGTCCTTGGAGGGGTCGAAGGCAAAGGCTTCCCCTATGCGTAACCTTGGCACTTGACGAGGTAGAGTGGTTAGCTCTACGACAGACCAACTTCGTCCCCAGAAATTAACCTGGTATGCTACTCATTTGTGGTGTAGGCTGAGTAAACCTCAGGGTCATTAACTCTCCAGAAACAGAAATATCGTTTATATATCCATCTTCCTGACGAGGAATCGAAACCCTGGTCCTCCGCATGGACCAATCACGTCTTCGCCTCGACTAAGTAGCCGCTCTGAGCTCTTTCTAAAATTCCTTCAGAATAATCATATAAAAGCACGCAGGCATAAATGAAATAGTCTTTAGATTTTCGTGTAAAACGCCCTCCGCAATCCGGTGTCTTACTGTTAAATAACAATCGCTGAAAACTCAGCGTATTCAGCACTTACTTTTATCGTAAGGATAAGACTCCAAACCCGAAAATACGTGAGTTACTTATTCAAATTACAAACACGAAACTAAAGTATGTATAGTATATCGTTAGATAATGTTTAAAACATCACTCACAGTCCATTGAGTTACTATTAACCCGGGTATTTCTGAATTAATTTTAGCAACAATAATTTCTAGATATATTTCTCATACAGAATTACAGCGTTGGAAGAAATATACATTTTAAATTCAAACATAAAATGCTGGCAGCAATCAGGAATTATTTCCCAAGGTAGTTAAAAATTTCCCTTTTAATATTACTCTTCATTGTGGAAGAACTTTGCAATAATTTGGGTTAAATAATAATCACTATGAGAGTTATTGTAGATTTCGAATTTGAGATTTTATATTTATCTTCAGTATTTTTTTCACCAAATCCGCCTCTGTGGTGTAGTAGTCTGTGTAATTAGCTGCCACTCCCGTAGGCCCGAGTTCGATTCCCGGTTCTAGAATGTAATTTGAAAAAAGTACAGGGACTGAAACGAGGTCCACTTAGCCTCAGAAGTTCAACTGAACAGAGGGGAGTTCGATTCCCTGCTCAGCCATCCTCGAAGTGGTTTTCCACTTTTCTAGGCAAATGCCGGAATGGTACCTAACTTAATTCCACGGCCGCTTCCTTCCCTCTTCCTTGCCTATCCCTTCCAATACTTCCATCCCCCCACAAGGTGCTTGTTCAGCGTAGCACGAGAGGCCACATTGGCGAGGTACTGGTCCTCCTCCCCAGCTTCATTAACGACCAAATATCTCACCCTTCAGGACACTGCCTTTGAGGTGGTAGCGGTGGAATCCCTCTCTAAGTCACCTCTGCAGGGTATACGAATGAAATAAATATGAATAAATAACTTTTCTCACCATAAGAAGTACCATTTTGAGTCCTAAAATTGACTCTTACACTTGAAATATAATCAATGTAAAAACACACGATGATGTATCGTTAGATATTCTCCCTACCTCTAAAAGTCCATTGTCTTACAAATAAATAACATTCTCCGTAAAAGTTTTTAAAATTAATCCAGATTAAACATATTGAGTTAGGTAAAATACATCAAGTACTCTCTCGATCATAAAAAACAAGGCATACAATTTCACATGGTAATGGCAGTAACGCAACCTTCGGAACTTTATTTATATAAATTTAAAATATGTTTATGATATTTCTTGATCTTACCTTGTGCGGGAGCGTAGATGTTTAGGAAGAGGCAATCTTCACTCTGGTTCTGCAGGTAAGGTAATAACCTTTTTAAATATTCCAATCTTCCTTTAGGCATTCGTTTCAGCGCTAATGTTTCATTCGAGATATCGGGAAGTTTCTGAGGACATACAGGACCGAACTGATCTGCAATCTTCACCCCTGACCACAGAGCCCCAGTCACCGGTGGCATGAATCTTAAATTCCCCTTAGGGGGTGAAGCGTACGGAATTCCGCGGAAAACTTCAACCGGCTCCAAATGCCGCGACTCGAAAGTCACTATCACACCACTCACGTCACCATATTTAGTCCGCACTGTTCTTGAGCTTAACGTCGACGAAGATCCTGAAGAAGAGGATGATGAAGATGAAGAACTACCCCCTGAGCCACTTGAACCTGCTGTCCCTTCAGCCCATGAAATATTGACACTGAGGACAGCTAGTGAAATTAAATAGAATGAGCAGTAATTTGGAAATGAACGCACGAAACGAAACCCCATGTTTGTTAATTTTTAAATTTCAAAGGTATCACTTGTTCATTCCTCTCTTACAGAACAGTCTGAATTTTTTAACGTTCGGAGCAATTTACTGCACCGATTTCATAAGCAAATATAATGTAACAATAAATACAAGAAAATGAAAATAATTTAAAAATAATGTTAGAAGAACGTATTCAATACTTATTTGGAAAATTTTCGGAATTATGCCATATTTCACAGTGAAAACAGTTGAATTCGTAGGTGTGAATTTTCGCAAGCGGGGAATATTCAGAGAGAAATGTTTCAAATACTCTTACGGAGACGAAATGCGAGAACAAAATATTCTACTGTGAAGTACGGTGGCCACTTCTTGAACCACCAATACGTTTTGGAACACCAGGGCTTTTTGAAATACATTTTTTCGAAATAGTACAAACAATATTCCTACTTCTTTAACTAGGATTAATTTGATTGTACATTCAACAGTACGATTTTTTAAATCCTCATCCAAAATGTGAACCTTTGAAATCTAATTCTTTCATTTCTCAGACAGTACAAATTAAAAAACACACGACTAGTTTTCGAGTTATTAATCTTAGTACTCAAAAAATCAAGACGAATCTCTGGATAATCTAGGTATTATCCATTCATCAATTATGGAGTATTGTAATATTTATGGATTTCAAAAATTTTCACTAGCTCCCTTCGCAACGAATATAATGTACCGGCACGAAATTAAATGCTACACAACTTGTGAACATTAGATAATAATTGATCATTTCTTCACAACACACGATTTAATGTATTTCCCCATATATCCAATCACTTGATCTTGTATATTTTATGATGACATCCACTACCGAAATATCACGGTTTGTTTTGATTGTAATTTTCACTTCATATTATCACGCATGTCATTTTGATATCTTCCTAGAACAACATCCAAATAATCACATGTTATCTTGTTTAAAATAATGTCAATAGTGAATGAGCAAATATATTAAGTGGAGAGAAGTATTCAAAACACGCTAGGTTACATAGGAACAAATTAAATTTGTTTGTCTTCTCTGAGGTAAACGTAGGTTGTCTAAAAGTAAACACCGCATGAAATATAATATTCACACTCGAACTTCACAGCACCACAGTTTATGTGCCCTGAAGATTTTAATTCCCATGTTTGCACAAATTGTATTAATCACAGTTATAACAAATATTACGCATATCACGGTTAGGAGATGTATGTCACCGTACAGAACACATATATTTGAAGCGAAACTTCATTTGACAATTTTATACTTTGACTTTCAAAACATACTTATGAGATTTTTTAAAAAAAATCCACTGTGTGTACTTTTTTTTCCTCAAACGACTAATATCTTACCCCGACGGCGTCCGTCCTGGTACTATCGACGGTGCCCGGGCGCTGGCGCGACGGTGCTGCACTCTGCACGGCCGGGTGTCACAACTCTGCACTGCTAGTGCCATCTCTTGAGCGAAGTCCAGTACTGAAGGTGTTACAGCAAAGAACAAGTGAAGTACAAAAGCCGTGCTGTGATGATACTGCTACTTGAAATGTAATCCAAGCGAAGAGACTGACGGACGAACAGACGAGGTAAAGGAGAAGTGTTGTTAACAAGAAGGCACAAAGAGTGACTAGAAGAGGGCATTAGAGGATTTATTTGCTAATGTGGAAAAGGCACACCCTTATTTGTTTGGTGGCTGTGTTTTAGGTTCTGTATGAAGTGCAAAACTCCGTCATAAGAGGTCACACACGCATAATAAAAGTCCATTAACATTAACAAATGTATTTCCTAGAACTGCTCTACATTACTGCAAAGAAAATTACTTTAATAATAATAATAATAATAATAATAATAATAATAATAATAATAATAATAATAATAATAATAATAATAATAATACCGGACGAGTTGGCCGTGCGTTTAGGAGCGCACAGCTGTGACCTTCCATCCGGAAGATAGTGGGTTGGAATCCCACTGCCGGCAGCCCTGAAGATGGTTTTCCGTGGTTTCCTATTTTCACACCAGGAAAATGCTGGGGGGGGGGGCCTGTACCTAATTAAGGCCACGGCCGCTTCCTTCCAAGTCCTTGCCCTTTCCTATCCGATCGTCGCCGTAAGACATATCTGTGTCGGTGCGACGTAAAGCCACGAGCAAACATAATAATAATAATAATAATAATAATAATAATAATAATAACCGCCTCTGTGGTGTAGTGGTTAATGTGATTAGCTTCAACCCCCGGAGGGCTGAGTTCGATTCCAGGCTCTGCCACAAGGACTGGAATGGGGTCCAGTCAGCGCCGGGAGATCAACTGAGTAAAGATTTTCTATGGTTTCCTACTTCTCCTTCGGGCAAAAGCCGGGATGGTATTTACTTACGGCCACGATCACTTCCTTCCCCTTCCAATCTTCGCATCCCCCACAAGACCTCTGTTCAGCACAGCAGGTGAGGCCGCCTGGGGTGGGTAATGGTCCTCCTCATCAGTTGTATCCCCGAGCAAATGTCTCATGCTGCGGGACTCTGCCCTTAAGACGGTGGATGCGGAATACATCGATGAGCCTGGGCGGTAAATTGAACAAATGTACGGCTCGATGGTAAAATTGTTAAATTGTTGGCCATTGATCACAGGGGTCCCGGGTTCGATTCCCGTCAGGGTCGGGAATATTTTAGACGTAATTAGATAATTCCGCTGACACGAGGGCTAGGTGTATTGATTGTGTCCTCTTCATCATCATTGCATCCTCATCGCGGCACGCAGGTCGTCTCCGGGCGTCAGTTAGGAAGTCCTGCATCTGGCAAACCAAACTTGTCCGTGGACACTCCAGGCACTAAAAGCCATACGCAGTTTCAATTTCAACTGACCAAATAAATAAATAAATAAATAAATAAATAAATAAATAAATAAATAAATAAATAAATTTATTTATTTATTTTCTGTACGATCAAATAACTACTTCTACGATTTTGGAGACACCGAGGTTTCGGAGTTTAGTCCCGCAGGAGTTCTTTTACGTGTCATTAAATCTCCCGACACGAGGATGACGTATTTGAGCACCTTCAAATACCACCGGACTGAGCCAGGATCGAACCTGCCAAGTGCGGTCAGAAGGCCAGCGCCTCAACCGTGTGAGCCACTCAATCCGGCAGAAATAAATAAATTAAGAAGAATAACAATGTCCGCCTCTGTAGTATAGTGGTTAGCGTGATTAGTTGCCACCCCCGGAGGCCCGGGTTCGATTCCCGGCTCTACCACTAAATTTGAAAAGTGGTACGAAGACCGGAACTGGGTCCACTCAGCCTACTCCATGCCTAAATCCATATTGTTCTTCACCAATATAATTCCCCATTCGTCTGTAAATCCTTCTGTTTATTGCTCTTAATAGTATTTTAGCTGCATATCAAACAAACCAAAGGACCTTAAACGATGATTATAATGCCCTGCTGCATGGCTAAATGGTCAGCCGTTTGTCCAAAGCGACCTGGTTTCCATTCACGACAGGGTTGAGGATTGTAACGTTAATTGGTTAATTCGGATGGTTCCGGGGCAGGGTGTGTGTGTGCCATTTCGGCACTAGAATTCGTCACAGGTAGAGCCCCATCCTCACAGACGTGAAATTACCTATAAGAAGACAATTGGCAGGAGTAATGCAACTGTACAGTGCGTTATAAATAGATATAAAAGTACATGCAGCATTGAAAACAAAGCCAAAGAGAGTGAGAGAAAAATGTTCATCCTCAGGGAGGAACGTTGGATAGTAAGACAAGTGAAGAAAATTCCAGCGATTAATTCTCCGAAACTGGCTGTGATGGCTGAGTAACATACAAACAAGAGAGCACATCCAGAAACTATTCGACTTATCCTAAGGAAAAGTAACAGGCATGGACGAATATGTGGGAAAAACCCTTGTTAGCAAGATTAATAGGAAGAAAGGTTGAGCTTCGTTTTGGAATTTATAGAAAAATATTTTGTCTTCTGGAAGACCGTTATTTTTGCAGAATAGGATCAGATGTAAAGTTTAATATCTGGAGGAAACCAAATGAGGAGCTGAAACCTAGCAGTCTATGTCCAAGTGTCAAACATGGTGGAGGTAGTGAAACTGCCTGGGAGTGCATGTCAGTTAGTGGACCAGGAGAGTTGACTTTTGTTGATGGAACCATGGATCTAAATGTGTATCTAAATATACTGAAAGAACATTTACGACTTAGTACTCAAAACATTGGAATACCTGATCGATGTATTACCAAGATAAACGACCCGAAGCACAAAGCTCATAAAGTACGGATGTGGCTGCTGTATGAATGCCCACAAGTACTCGAGGCACGTCACCAGACTTAAATGTGATAGACAATCTATGGCATTCCTTGAAAGTATCGATCAGAAAACACCAGATTTCGAACAAAGATAACCCGAAAATGGCTTTTTGTGAAGAATGGAAGAAAATAGATCCATCTTGCTGCGAAAAGTTGGTACAATCTATGCCTAACAGTTTTTTTTTTTTTTTTTGCTATTTGCTTTACGTCGCACTGACACAGATAGGTCTTATGGCGACGATGGGACAGGAAAGGCCTAGGAATGGGAAGGAAGCGGCCGTGGCCTTAATTAAGGTACAGCCCCAGCATTTGCCTGGTGTGAAAATGAGAAACCACGGAAAAACACCTTCAGGGCTGCCGACAGTGGGGTTCGAATCGAATATTTCCCAAATACTGGATACTGGCCGCACTTAAGCGACTACAGCTATCGAGCTTGGTAAAGTTTAAGAGCCATGAAAAGTTCTAAAGGGTATCCTACAAAGTGTCGACTGTTAAAAATATTCTGTTATTAGAGATCGTACAGGAACTACTTGAAGGTGTATGAGTTTTACTTTGACCAGTTTCACGCATGTTTAAGAATAATATCTTAACTTTCTTTGTAAGTATAAGAAAAATGAGGTGATTTAATTTGTACCTTACTAGAGAAATGTGTATTTGTTAAACCAGAACCAAGACTGAAGTAAAGTAATGGTTATATATTTTTTGAAATAAAAATCCACAGCCTGTTCCCAGTCATTTGACCGGGTCAGGAATGGAATCAATGAAGCCCCATCGAGCGGCGAGGATGGGAATTGTGCCAAATGCCGAAGCCTGTCACACTCCTCTGGGGCAATGATTAATGACGGACAGATGAAATGATATTGGAGAGTGTTGTTGCAATGAAGGATGACAGGGAAAACCGGAGTTCCCGGAGAAACATCTGTCCCGCCTCCGCTTTGTCCAGCACAAATCTCACTTGGAGTGACGGGGATTTGAACCACGGAACCCAGCGGTGAGAGGCCGGCGCGCTGCCACCTGAGCCATGGAGGCTCAGTTTTTTTTGGTGAATCCAAATAAACAAGCTGTCCTCTAGTGTATCATTTTAATTTACTGTATGTACAACGCATACAGCATTGTACTACACGCACCCCTAGGCCTTCCCTTACCAATGACGTCGTGTTTTCCCTCGGTCCTCTCGCCAACACTTCTCAGGTACTTCGTGTGTGACGAGTTAATTGACGTCACACGTACAAGCAGTTGGTTGACCCTGCTCTAGAGTCACACAGATAGTTTCATTAATACTGTACGGAGGAGACATTTAAAATTTTGGGACACATTTTTAGGATAATAATAGACTCACAAAAAGATTATTCAGTGTAACAAATTCCCAAAACAGGAGAATAAACTGACTGGAGGAAACAAGAGAGGACCTCAATGCAATGAACATCACAGAAGAGAAATGGCGAAGTCTTCAGGACCTCAGTAAGTAAACTAACATGTGTGGTGAAAACTAGCAGATGGACTGTTACAAAGTGGTCAGCAGAACGGAAGAGGCAACGCAGTGAGTTCATGAAGAGATTTTGGAAGTATAGGAAGGCGAAAGTTATCAAACCAATGAACACGTTCCACCGCGCTCTATGAATGGGCATAACGAAACAAGAGGAGGAAAAAGAAGAAGAAGCTTTCAGGGTTTGCGTTCAACAAACTACATTTTGTAACGGTTTTCGTGGACATCAAGTTGCTAGAATTTTATCCGGAAAGAGTTCCTGTAGTCCGCCTCTGTGCTGTAGTGGTTAGTGTCATTTGCTGCCACCCCCGGAGGCCCGGGTTCAATTCCCGGCTCTGCCACGAAATTTGAAAAGTGGTACGGGGCTGGAACTGGGTCCACTCAGCCTCTGGAGGTCAAATGAGTAGAGGTTGGTTCGATTCCCACCTCAGTCATCCTGGAAATGGTTTTCCGTGGTTTCCGACTTCTCCTCCAGGCATATGTCGGAATGGTACTTAAGATAAAGCCACGGCCGATTCCTTACCTCTTCCTTGCCTATCCCTTCCCAACTTCCCATCCCTCACCAAGGCCCCTGTTCAGCATAGCAGGTGAGGCCTCCTGGGCGAGGTAATGGTCATTCTCCCCAGTTGTATCCCCCGACCCAGTGCCTCACGCTCCAGGACACTGCCCTTGAGGTGGAAGAGGCGAGTCCCTCGCTGAGTCTGAGGGAGAAACCAACCCTGGAGGGTAAACAGTTTAAGAAGAAGAAGAAGAAGAAGAAGAAGAAGAAGAAGAAGAAGAAGTTCCTTTAAATCTACCGACATAAAAGGGTGTACTTGAGCGCCTTCAAATACCACGGGACTGAACCAGGATCGAAACTGTAAACTTTAATCTGCCGTTTGAGCCACTGTGACCTCTCCAACGAAATTATTAATCATCGCGGTGATGGGTCAGCCAATAGATTTACCAATTCTTTTCCATCCACTACAGTAATACGGAACGTCAATGTTCACAACAATCCAAAATATTATCACAATGGAATATCTCTTTAAAGAAATTGAGGCCATACGATTATTATTATTATTATTATTATTATTATTATTATTATTATTATTATCATTATTATTCACATCGTTATACCCGACTGGGGAGCACGCTTAAATTTATTTAGCTGATGATATTGCTTTCTTCTCTTCCCAAAACACCGGGCGAGTTGGCCGTGCTGTTAGGAGCGCGCTGCTGTGAGCTCGCATCCGGGAGATAGTGGGTTCGCACCTCACTGTCGGCAGCCCTGAAGATGGTTTTCCGTGGTTTCCCATTTTCACACCAGGCATATGCTGGGGATGTACTTTAATTAAGGCCACGGCCGCTTCTTTCCCATTCCTAGGCCTTTCCTCTCCTATCGTCGCCATAAGAACTATCTGTGTCGGTGCGACGTAAAGCAACTAGCAAAAAAAAAACTCCCGAAAATCTCTTTATCCTCTCACTGAAATTCTTCTTACGTTCTTCTATCCAGGTTTTATTAGTTCTAGCTTTAGGCTCCGCGAAACAATGAGTATTAATCAGTGTTCTGAAAGCAGATCGGTTCTTCACAGTTTCCTGATTGATGTTGATTTCCTGAAGTTCTGATTCTATTTCATTTAGCCACTTCTTCTTGACTCTCAGTGCGAGGACAAGATTTAGAATTCTTTTAGTCAGTGTATCATTGTTCATTCCGAGAATGTGACCATAGAATTTCATCCTCCTTCTCCTGATAGTGTCTGAGATTTTTTCAGCATGGCAACACATTTCATGACATTTCCTTTTCATCCATACTCCCTCTGTGCAGACTGGGCCGTAAATTTTCCGTACAATTTTTGTTCCTTGCTTTTCTATATCTTTTATGAGTGATTTACCGCCAATGATTAAGGTGTCCGATGCTTATATTATTATTATTATTATTATTATTATTATTATTATTATTATTATTATTATTATTATTATTATTATATCGTTTGTGGATGGTTCATGTTTGTGGGTTACTGTAGTCACATCCTAGTTCGTGAACCATGGGCAACGGCTGAGTGGCCTAGTAAGTGGTCCTGAGAGTCGGGATACCAGTTGCTATGGAATGGGAGTGGGCATCTCGGACATATTCTGAGTCCTGGCCCTCCTTGTGCTCAGGCGGTTAGGACTATACAATCCACCGGTGGTCCATAACCCGTTAGAGGAGAGATCCTCACTTGGACTTGGTGCAAGTAGGGAAGCATCCTGCTTCATGAATCGACCGAGCTCAGAACATTTTAAGTAAGCCTCGGACCTATGGGAGTAATGGAGTCCCACTCCCATTTGACAGGCGAGGGACTCCTTGGAAACAACTTGGCGAACGAAATGGAATTCGATGGGGAGCTATCAATATTAATGGGGCTTATGGAAGAAAGAAAGTAGAACTGGCTGAGTCAGCAAAGAGGATGCATCTGGATGTGCTAGGAGTAAGTGGTATTCCGGTAAGGGCAGATAACGAGGAAGAGATAGGAGATTATAAAGTGTACTTGACGGGTGTTAGAAAGGGAAGGGCAGAGTCTGGGGTAGGGCTCTTTATCAGGAATACCACTGCACGCAACATAGTTTCTGTTAGGCACGTAAATGAGCGAATGATGTGGGTAGATTTGTCAGTTGGAGGAATTAGGACTAGAATTGTGTCCGTGTATTCACCATGTGAGGGTGCAGATGAGGATGAAGTTGACAAGTTTTATGAAGCATTGAGTGACATCGTGGTCAGGGTCAACAGCAAGGATAGAATAGTACTAATGGGCGATTTCAATGCGAGAGTTGGGAATAGAACTGAAGGATACGAAAGGGTGATTGGTAAATGTGGGGAAGATATGGAAGCTAATGGGAATGGGAAGCGTTTGCTGGACTTCTGTGCTAGTATGGGTTTAGCTGTTACGAATACATTCTTCAAGCATAAGGCTACTCACCGCTACACATGGGAGGCTAGGGGTACCAGATCCATAATAGGCTATATCTTAACAGACTTCGAATTCAGGAAATCTGTTAGGAATGTACGAGTTTTCCGGGGATTTTTCGATGATTCAGACCACTATCTGATCTGTAGTGAACTAAGTATCTGTAGGCCTAAGGTAGAGAAAGTGAAATCTGTCTGCAAACGAATAAGAGTAGAAAATCTCCAGGACGAGGAAATTAGACGGAAGTACATGGATATGATTAGTGAGAAGTTTCGAACAGTAGACAGTAAGCAGGTTCAGGATATAGAAAGTGAATGGGTGGCATACAGGGATGCTGTAATAGAAACAGCAAGGGAATGCTTAGGAACAACTGTGTGTAAAAATGGGAAAAGGCGAACATCTTGGTGTAATGATGAAGTGAGAGCAGCTTGTAAACGTAAAAGGAAGGCTTATCAGAAATGGCTCCAAACAAGGGCCGAGGCAGACAGGGAGTTGTATGTAGATGAAAGAAACAGAGCGAAACAAATAGTTGTTGAATCCAAAAAGAAGTCATGGGAAGATTTTGGTAACAACCTGGAAAGGCTAGGTCAAGCAGCAGGGAAACCTTTCTGGACAGTAATAAAGAATCTTAGGAAGGGAGGGAAAAAGGAAATGAACAGTGTTTTGAGTAATTCAGGTGAACTGATAATAGATCCCAGGGAATCACTGGAGAGGTGGAGGGTATATTTTGAACATCTTCTCAATGTAAAAGGAAATCATCCTGGTGGTGTTGTGAACAGCCAAGCTCATGGGGAGGAGGAAAATGATGTTGGTCTAATTATGCTTGAGGAAGTGGAAATGATGGTAAATAAACTCCATTGTCATAAGGCAGCAGGAATAGATGAACTTAGACCTGAAATGGTGACGTATAGTGGGAAGGCAGGGATGAAATGGCTTCATAGAGTAGTAAAATTAGCGTGGAGTGTTGGTAAGGTACCTTCCGATTGGGCAAAAGCTGTAATTGCCCCTATCTATAAGCAAGGGGACAGGAAGGATTGCAACAACTATCGAGGTATCTCATTGATTAGTATACCAGGCAAAGTATTCACTGGCATCTTGGAAGGGAGGGTGCGATCAGTCATTGAAAGGAAGTTGGATGAAAACCAGTGTGGTTTCAGACCACAGAGATGCTGTCATGATCAGATTTTCAGTATGCGCCAGGTAATTGAAAAATGCTATGGGAGCAATAGGCAGTTGTGTTTATGTTTCGTAGATCTAGAGAAAGCATATGACAGGGTACCGAGGGAAAAGGTGTTCGCCATACCGGGGGACTATGGAATTAAAGGCAGATTATTAAAAGCAATCAAAGGCATTTATGTTGACAATTGGGCTTCAGTGAGAATTGATGGTAGAATGAGTTCTTGGTTCAGGGTACTTACAGGGGTTAGACAAGACTGTAATCTTTCACCTTTGCTGTTTGTAGTTTACATGGATCATCTGCTGAAAGGTATAAGATGGCAGGGAGGGATTCAGTTAGGTGGAAATGTAGTAAGCAGTTTGGCCTATGCTGACGACTTGGTCTTAATGGCAGACTGTGCCGAAAGCCTGCAGTCTAACATCTTGGAACTTGAAAATAGGTGCGATGGGTATGGTATGAAAATTAGCCTCTCGAAGACTAAATGGATGTCAGTAGGTAAGAAATTCAACAGAATTGAATGTCAGATTGGTGATACAAAGCTAGAACAGGTCGATAATTTCAAGTATTTAGGTTGTGTGATCTCCCAGGATGGTAATATAGTAAGTGAGATTGAATCAAGGTGTCGGAAAGCTAATGCAGTGAGCTCGCAGTTGCGATCAGCAGTATTCTGTAAGAAAGAAGTCAGCTCCCAGACGAAACTATCTTTACATCGGTCTGTTTTCAGACCAACTTTGCTTTACGGGAGCGAAAGCTGGGTGGACTCAGAATATCTTATTCATAAGTTAGAAGTAACAGACATGAAAGTAGCAAGAATGATTGCTGGTACAAATAGGTGGGAACAATGGCAGGATGGTACTCGGAATGAGGAGATAAAGGCGAATTTAGGAATGAACTCGATGGATGAAGCTGTACGCATAAACCGGCTTCGGTGGTGGGGTCATGTGAGGCGAATGGAGGAGGATAGGTTACCTAGGAGAATAATGGACTCTGCTATGGAGGGTAAGAGAAGTAGAGGTAGACCAAGACGACGAAGGTTAGACTCGGTTTCTAACGATTTAAAGATAAGAGGTATAGAACTAAATGAGGCCACAACACGAGTTGCAAATCGAGGATTGTGGCGACGTTTAGTAAATTCACAGAGGCTTGCAGACTGAACGCTGAAAGGTATAACAGTCTATAATGATAATATATGTATGCACGTATGTATGTATGTTATTATATCTATGGCTGAGTGAGAAGAGTGTTATTCATTCATTCACACACAACCACAATTCAATCATGAAATCATCCATTCACTAGTTAATGCAATCATTCACTCATTCAGTTCAGTAATAATGTATATTATATGTTGTAATGGTAGGATAACTCCATAAAACTTGTGACACGAAAGTAAGCACTAAATAAGCTTAGGAAAGGGAAGATACTGTGACTTTACATGTTACGTTGACTAATGGTTCGAATAAAATTATGGGTACGCCTCGGCTGGTGTCAACGAAGATCCATAAATGTTCACTCATGGGCGCGAAAGTTCGACGTATTGATCAAAGGTCCACCGTTTACTCTTGAGCCTTAATCGACATCACTAGAATGCATTTTCTAAAAACTACTCGAAATTATACTAAATCTTATTCTACAAATAAGAACAACGAGAATCATTTTTTATTTGGAAGGATATCCCGATATAATTAACTCATTTTTCTACGACATGTATTATATTTTGTTCCTCGCGAGTAACGACCGTTTACAAGTTATAAACAAATCCCTTTTTTATTGTCAGTACAAAACTCTCTGGTTTTACAGATACACAACTCTCTGCTAGTCTCTGTCACAGAATAATACACCGATAGAGGGCATAGATAGCTTCTCAATCCCTGACATCCTCACCACCCTGGCCTATCTCCAGGGGGATGACCAGCTGCACTGGACGAGTTATCACAGTCCCCTTTGAATCCTTACGAATCACGGTTCTGAACACTCCGTCTCTTCCAGCTCGGATTTTCGCTATGCAGGCCTTCTTCCACATGTGTCGTGGTTGGTTGCCTTCTTGAAGGAGTCCTACGTCCCCAGCTCTCAGCTGTGGTCTGTTACCTCGAGGACGTCGAACGTCGTGAAAGCTCCTCAGCTCCATGAGGTATTCCTTATTCCAGCGCTTCCAGAAGTCGTCTGAGATCTTTTGTCGTACTGCTAACTCCTTTGTCAGGTTCGTCCTTAATGCTGGTTCTGGTCCAGTTGGTATGGCTGTTAATTTTTGTCCGGTCAAGAAATGGGCGGGAGTCAGAGCTTCTGTTTCATCTTCATTCTGAGAGATGGGTCGTGAGTTCATGGCGGTTTCTATATTTACTAGAATGGTGTTAAGCCTTTCCTCGGTTATCAACGCCTTGCCTAACACCTTCCTCAGGCATCGTTTTGTAGTGCCAACCATCCTCTCCCACCAACATGTAACCAATAATAATATTATTATTCTCTCTTTTGTTTTTGTTTTTTTGCTGTTTGCTTTACGTCGCACCGACACAGATAAGTCTTACACCGACGATGGAAGAGGAAATGCCGAGGAATGGGAAGGAAGCGGCCGTGGAATTAATTAAGGTACAGCCCCAGCATTTGCCTGGTGTGAAAATGGGAAACCACGGAAAACCATCTTCAGCGCTGCCGACAGTGGGGTTCGAACCCACTATCTCCCAAATACTGGATACTGGCAGCACTTAAGCGACTGCAGCTATCGAGCTTGGTCCCCCGACCGCACCCCCCCCCCCAATAATATTAATTGAGTCTGACAACATGATTGGATAATTAGTCAAATTGAGTATAATAGTCATAAACGCAAATAATTAAATGTCTCTATACTTTTGCTGGTTACTGTATCAATCGCAACAAATGCAATAACATTATACAATTGGTTAAACATATTGGCGATTATTCTCACAGTAACTTCATATTTCACCTAATTAATCGAAAACCAACATGAATTTGCTGAAGGCTTAAATAATTGATCACGACCTAATTAACCGTATCATCCGATTCAATCCGTGACAAGAAATATGAAAATATTTTTCATTGATATCTGATTTTGTCAGCCCAAAAATCATGTCTTCCGCTATTCTATTACTATAAAAATCATCGCATAGTTTAATGAAATCCATTAAGAACTTGAGTGTTAACAATAGTCTACATCCAGCGTTGTGTTATTCATTAATAACATAATCATGAGTATTCAAGGATAAGATCGTAGCTCATTCCTAACATAAACCAAGTTGTAGGACGGGATTAGCATACTCCTGGAATTCTAAATTGCTGCACCTAAATGAGCAAGTATCTAAATGCCAATATAATCTAGAATGAGAAGGATCTGGAATTGATGATTCCATAGCATCCGGCATCGTCCGTGACTCCCTACCTATAATCAATCAATCAATCAATCAATCAATCAATCAATCAATCAATCAATCAATCAATCAATCAATCAATCAATCAATCAATCAATCAATCAATCAATCAATCAATCAATCAATCAATCAATCAATCAATCAATCAATCAATCAATCAATCAATCAATCAATCAATCAATCAATCAATCAATCAAATCACTACTGATCTGTATTTAGGGCAGTCGCCCAGGTGGCAGATTCCCTATCTGTTGTTTTTCCTAACTTTTTCTAAAATGATTGCAAAGAAATTGGAAATTTATTGAACACCTCCCTTGGTAAATTATTCCAATCCCTAACTCCCCTTCCTATAAACGAATATTTGCCCCAATTTGTCCTCTTAAATTCCAACTTTATCTTCATATTGTGATCTTTCCTACTTTTAAAGACACCACTCAAACTTATTCGTCTACTG
Source organism: Anabrus simplex (assembly GCF_040414725.1). Taxonomy (NCBI): domain Eukaryota; kingdom Metazoa; phylum Arthropoda; class Insecta; order Orthoptera; family Tettigoniidae; genus Anabrus; species Anabrus simplex. Next base: position 31,011,132 of record NC_090278.1, read on the forward strand.
ATGTGACAGCTCGAAACATACCACTTAGTCGAGCAGCTCGTCTCCTTTCTCCCAAGTCTTCCCAGCCCAAACTTCCCAACATTTTTGTAACGCTACCCTTTTGTCGGAAATCACCCAGAACAAATCGAGCTGCTTTTCTTTGGATTTTTTCCAGTTCTTGAATCAAGTAATCCTGGTGAAGGTCCCATACAATGGAACCATACTCCAGTTGGGGTCTGTTATGTTGTGAACACTCTACTAAATATACTTATCCAGTACTTAACATTATTTTATTAGGATATGCATTTGTTGCACATCATGGCTTAACTCTTCATTACAATGAAAGTATACTCTTTTAGTTACTACTATAGAAGTAGCGTTCGTTACTCGCGGAGTAGTGTTGTGTTTGTGTACCTTATTTAAAGAAATCTAAATGGATAAGGTTATGTGCGATAGGAAACGGGGAAAAACGTAAGCGAAAAAGATAAATGCTTGATAATAGAGATAATGACGATCTATGCAAAGGATGTAGGCTGTATGAAACACAACATAAAGATGCTGGATAAGAAAATAAATTCGTGGAAAGTCGAGACAGAAGAATTCAATGCTTCGAGTGACGGAAAACGCAGTGAAGAACAAGTTAAGATTCTGTAGAAGGACTTCAAAGCGAAGGTGGAAGCAAAGCAGAAAGTCATGGATCGCGGGAAAAATTAAAACTGAGGGTGCTTTCTTCATACAGATCGCCTACATCCACAGCAAAATTTTCCCATTTTCACACCAGGCAAATGCTGGGTCTGTAGGCCCTACCTTAAGGCCATAGACGCTTCCCAATCCCTAGGCCTTTCCTCCCCTATCGTTGCCATAAGACCTATCTGTGCGGGTGCGACGTTAAGCAAATTGAAAAAAAAATACCTGTTTTGATTTCTGAAAAGTTTACCGTTGTCACCGAGAGGGCAAAAAATGGGAATATGCGCGCAGTCACAGTCAATTGCACCCACGATTCTGCCAACGTGAAGAATATCCTTTTATTTTCCGAACAATCATCACCATTTGTAGGCGTTTCTCCCTCTTAGCCTCAACTAATGCTTTAACCACGCGATGAAAGATACGGCTAGCAGTTGTGCGGTAAACGTTAATTAGATCACCGGCAACTGTACTGAAATGCTCCGGTACGAAACACTCATAGGGCACACAGCAACTGTAATTTGAGATATACAACAAAATTAAGACAAGAATTCAGCTGTAAGTGATCTCCAAGTAGATTTAGAAGGAAAGTAAAGGATTCCTTCCTAAGACCAAAAACGTTCCTGAAACTCGCCGTGTTCACATTATACGGCTCTCGCCTTTCACGCACTGTAGGCCTACGCACTATTCATTTCCCATCGTTTTCTGCGTCGAGATCGTCAATATAATCTAAGTAATCCATAAACACGTTTGAAACGTCTTTCCTCTCATATACGGCACGATATTATCATAAGTCAACAAGTCTAAACCTAGCTTACTCCATGCACGACGTGAGAGTAAATTCTATATTCGTACGTTATTTACTTCTTTAGTAATATACTACAAGATGGTGCTCTTCAACATTTTACTCTTGTAGTAATTTAGTCCAGGAGTATCTGAAAGGACTAAAATACTTCGGAAGTAACTTACTCTCGTATGGAAGTCGCCGAATGCTGACTTCAAGAGTACTTTACTACAGAAGTAGAACTTACTTTTGGTTGGTGCACGCCACCCATAGATGCTAAACATACCCGTTACAGCGTCCCTGACTGAAGCTCAGTGAACTACAGCCGCCATAACAGTTGCAGGCAAGAGAACTTTGACACTTCAAGACTGGCCTAGCCGCGTCACTTTAGATATGGTTATTTTTTGTTGCAAAAGTAAAGTCTTATTTAAAAATAGCAAGTTCAGACGTTTTGAAGACACTGTTGACATTAATAATATTTAAGGTCTTTTAATGAAATAAGCCCACCAAATCTGGCGGCCGTTTGGTTGGAAGGAAGATAAACAGTATTATTTTGTAATAATACGCGTTTTTCTGTATCAGGATGCCCATGTCATGCACAGCATTTAACTGCAGCAATCGCCATCAGATAGGGATTTGCGTTAATTTTCACAAGTATATATGAACAGTGACGTATTTGCGAATTATTTTAGTACATACCTAAACACAATTTCATATCCCATAGGCCATTCTAATTATGACATTTTTTTCTTCAAGGTTTTTTTTTGAACAATGCACCTTTGTTAAGGAAATGATTGAATGCAGTAAGGAGATGTTAAGATCACTTTATACCTTCAGATTTCAGGTAAAAATTGTTGTTAGCCTACAGCAAAATAAATTCTTAATAGGGGAAAGATACTTAGCTCCTCCAATATGTGAGGCCTAACATGTAAAATAGAGAAATGAAATCTGGAAGTTAAACTCTTCATTTATGAATGACTGAATTAATTAATTTAACATTAAACCCCTGTTGTAACTACTAAGTATTTTACAGGATTAAAGTCAGTGATAATGAGATTAATGACTTAATGGTGAAACAGTTTACCTATTACTTACCAGACACTTGTCGAAAAGGGGTAGGGGAAAATCTCTGATAAAATCCTGAACCTGCTAACTAGGTTTGACAGCAGCTTCAACCTAAGCAGGCATTGTAGCCACTGAACCACTACAGTGGCCACTTCAATTATGATCAGGGAAACCAGTAAACTGAGATTCCAACAGGAATAGAACTGAAGTGCCATGACATTTTTCTTTCATTATTGCTCTAACTGGCATCAAAGCTTAGTAAAATACAGCATATAATCAATATTAATTTAAATCTATTTATGTTTTTAGGTATGCTAATGATAGGAAATACCTGAAGGATAATGCTGTACCCTCACAGTTTGACTTCCCTTCACATCTAAGCAAACTATTACGTATCACAAGGAGGTCACCGTTAAAAAGGAATAAAATTGCAGTACTGATGATGTGTCTTCAGAGTCAGAAGAAAATAATAATCTTGCACACACATTTGATTCAGTTAAAAGTGATCACAGTTACATTCTTCCCAGTCCCCGTAAGATGGCAAAAACTGTTGAACATTTGGAGTCCAAGTGTCATTTACTGCAAAGGAAACTAAAATTACCCAAACAAAACGTGAAATGACAGCAATCAAAAATAATATCATATGAGCAAACTATGAGAGGGTTGTCCAAGAGGTTGTGCACTGTTGGAGAACCCATAATTAGAGATATTTATGGGGAGTGGTGGTGGTGATTATTGTTTTAAGAGGAAGTAAAACTAGGCAACCATCCTCTATATAACACTAATCAAAGAGAAAAAAAGGAAGGGATCCAACACTTCGAAAAATGAAAATATCGGCCAAAGGAAGACAAGGGGCACGAAGGGCGTGAAAGTGAAAGACTCCCTAGCCCTCGCAAACCTAATAGCGTCGGGGTCGGAAAATAACAAGAGTTGACCAAGGGAGGTCGGATAGGATGGATGTAAGTGAGGAGCCTGGCACAAGTAAGTGGAAGCAATGCCAGGACTCAGCTGAGGGCCCCGTGGTTGCCAACCCACGCTCCAAAGTTCAGAGCCCTTGGGGCCCCTTTTAGTCGCCTCTTACGACAGGCAGGGGATACCGTGGGTGTTATTCTACCGCCCTCACCCACAGGGGGATATTTATGGGGACTTCATTGCGAATCTCTTGCAGGGAAAGAAGAAAAATTTATGTGCAGATGATGTTAAGAAATTCTCTCTCACTTTACATTTATGTCTAATGTTTGATGAAATGGCAATCAAGCAACAAATTGATTTTGATGGAAGTCAAGCTTTGGGCTATTGTGATTTAGGCCATGGGTCACTTGAAGGTGATGATGTCCCAATAGCAACACAAGCACTGGTTTTATGGTCACTGCCATCAATGATTCATGAAAAATACTTGTTTACTGTTTAGTTAACAGTTTAACTAGCCAGCTTAAAGTAAATTTAGTGCTACAGTATTTGAAAAAACTTCATGATACAGGTGTAAAATATATTGGCGTAACATGCGATGGCTTAGCCTCAAATATTACTATGCTAGAAGAATTAGGCATACAATTTGACGAAAGCAAATTTACTGCTGAAATGAAGACATTATTTCATAATGGACTTGCTTTGAACAGCTCCACAAAATTCAAGATAAGGAAGGACTGCGTGTTGTAAACAAAATATCAAAGCAGCACATCCAATGGGAGCAACAGAAAATGAAAGTGAAACTGGCTGTACAAACCTTGAGTCAGTGAGTTGCAGATGCTTTCAGGTTTGTACGTAACTTGGGCCTCGAAGAATTTGCTGATGTAGAATCAAAAGCAATATTTGTGAAAAAAAATAAATGATATATTTGATGTTTTAAATTCATGTCATCCTATGGGCAAGTACAAAAGGAGCCCAGTAATAAACAGAATGAATTACCATTTCAGTGTTTTATAAATGATTTAATTGACTACTGTACTTGAAATCATTATATGATGTCGAAAGAACACTACGTTTGAAATCTCGAAGGTATGTGGGCATTTTGGGCTTCATTTTGGATTTAATGAGCATCACAGGTACAGTAGAGTCTCGATTATCCGACTTAAACGGGACCTGGAGTACGTCGGATCACCGAAAATGTCGGATAATACGGAATAACTTTGAAAATGAACTAAAACAAACAGGAAGGCTATACTGTATTATGTTTTACGGGACTCTATTTATTGACTTATTAATTCAATTGTACAGTAGATGTAGTACTCTTTTCTTACTTCGCTTGTAGGCAGGTGCAGACGTCTTGGCTTGGGCTGCAAGAGTTTTGATATCAGCATCTTGAAATTCAGCCCAGTCTCAACACAATTAAAAATCTGATCACCGGTTAAGCCTTCAGCAAGAATTATTTCTTGAAATTGTCTTTTAAATTTCACAACATCATCGGATTTAGCTGACAGTTTTTCTCCACAGATATTAAGCTGCCCAATATCGTACCGTTTTTTCCACCGATCAAGCTACCCAGCACTAGCAGTAAAATTAGGGTCCCTTTAGTAAACTCCTTCTGGATATACACCGCCATTTCTTGCAGAATGGGGCCAGATATTGACAAGCCCTTTTCCTGGTTTTTAGTGAACCAAAGAAATAGTGCTTCACTTACTTTTTCGTACTCACATTTTTCATTGTTTTTCTAATTTTCAGTGCATCACTTGTTGCTCTCGTAGAGCACCACTTTTCAATTTATTCCCTCGTATGTTTCTAGTCTCCCACTGTAACACGTCCAACACCATAATCTGAAGCCATTTTTTGGAGAGTTTCCCCTTTGTCCAGTCTCTTTAACCCATTCTACTTGTCTTCCACAGAAACAATCACTTTCTTACGTTCACTTGCCATACTCACGGAAGATATGAAAACTACTGTATAACATCCGCACCCAACCAATACTACATTGAACAATCCTACTGCATGACTGCCAGTGCTTGTCCCACAGTCGCACCCTCCACACCCCGTGTCCCAGAACTGCATCCACCTAAAGTTCAAATTAAGACTACCAGTGTCGGATAACACGGAGTGTCGGATAAGCGAAGGTCGGTTGAGCGAGACTCTACTGTATTTCAAATGAACTTATTTAGACAGAAACCCCTAAGTTAGACTTTCCTTTAACAAGAAAGCTCAGCCAAGATAATTTAGAATATTCTTTGCAACCATCAGGAACCGTGGAGGTAATTCTAACAATCCTACTGCTTTACAGTTCAAGTCTGCATACAGGAGATGTCTCTTAACACAGATAACACCATCTTCGTCTGAAAACTGCATTGCAGATGAGACACCTGTTTTACATGTAGTTCCAGATCAAAACAGCTTTCATGTAACTTTTGGTAGAGTTAACGAGCATCCATACTACTCTACTGTCTCTTCAGAATTGACAGAATATTCTGAAAATGTTGTGGAATATATTGCTGGTTGGACTGTAAAAAAGCCAGTAAAACTGTCAGATGTGAAGAGTGTCTCTCCACAATAAATGATTCTGCAGTAAGCTATCTGATGGTGAAGGTTAAAGATAGGGGTGGTCTGCTTTGTGCTTCTGAGGAAGTAGTGAAATTGTGTAAAACTACTGAACGAGTGCTGCGATGCAATGTCAGTACAAATCTAAAACCTGAAAATAACTTAATTTTGAAACTTCAGCTAAAGGTTTCTTCACTACTGTCTGATGCACAACATTTCAAGGCTTATGACCACTTATTTACATCTTGTGAATATGATGAAGAATCACATTATTCCACTTTACTGAAATTACTCCTGAAGATCTATTTTGAGGCTTGCTTGCATCACATAGCAAAGAAGCAATCCTACAACTTGCATCAAAAATCTGTACGCCAGTTGTTCACAAAGCTCATTTTGTTTAAAGGACTATAACTTTGTTGACCAAGGTACTTGCAAATTCAATACTATACAGTAGTATACATCATGATGTAAGGGCTTATTGATAGGATGTTTATCATATTTAAAATTGTACTATTTTTAATCTCATGTTATTTAGTTTCTCAGTTTTGTATGTTTTAAAAAATAGAGGCGAAAATCTAAATTATGATGATGATGATGATGATGATGATGATGATGATGCTGTTTGTTGTTTAAAGGGCCTAACAGTTAGGTCATCGGCTCCTAACGGTGTGAGGTGAACGAAATGAAAATTAAAACTTCAAAATGTATCCATGACTAAAGTCTAAAACGAAAGACGATAAAAAATGATCGTGAAACAAAAACAATCAGTGGATCCTATTTACAATGCCTTAAGTACTGGGATGATATTATCTAAAGGGGTCCAAAATCCAGACCACCGGCCCCTCATGATGGTACTAATCACTGGTAAAGCAGAACCATGGTGTTCGTGCTGTAGTGGTACTTTATTTATTTATATCGTGTCAGAAGCATACATAAGTTTAAAATTAAAGATAAGGAAAAACATAAAACATAATATAAATACTCCAATGGCGAAGAGCCACATTAAACTATGTGAGCCCAAAACCTTGCAACATCAAGTGCATTTGGCTTCGCTTTAACCAGGTCTTCTGTTGTGCAGCTGAATGGGCATGAACTGCATTGCAGCAAATGGGCTGTGGTCTGCTCTTCTCCACATACACACAAGGTACTGTCCACTTCGAAACCCCATTTCTTCTGGTTTACCCTACACCGCGTAACACCAGAGCTCTGGTAGTGGTACTAATCACAGGTAACGTAGGCTGATGGCATTTCTCGCATGGTGGGTGCTATCATAGGGAAAACATTTCATGTTATTATATTGGTGGGTACTAATCACAAGTAATGTAGACCCATAGTATGTCACACATAATGGTTCCACTCTCAGGTAACGCAGACCATTATGAACACAGTTTGGAATGCACACGATGACGCTTGTCACAAACAACGCCCAGACCTGTAGTGTTTCTCGGATAATGGTACTGCTTCTATGTAACGTAGACCTATGGTTTTCCTCGCAAGGTGGTACTAGTCGCAAGTAACGTCGACCCATGGTGTTCATACACATAATGGTACTAATCACGAGTAATCACATAGTTCTAATATCATCATCCCTTGGTCGCCTCTTTTATTCGGCTCTTATGACAGGCAGGGGATACCATGGATGTATTTTTCATCTGCGTCCTTCATCCTCAAGGGGAAATCTAAATTATGGTTCATTTGAGTTATTATATTAGTTTTAATTTTCTGATTTGTACTTAACTGAACTAGCCGTTGATAATCTTATGTTAAGTTCAACCCCTTACATTTGTATAGACCTATTTGTGTGTATACAGAGACCAAAGTATAAGATTATACAGTAGCTAGGCACTTACAATATAGTATAGAATTATGTCAGTTATGAAGTGATATTTCTAACATAAAGTGTGCTTATAATATGGTTTAAGGTGTATACTTTTGTATAATTGTGTTCAAAATCTACGAGAGGATTAGATATTTTATCCTACAGTACTAGTTTATTTACATTTTTATAAAGGCCTACAGCTGGCATACGGTATCATAGCAAATCGTTCCTTAAGTATTATGGAGATGGCACTTATAATCTAATTCTGAATAGGCCTGCTTGTGTATATATAGAGACTAAAGTGTAATATATAGTGTATATTTGTACAATTATTTGAGTTTTAAGTTTTTTTTATTATGAGCACAAACTCTTTCATCTCTACTTTGAGGTTATAGGTAGTACAATATAGTACATAATTGTCAATCATGAAGGGATATCTTAAATATAAGTCGTGTTTATAATGTGGTTTATGGTGTATTAAGTTTGTATATTTGCGTTCAACACCTACAAGACGATCATATATTTCATCCATTTGTATTAGTTCGAGGTTTTGTTTGTTTACATGTTTATATAGACTAACAGCTGACATATCCTAGCAAACTGTTCCCTATTGAACATGTCTAATAGCATTTCACGGCACTTACGAGTAAACTGGCGATGGTCGGCTTGTGTACTGTAACCCCCTACTTACTTTGAGCATTCAGCATTATTTCATTAAATATTGTTATTTACAGGAATCTGGAACTACCTTACAACCAACAGTCTATTGCCTCATAAACACGAATGAATTAGTCACATTCGTTAAACACTGTCATCACACAACTTCTATTGTACATTTAATACATGTATTTCAAAAAGATTTTTAGCACAACTAAGGCCGGTATTATTGCATAAAACATAAAGAATAAAGAATTTAACGTGTACGCCCATACAAGTATACAGTCACTCTGCCATGACACTTGTCGTTTGTTTTGCCTGTAGGTGTCATGGCTGCCAGAAGTTCAAGTATTAAAATAGAATCAAAGATGGTCGGCAAGTAGCAATCTATATCTTAAATGTCGTTGATAAATCCTAACAAACGTGCCACAACCACTGTTAAATTTTCCTGCATTTTTCTGCTTGCAGCGCCATACCTTTTGCCTGGAGTCAAGACTTGGAACTAATAATTGTTCTGGCAAAATTCGTGAACGCATTGCTTAGTTGGCATATATACGAAATTTACGACTTCTACGATCACTACAGCTCGTGTTGTGCCGCGCTGGACACCGTCAGTTCAATTGTGGATAACAAACAAACCCACATGGCGCAACAGCCCCAAAGGGTTTGGCCTATCAAACGACCGCTGCTCAGCCTGATGGCCTGCAGATTGTGAGGTCTCCTGTGGTCATCACGACGAATCTTCCGTTATTCTTGACTCTCTAGACCGGGGCCGCTATCTCACTGTCAGATAGCTCCTCAATTGTAATCACGTAGGCTGATTGGACCTCGAACCAGCCCTCAGAATCAGGTAAAAATCCCTGACCTGGCCGGGAATTGAACCCGGGGCCTCCGGGTAAGAGGCACGCATGCTACCTCTACACCGCGGGGCCGGTTTACCAGGTGTATGCATGTCTTTTCCGGTTTCACTAAGGGCCTGTACTACGACTGTCAGGTAAACAGCCAGATACGTAGGCTGCAGTTTTGCAAACTGGAAGTGAAATATTTTCTTGCGTACTACCAACGGAGTCTGCCTCTGTGGTGTAGTGCTTAGTGTGATTAGCTGCCACCCCCAGAGGCCCGGGTTCGATTCCCGGCTCTCCCACGAAATTTGAAAAGTGGTACGAGGGCTGGAACGGGGTCCACTCAGCCTCGGGAGGTCAACTGAGTAGAGGTGGGTTCGATTCCCTCCTCAGCCATACTGGAAGTGGTTTTCCGTTGTTTCCCACTTCTCTACCAGGCAAATGCCGGGATGGTACCTAACTTAAGGCCACGGATGCTTCCTTCCCTCTTCCTTGTCTATCCCTTCCAAACTTCCCATCCCCCGGCACGGCCCCTGTTCAGCATAGCAGATGAGGCCGCCTGGGCGAGGTACTAGTCATCCTCCCCAGTTGTATCTCCCGACCCAGAGTCTGAAGCTCCAGGACACTGCCCTTGAGGCGGTAGAGGTGGAATCCCTCGCTGAGTCCGAGGGAAAAACCGACACTGGAGGGTAAACAGATTACGAACGAATGAACTATCAACGGATTTTAACGACGGTATTGTAATGCGGAAAATGTAGTAACGTTTTTATTGGATTTGTAATAAAGTTACTGAAAATATAGTGAAATTTAGCGCGGTGGTATACGTGTTCCCTGGTGTTTTCGTTTGTTTAGCTCTATTCCTTTTGGAATTGTATTCCTAGAGTCCAATATCAGACTCTTATTAAGCTATAATGTGGAAGTTCAGGTCAAAAACAGAATTACGACTGAAATCTACTCATACGAAGAAATGTTAAAATTAATTAACTGTGTAATGAAACTGAAACTGTTATAGAAAATAAAAGACTGAAAATGTAACCTGGACGCAGAAGTTAAGATTCAGGTTATGTATCGTTTAGTCTAGTACTATTTACGAGGATGTGCGTTACGGCGAAAGTAAAGTTTATATTCGTAATTAATGCCACTGATGCAGCGTAGGTTCATTAATTTCGTTATTAATTCAATTTATTGTTTGCTCATTGAATAAGTAGCTAGTTTCTTCCTTTTCAATACAATTTATTTATTCGTATCAGAAGCATTAATACTATAAATACATATACATATATACTCTTACTGAATTAAATACATTATATACAAAGTCAATCTTATCAAAAAACAAAGGTCTATACTACTTTTGACCAGAAATTGGCGACATCCAGTGCATTTTCTGTTGCCTGAAGTAGATCTTGTAGTGTGCATGTTTTAGGGCACTTACTACACTGCAACAAATGAGACGTCGTCTGGATTGCACCACACTCACACAATGATGACTCGATGTTGAAACCCCACTTCTGCAGGTTGCTTTTACATCTAGTCACGCCTGCCCTTAATCTGTTCAGTGATCTCCAGGTACTCCATTTCTCCATGTGACCAGGTGGTAATTCTTCACTTGGTGTCAACCATTCTTCGGAGCGAGTGCAGCTTGCGCGCCACATAGCAGTTCGGGATTGCTGAGGTGTCCCATTAAGAGCCTCTGTTGTTCTGAGGAAACTTTTCCTTGATTTGAGTCTTGGAGTAACTGGCCTGTATCCATACAGAGGGTGAGCTTCAGAAGTTTCCGCCTTTTTCCTCTCGTTTTTTGCTGCAACCTCTCGACGGATATCAGGAGGGGCAATACCAGCAAGACTATACAATTTGTTCAACGGAGTTGGTTTTAGACAGCCGGTAATGATGCGACAGGTATCGTTTAGAGCAACATCTACCTTCCTGGCATGACTTGACTTGTACCATACTGGGGATGCATATTCCGCTGCAGAGTAACATAGAGCAATGTGAGAATAGTAACTGGCAAGGATTTATCTCACTTTACGGTAAATACTTAGTAGCAAGTTGTTATGAAGTTAAAGAAATATAACCTCCTTAATATCCTCATTTGACGGACGGATGAATTGCCATGAACAACGTCGTATACCTTTACTCCATATGTGCGTTGCGGATAGATTTGGAATAGAACACATGCTTTTGACACGCATTCTAGTGATTAGGAAATGCGTACTATCACCTCGAGTACCCTACCGACTAACATTTAGAAGGTAAACAAAATGTTAGACTATTGGGACACGAACCCATGAAAACCTGCATAGCAGTAGACGATGTTGCCCTAACGACCCCGATATCCCATGAAGCTTGCTGCTGGCTTGCTTGTGTGCAACTCATATAGTCAGTAGCTTGTGAAATCTTTAAGAATTCTGTGATAGCTGGATAGGAAGCATGGCATACTTTATAAATATATACATAGATTACATTGTAACAACTTAATTTCGCACAGCATCATGCAGATGTATAGTACGCGAGCCTTTTCTTGAGCCCTGAGCTCCATAGTGTTGAATGGGAACTTGGTCCCAAGAAAAGGTTCATCTTGATGTGTAGCCATCTTGATTCTTACAGTAGCGTCCCCGATAGGAGCGAAGTCCCATATAAGAACGTTAACTGCCTCTACAACTTCGGCATAGCTAACCTCGAGAATATTCTCCCAGATTGCACATAAACGAAAGTCGTAGCACGCGTTTCCAACCGAACTTCCAGATAAATGGGGAAACTGCCACATAAATTTAAATCGCACTTGTATCTGGCTGTCGTAGCACAGGCCCTAAGAGATGGCGCTAGCGAACAGAACGCAGCGTATGAATTTAACACACACAAGTTGAGTCAACCAAACACTAGCGTCTGTATTGTATCGTTCAGTGATCATGTCTACATTTGTGCCTAAAAAGGAACATTTGCTGCATGCATTGCGTTTCTTATTTAATCAAAAGGAAAAGGCTGTGGAAAGTCATCGTTTGTTGGTAGAAACAGGTGGTGTACACGCTCCGTCGATTAGAACATGTGAGACAATTTAAACGGAGTGATTTCAATGTGAAAGACTGTGCTTAGTGTCTGGTGGGACCAGAGCGGTGTTGTGAACACTTGAAGCCAGGCAAAACCATTAATGCACAACGCTTTCACCAACAAAAGATTAATTTCAATCACGCATTGATCGAAAGACAACCGGAATGGGCCAGAAGACATGACAAAGTGATTTTGTTACACAACAATGCGCCGTCTCACACAGCAAAACCACTGAAAGACATCTTGAAATCGCTTGGATGGGATATTCTTCAGCACCCGCCGTACTACCCCGACCTGGCGCCATCTGACTGTCACCTCTTCGCATCAATGGGACACGCGATCGCAGTGCAGCACTTCAGCAATTTCGAGGCAGTTGGAAAATGGCTTGACGAATGGTTTGCCGCAAAAGACATGCAGTTTTTCTTGCATGGTATTCATGACTTACCTGAAAGAAGTGTATAGAAGCAGACGGCCAATATTTTGAATAAACAAAAAATGAATTTTCCCTTGGAAATTTCCTGTTTTCTTTATCATAAAACCAGCAAAAATTTATGCATACACCTGGTAATTGTGGATACCCAGTAGAATATTAATAGACCTGTAGTGTTTTTGTAAAAGACGTTTCTTCTTTCTCCTGAAACCGATTTAATGTTGTCCAGCTCCGGGAGATTTCATTGTAACCAGTGTCTCTCGTTTATTCTGGCAATAAGTACGTATCGCCATGCACTCAGTAAATACACCCGCAGGCAACTCTGTGATTACAGATACTCGAAAAAGTATTCGTACACTTGAATATGCTGACTATTTATACTATTAATGTAAATCACGCATTAATCGAAAGACAACCAGAATGGGCCAGAAGACATAGTAAATTGTTTTTGTTACACAACAATGCGCCGTCTCACACAGAAAAACCCGTGAAAGAGCAGCACTTCAGCAGACTGCAAGCATCTCTGGATAAATATACTGATATGCACGGGGACTGTATGGATTAATATAGAATGAGACTAGCTGATGTACCCGTGCTTCGCTACGGGATTCTCAGAAAGACTGACTTGGTGGTTTTCCTAACTGAAGTCAACATAGGTCATTACAAAAACGTCGGTAGGTAGGTATGTAGCGATTAAAAGCAATGTTATCATATAAAATACTCGATCAAACAGAAAACCGCACTCTTCTGCCATTATTCCGTTAAATATGCACACTGCTCATTCCAATCAGTGCCTCAGAGTAGGGATCGAATAGCTTGAATGTTATGATGAACCAGTGTGTTATGTACCAGTAGTATCAGAAAATGTATGAAACAGAACAACGGCATGCTTAAGAAGACAGTTATCTAACTCCCGGTATAATTCCGCCAAAATTCAGGCAGGCTGTTACACTCGGTAAAACCGGGCGAGTTGGCCGTGTAGTGAGGGGCGCGCAGTTGTGAGTTTGTATCCGGGAGATAGTGGATTCGAACGGCCCTGAAGATGGTATTCCGTGGTTTCCCATTTTCGCACCAGGCAAATGCTGGTGCTGTGCCTTAATTAAAACCAAGGCCGTTTCCTTCACACTCCTAGCCCTTTCCTATCCCATCGTCGTCATAAGACCTATCTGTGTCGGTGCGACGTAAAGCAAATAAAAAAAGTAATCGGTAGGCAGCAGTAATCCTCTCTATCAGGGATGACTGGCAACAGAAGACATAAAGCACACCACAACAAACGATAGTCAACGTGATGCTATTGTTGATCCATTTTATGGGCTTTCTATATTGTAGACCTTCACATTTAGTTTTCTTTCGACTCTGTGATATTAGGGCGTCTTATAAAATTATTTATAGCGTAGACTGCAGTTTCTTATTCTCTGACTTCAAAAAACCGATTTTCATTAAATTCTGTTTACCAATTTTCTCGTGACTCTGCGCTGATATGGACTTAGCAACAAAAATCCAAATTCATGAATATGTCTGTGATCATAGCCGGTACGCTAATAATGAATGATACATAAATGATCGGAAATTTAATACCATATACCTTCAGTTATGTAGTATTTATAGATACAACCACTAATAACATAAATATTTGGGAATTAAATTTTAGTCCTTCCCCTAAACTACCATTTTAGTCAGCGTGAATAAAATTATTCATGACCTAGATTATAGCAACTTATTCCCCGACTTCGCATACCGATTTTTATTAAGATAGGACCACTAATAACATAAATATTTGAGAAATACTTTTTTAGACCTTCCCGTAAACTACCATTTTTCTCAGCGTGAATACAATTATTTATAGCCTAGATTATATCGAATTATTCCCAGACATTGCCTACCAATTTTCATTAAGATACGACCATTAATAACATAAATATTTGAGAATTAACTTTTAGGCCTTCCTCTGAACTACCATTTCACTCAGCGTGAATACAATTATTTATGGCCCAGATTGTAGCGACTTATTCCCCGACTTTAAATACCGATTTTCATTAAATTCTCTTCAGCCGTTTTCTCGTGATGCGTGTACAGACAGACAGACAGACAGACAGACAGACAGACAGACAGACAGACAGACAGACAGACAGACAGACAGACAGACAGACAGACAGACAGACAGACAGACAGACAGACAGACAGACAGACAGACAGACAGACAGACAGACAGACAGACAGACAGACAGACAGACAGACATTACGGAAAAGTAAAAAGTGCATTTCCTTGTTACTGGTGACATGACTGATACAGAAATACCACCCTTTTTAAATTCTGAACAATGTACAGACAAAACTCTTATTTTATATATATATATATAGATGTAATGCCTCAACGTCCTTTGCCCCATCAAGAGGTCTAGATTGTTGATTGTGCAGGTTGAGTTTGACATTACGCACCTCGTGAAAGTATTCGTACACCAAGTAACAGGTCCTTGTAGTCACATGCAGGGCCCTTCCGAGGCCCCGTGTACATTCAGTGGCACGCGAGTACCGTAGTCCACATACAATCGCTGTGTTCGCCTCCAGTTGACGCAAGGTCCAAACAAGCGCAGTGGGGCGAAAAGGGCACGAAACAACACAAGAGGAAGGGAAAATAATTATAAAGCTTCACAATGAAACAAAGTCCCGGTGTGAGATTTCGGGCGGACAGTTCAATCCATCATTGACAGGTATTGTGTGGCTAAAATGTACGGAACAGGCCCAGAAACGGTCGTCCCGAAGTACTATCTCAGAGGAAGAGGGCGTTTATAGTTCGAACTGTGAAAAAGGATCCGAAAACTAGCGCCCATCAGATTGCTGCCGAGTTGGAGAAGCAGGGCGTTACGGTATGTACAGATACTCCGTACAATACCTTGAAAACAGGTATAATGGTGGAATATCTAGGAGAATCTGTTTTTGTTAGCGACAAAAACCGCAAGAAATTCGATTTTAAACATGTGGATAAGACGGACGAATTTTGGAATCGTGTGATTTTCATCGATGAATGTAAATACAACGTAATTGGTTCCGTTGGGACAAGATTAGTGTAGCGAAAACCGAACACAGGGCTGCACCCCAGAAATCTCACTCCTACAGTCAATCATGGAGGGGGCTCCGTTCTTGTCTGGGGGCTATGAGTGCTGCCGCTGTTGGAAATCTGAGTTTTCTAGATGGAACCGTCAATCACAAATGCTACATAAATATTCTCAAAACACATCTTATACGCAGTGCTAGGAAACTTGGTTTGGAACATAATTTCATGTTCATGATCCAGAAACACACACCGCCCATAATACAAAGATGTGGATACTTTGCAATGTCCCAAGCATCTTCCTACACACCCTCAGTCCCTCGACATCAATCCCATCGAGCAAGTATGGAAGATATTGGACAGAAAATTATGATCCAGGGTAATCTCCAACAGGAATGATCTCTAAAGTGCCATATTGGAAGAATGGAACAACATTGCGTCATCGGTCACCGAGAACTTAGTGCTTCCATCCCACGACGACTGCAGGCAATAATAAAGGCAAAGAAAAACCTGACGAAAAGTGAACAAACGTCTCGGACTGGATACGGTGTACGAATATATTTAACGTGTGTAATTCTTTAGAGGGAATGCGGTTGTCTTTTTTGTTTTGTTTTGTTTCGGACGTACCTTTATATTGTAAGCGATTCTCCACGGTAATAAATAAATAACATTCCAAAATATCAATCCGTGTTTTATTGATATTACCTTTTGATATTTGCTCCTAAATCTACGCACATGTACGTCCCGTTCTCGCATAGTGTGACGTGCACGAATACGTTTTCGAGTATCACAATGTAATCCCAAAAATAAGATCTATTTTTTTTATAAATACACAGACCTGTTTATTCCTGCAATGGTTTACATCATTTTACAGCTTGAATATTTAGCTAATTTTCTACATAATCACCATTTTGGTCGATACATTTTTATAAACGCTGTGACAGTTTTAGTATGTCCATGTCATACCAGCTCGCTGCCATGCTGTTCAGGAAGTTGTGAACCTCATCTTTCACCTCGTCGTCGGAGCTGGCACCCATCTTGCTCACACCTTCCGGTATTTCAACTTTTCCGTTAAATGATGCTTATTGTTTAAAGGGGCCTAGCATCCAGGTCATCGGCCCTTTTTCCGTTAAAATTCTGTGAGCGGCGCTTCGGGAATCCTCAGGAACCAAAGTGCAGAGATCATCCAGGGTGATCCGCCGATCTTCACGCATGATTTGCTCAACCTTCACGACTGTCTCGACGAAAACTGAAGCTCTCCCGCTCCTTTTTTCGTCGTGAATTTCAGTCCGAACGGCTGCAAACTCTCTACACAACTTACGAACATTTTTGACGCCCATGCACTTGGCGGTAACATCCATCGGGAGCTCCGTTCTCAACGGCTGCCAAGCCAAGACAGAGTTCGGCGTGCGCATACAGAGTTCGGCGTGCGCATACAGAGTTCGGCGTGCGCATACAGAGTTCTGTATTTATAAAAAGAAATAGGAGGCCATATTTTTGGGATTACCCTCGTATTTCCGGACTCACATTGCCATACACTTGTTTCTTCTCTCTATGAGGGAAATTCACTCCTGAAGTTTTGTCGCTGTATAATTTGATAGATTGACTAAATTTATAGTGAAGTATCTAATTACTACAAGGAGAGCAATATGCATTTTTTAGCGCTTGTGTTACCTCCAGCTGTAACTCTCCAAGGATCTCCCGTAATGGTTCAAATAACTGAGAATACAAAAAAGGAAACGAAAAAAAAAAAAAAGCATTTTCAACCCAATAAACACAAGAAGAAATGTAATCGGTCCCGCAAGACCAATATCATAAACACTGCAACATAACATCACGTCGTCAAGATGAGGAGGTGGAGTGGAAAATGTTGGCGAAAATAACAACACGAGGAGAGTATAGCAAGACTCCCTCACGCGTTGACTAAACAGCTTTCTGAATCTCGTGAGATTTCCATGGATGTTGCAAGCTCCAATAATAACACAGAAGAGAGCCAGTCGAGGGTGTGGAATTAATGAAAACTAAACACACAGAAGATGTATAACACCAGCCCGTCCTTTAGATGACGTCAAGATGGAGTTCACAGTCAGTTCGCACATCCCAGGAAGTGAGGTTGTTGTCGTTTGGGTCATCAGTGTACAGGCTGTTCCGAAACAAGGTGAACCGTGTATATGAGCGTTAGAGGGTTGGCCATACTGATATGCTGTTGTTATTATTCGAGTCATCAGTCCATAGACTGGTTTGATGCAGCCCTCCACCACACCCTAATCTGTGCTAACCTTTTCATTTCTACATAACTGCTACATTCTACAACTGCTTGTCATATTCATACCTTGGTCTTCCCCTACCGTTCTTACCCCCTACACTTCTCTCAAAAACCAATTGACCGAGCTCGATAGCTGCAGTCGCTTAAGTGCGGCCAATATCCAGTATTCGAGAGATAGTAGGTTCGAACCCAACTGTCGGCAGCCCTGAAAATTGTTTTCCGTGGTTTCCCATTTTCACGCCAGGCAAATGTTGGGGCTGTACCTAAATTAATGCCACGGCCGCTTCCTTACCACTCCTAGCAGCTTCCTGTCCTATCGTCGCCATAAGACCTATCTGTGTCGCTGCGACGTAAAGCAACTAGAAAAAAAACAATTGAACAAGTCCTGGCTGTCTTAATTTGTGTCCTATCATTCTATCTCTTCTTCTCGTCAAATTTAGCCAAATCGATCTCTTCTCACCAATTCGATTCAGTACCTCTTCAATCGTGATTCGATCTATCCATCTCACCTTCAGCATTCTTGTGTAACACCACATTTCAAAAGCTTCTATTCTCTTTCTTTCTGAGCTAGTTATTGTCCATGTTTCACCTGCATACAATGACGCGCTCCACACGAAAGTCTTCAAAAACATGTTTCTAATTCCTATATCATGGGGCCGATGACCTTCGATGTTAGGCCCCTTAAAACAACAAGCATCATCATCATCATCATCAATTCCTATATCAATGTTCGAAGTGAGCAGATTTCTTTTCCTAAGAAACTTCTTCCTTGCTTGGGCTAGTCTGCAATTTTCGTCCTTCTTACTCCTGCCATCGTTAGTTACATTACTAGAAATATTAACCTACTTCCTTTAAGACTCTGTTTCCTAATCTAATATTACCTGCATCACCTGAGTTCGTACGACTGCACTCCATTACTTTCCTTTTGGACTTACTTATTTTCATCTGGTCATATCGAGTGAATAAAAACCCGAGTTATACGCATACTTGGCATTCATTACAGATTCGCTGAAATTAATGATATTAACGCCTTAAAACTATACTTTGTCTCCTATGTTTCTCGCAATTATTAACTTTTGTTCCCCTATTTCGTCCTCATCTGCTATGACAACCATATCTCAACTAAACGGTACTTTTATCTTTATATTTTCACTGATCATACATACATACATACATTATCATTATAGACTGTTATGCCTTTCAGCGTTCAGTCTGCAAGCCTCTGAGAATTTACTAAACGTCGCCACAATCCTCGATTTGCAACTAGTGCTGTGGCCTCATTTAGTTCTATACCTCTTATCTTTAAATCGTTAGAAACCGAGTCTGACCATCGTCGTCTTGGTCTCCCTCTACTTCTCTTACCCTCCATAGCAGAGTCCATTATTCTCCTAGGTAACCTATCCTCCTCCATTCGCCTCACATGACCCCACCACCGAAGCCGGTTTATGCGTGCAGCTTCATCCATCGAGTTCATTCCTAAATTAGCCTTTATCTCCTCATTCCGAGTACCCTTCCGCCATTGTTCCCACCTATTTGTACCAGCAATCATTCTTGCTACTTTCATGTCTGTTACTTCTAACTTATGAATAAGATATCCTGAGTCCACCCAGCTTTTGCTTCCGTAAAGCAAAGTTGGTCTGAAAACAGACCGATGTAAAGATAGTTTCGTCTGGGAGGTGACTTCCTTCTTAAAGAATACTGTTGATCGCAACTGCGAGCTCACTGCATTAGCTTTACTACACCTTGATTCAATCTCACTTACTATATTACCATCCTGGGAGAACACACAACCTAAATACTTGAAATTTTCGACCTGTTCTAGCTTTGTATCACCAATCTGACATTCAATTCTGTTGAATTTCTTACTACTGACATCAATTTAGTCTTCGATAGGCTATTTTTCATACCATACTCATTGCACCTCTTTTCAAGTTCCAAGATATTAGACTGCAGGCTTTCGGCACAATCTGCCATTAAGACCAAATCGTCAGCATAGGCCAAACTGCTTACTACATTTCCACCTAACTCAATCCCTCCCTGCCATTTTATACCTTTCGGCAGATGATCCATGTAAACTACGAACAGCAAAGGTGAAAGATTACAGCCTTGTCTAACCCCTGTAAGTACTCTGAACCAAGAACTCATTCTACCATCAATTCTCACTGAAGCCCAATTGTCAACATAAATGCCTTTGATTGATTTTAATAATCTACCTTTAATTCCATAGTCCCCCAGTATAGTGAACATCTTTTCGATCGGTACCCTGTCATATGCTTTCTCTACATCTACGAAACATAAACACAACTGCCTATTCCTCTCGTAGCATTTTTCAATTACCTGGCGCCCAAAATATTTTAAAGAACGCAACTAAATCTAACATGTTGAACTGGTTACATGACAATTCCCCACACTGACACTTCCACACATTGCCAAACCTACTGACACTTCCCCACAGCCCTTGGACGCGGCTACCTCATTAATGACTCAGAAATATTCTCGTCTGACAGTTCCACACAAATCCCCCCCACCCCAGGGCTACAGCACGACTCCCCTCCCCCACAAACTACCTCCCGCCGCCCGAAATAGGAAGATTAATAATTGATTTTTATTAGTCTATAAAAACAAAGCAAAGTAATCTCCGTACAGGCCATGAAGGCCCTTGGAGGAGTGGAAGGTAAAGGCTTCCACTATCCGTAACCCCGGCACTTGATGGGGTAGAGTGGTTAGATCTGCGGCCGGCCGCCTTTGCCCCTAGGAATTAACCTGGCACTCATTTTTGGTGTAGGCTGATTGAACCTCAGGGCCATGTGCACCACCGGAAGTTGAAATCTCGTTTCTTAAATGTTACGACTTCCTGACGAGAAATCGAACCCATGTCCTTCCAGGCGAGCCGAGCACGCCTTTACCGCCTCGGCCAAGCAGCCTCTGTTATTAGTCTATACTGTACTAATAATAATATACTATACTAATAAAGCAGCTGAGCGTGTGTGTGTCTGGCTTATCTCGAAAACGGCTACTTATCCCTCTACTGCCCAATGTGACTTTGAAGTCACACATCATTCTGTACACATTTTCTACTGTTAGAATGCAATTGAGCCACTACTTCCCAGTGTAACTTTCAAGTTACAGTATGGCTGTGTGATTTTCAACTGTTTATAGTTGAATAGTTATATGCATAAGCCACCAGGAAGCGCCAAATGTATGGTTGGGAGCATTTCCCAGGCACATGGCGGATAGCTAGTTTTACAATTATGTTTTGTGTTATTACTAACAAATTAGCTGCCTCTGTGGATCCGTGGTAGAGTGTCGGCCTCCGGATCCCAAGATAGCGGGTTCAAACCCGGCAGAGGTAGTCGGATTTTTGAAGGGCGGAAAAAATCCATTCGACACTCCATGTCGTACGATGTCGGCATGTAAAAGATCTCTGGTGATACATTTGGTATTTACCCGACAAAATTAATTAAATCTCAGCCATAGACGCCCAAGAGAGATCCGGTTTACTCTAGGTCCGCTAGATGGCAGACAGAGTAAACCGGAACGTCGAAATTGACGAGCAGACAGCCAGATGGCGTCAAATCGAAATGTCTGCAAACGGTAGCTGAGGCCATACGATTATTATTATTATTATTACTAACAAATTATATGCATAAAAATATAGAAACCAAAGGTAAGCATCTTGAATATTTTATGAGACTGTTATTTTATAAATTAGTCAATTTTCACATATCAGAACATTACTGCCCAGTGTGACCTGGAAGTCACAAACCTAATTTTTGAAAATCAAAAATGAAAATTCAATAAAAACTGCATTTATGTGTAGTTTACACATATTTACTTAGTATATGGCAGAGGTCCGCCTCTGTGGTGTAGTGGTTAGTGTGATTAGCTGCCACCCCCGGAGGTCCGGGTTCGATTCCCGGCTCTGCCACGAAATTTGAAAAGTGGTACGAGGGCTGGAACGGGGTCCACTCAGCCTCGGGAGGTCAACTGAGTAGAGGTGGGTTCGATTCCCACCTCAGCCATCCTGGAAGTGGTTTTTCGTGGTTTCCCACGTCTCCTCCAGGCAAATGCCGGGATGGTACCTAACTTAAGGCCACGGCCGCTTCCTTCCCTCTTCCTTGTCTATCCCTTCCAATCTTCCCCATCCCCCGCAAGGCCCCTGTTCAGCATAGCAGGTGAGGCCGCCTGGGCGAGGTACTGGTCATCCTCCCCAGTTGTATCCCCCGGCCAAGAGTCTGAAGCTCCAGGACACTGCCCTTGAGGCGGTAGAGGTGGTATCCCTCGCTGAGTCCGAGGGAAAAACCGAACCTGGAGGGTAAACAGATGATGATGATGATAATGGTATGGCAGAGAAATTTTTTTAAAACACAACAAAATAATTTGGGCAGTAGAGGGTTAAAACTGCGCCCAAACTATACTTTTAAAATATATAATGTTTAAACTAAAGGTATATTTTATTTAACTGATGCGAACGAGCACAGCCTGTAACATCAAGGCTCGTCCCACCTCAGCTATCCTCGAAGTGGTTTTCTGTGATTTACCACTTCTCCTCCAGGTAATGATAACAATGGCGTGTGACCTCCGGAGAGGTTTGGTGCATGTCTTTCGAGTTGACTCCCTATGGGCTACCTGAACGTCTGTGAGGATGGGCCCTTCATATGATGAATTCTAATGATGAAGACGCCACACACACTCAGCCCCCCGAGCCAACGGAATTAACCAATGGAGGTTAAAATCCCCCCGGCCGGGAATCGAACCAAGGACCCGCCGGACCAAAGGCCAGCACTCTAACCATTTAGACATGGAGCCGGACTTATCCAGGCAAATGCGGGGGATCGTACCTCACTTAAGGCCACGGTCGCTTCCTTGCCTATCACTTCCGATCACCAATCCCCCCTACAAGGCCCCTGTTCAGCATAGAAGGTGAGGGCACCTGGGTGAGGTACTAGTCCTCCTTCCTAGTTGTATTCCCGACCCAAAGTGTCGCGCTCCACGCGATGGAGGTGGGATCGCTCGCTGAGTCAGAGGCATAAACTAACCCTGGATCGTAAACGGACTGAGAAAGGGAGAACTAGTGAAAAACAAGAGATTCACTGCCAGATAAATTCAAACTAACGATCAAGCCGCGCTGCTAGCTAATCTCTAAGAGAGAAAGGACATTTGAACCAATCAGAGAAGCTATTTAACTAATTTTCTGTACACTGTTCAGTGTGGGAAGAAGTTAAATGCGTCACAATATGAAATGAAATTTTTTGGCAACAGTATTAGTACCTTATCACCGGGCGAGTTGGCCGTGCGCGTAGAGGCGCGCGGCTGTGAGCTTGCATCCGGGAGATAGTAGGTTCGAATCCCACTATCGGCAGCCCTGAAGATGGTTTTCCGTGGTTTCCCATTTTCACACCAGGCAAATGCTGGGGCTGTACCTTAATTAAGGCCACGGCTGCTTCCTTCCAACTCCTCGGCCTTTCCTATCCCATCGTCGCCATAAGACCTATCTGTGTCGGTGCGACTTAAAGCCCCTAGCAAAAAAAGAAAAAAAGGTACCTTATCAGGCAGATTTGACTGTTTGAAAAAAAGAAGAACAATGGAAATTCAGCAGAGGGTCATTGTATTGTGATGTTGTACAAGGAGTAAAAAACCTGAACTTCAAAAGAGTGACTATGGAGAGGAATAACAGAACGTGAATCGTTGCATCGATCAACAGCATTTTATGAATGCTTGAAACAAGAAGTGGAAAGTCGCTTTATACCTGCAAAAGAGATGCCAGAATGGGTTAAAGTGTTGTAGACTATGCAGAGTGATCGTCAGACTATGAATTGACGATTTCATGTTGGAGGGTAAGGTTTGACAGACTGTTACAGGTTTTTTGTGATATCTTGACAGAGAAGAAAATGCTTACTCAGTTTCTTCTCTTACGGCTACCGAGCGAATTGGCTGTGCGGTAAGGGGCGAGGAAATGTGAGCTTGCATTCTGCAGATAGTGGGTTCGAACCCCACTGTCGGCTGTTCTGAAGATGGTTTTCCGTGTTTTCCCATTTTCACACCAGGGATATGCTGGGGTTGTACCTTAATTAAGGCCACGGCTGCTTGCTTCGAACTCCTAGCCCTTTCCTGTCTCATCGTCGCCATAAGACCTATCTGTGTCGTGCGAGGTAAAAGAACATGTAAAAAGTGATGTTTACGGGGGTTAATAATTATTTTCGGATATATGATGATGATTTTATTTTGCTATTTCATTCATGAGACTCAGAATAGCATGATCAGCAGTGGCATTAACTCTGTACGTGGCTCTTTCTTTTGCCGATATCTTCGTTTTTCGAAGGATTAGACCTGTTCAGTTATCTCTGTGCTTATTGTTAATAAAGGATAGTTGCGCAGTTGTACTTCCTCCTAAAACCATAATCACCGCCACCAGCACCATTTGGACACGTCGTCCCCCCAAAAATGCATTATCGAGGTGGCCATGACCTACGCAATCACCACACAACAGTACATGGACTAATGGAGGAGAACCAATGCATGTGTAAACAGTGTACCAATGAGTGAGTCACTTGAAGTTCCGGGTTTTTGAGCTGCTTGATCCGTCCAGAATAATTTGTTCAGTAAACTTGAGCACCTTGTTCTGGTTTGGTCCTTCCAGACACTCACTGAACAGTGTGTTCGAGCAGGACGCTCTGAACGAGTCCAGACTGAGTGAAACACATTGAGTTTGAGAGAGTCTACACGGCGTTTAGCACAGCTCCTGCCAAATGAGTTCTTCACCGCGCTTGAAGTGATGCAAGAATTTGGACCACATATCGGGGATCAGTGGGTGTCAAATCTGGATGTTTGTGATCTCATTAAAAAGCTCTCACCAGCTTTTCAATATCGCGGTTTTACATAAATACGTCTTCCAAAAGTCTGTGCGACGTGACACGACAAAATGTTGACGAAAGTGTAACCATGGCAACTGTCCAGGCTGTGATGTAAGGTACGGATAGATGGTCAGACAATGTTACCTAGCAACCGGGAAGGCTATGTCTTATGGCTGGTTGCCATTTGAAACAAGTAGCCTTTGATGGATG
This sequence comes from Anabrus simplex, assembly GCF_040414725.1. Classification (NCBI taxonomy): domain Eukaryota; kingdom Metazoa; phylum Arthropoda; class Insecta; order Orthoptera; family Tettigoniidae; genus Anabrus; species Anabrus simplex. The sequence goes on from NC_090278.1 coordinate 31,036,284, forward strand.
GTCATGATCGGGAGATATATTTGTGATCATTTGAATTTCGCAAAGGGAAAAAGTGGTTTCTTCTTTTTACGATAGTCGCTTCCATCATTGTCCTTCACACACTTTCAGTGTTGAACCCCATGGGATGCCTTGGCTCGTAGAGTCTCTTCTTGCCCTTCTTTGTGTCCACTTGTTCGTACAGGTCACGATAGTGATCCGCTTATACTGATGTAAATATCCTGTTGAATTCCTCCGGCTGTTGGTGTATTTGAGCCAGATTTCACCAGTTTTCCGGACATACCACGCCTTGGCCGCTGCCCATTTTTTTTTCTGGACTTCGG